>NC_071991.2:110219444-110540833 GCF_028885655.2 Pongo abelii
TTATCTTTCCAAAGGCTTTATTTTTAGTATTCAAGAATTTCTATATTTCTTTATTTGAAACTAGGAGAAAAATAGACTTTTTTCTACTTCTGAAAACTTTGGTTAATATTTTGTTAACATTTATATATACCTAAATATATATGATAGATTCTTAATATTGTTGTTAATATTTTAACATCAGCCTTTGTAATTGATACTAATTTCATAAAATATCATGTAGGCTACAGTGAACAGATGAAAAATGGGTTTTGTGTATTTTATTTATACCAGCAACGGTTTATAATCTGAGGATCAAGATATAAGGTTGATAAGCTTTTGAATGTGATATGTCCTGAAAGTGGATTTCTAATGGAATACCTACAAAATAGTTTTTTGCCATGAGTCAGAATGATCTCAACAGAATGATCTCAACACTCTTGTGTATATCAAGTCATTGTATCAACCATTTCTGGATGGTTCAATCTTAGGCCAAAGTAGGTTTTCCTATTTCTTCCTATTCTAAACAAGTTCTGTTTTTCTGGGAGATGAGCTATTTTAATTTAATTTTTGAGTGAGTAAATTCCTTAAGCATTGAACATCAAAGTATATTTGACTTTTTAGCATGTGGGTACCAAAATATGTATAGTGTAAAGATCTGAAAGCATGTTGACACTGCCTATCACATTCTTTAGATGCTCAGCTCTTCAGGGAAGCAAAAACCTGAAAAAAAAAAAAACAAAGTTAAAGATTAAATATGCAATCAGTACTGGATTATATAAAATGTTTCTCATTTGTAAATGGAACAATAATCAGTAGACAGGAAAGATTGCAATTATTACAAAAGTTCAGAAGCGAGCAGGCTATTGTTGTGTTCCTCCTTTGTTGAAGCACAACAGTGAGAGGAGGGCTACACTGACTCTTCTCAATCATTTTCTTTTATCCCCAAGTGTCTTTCTTTTACTTTCAGTTGAGATTAAAATAGTATATTCTAGCCACAGTCTTGGTGCTTCCATAAGAAACTACACCTGCCGGGATCTTGTCAGGCCCTCGGTTACACAATTGCAGTACCAGAATTAGGCCTTAGATCTCCCCATACAAGTGTTCTTCCAAAACCCTGAAAGTTTTCAGCCTTAGCCACTTTTACTCACTAGTATGGAGCATGCATGGTTTGTCTTATGGTAATGAGAAGTGTTATGTGGCATGAGCAATGTTAGGAAGTAAAAGTGCAACTATTTCCCAGATTGAAGTTAGAGTGCTGGCCAACATTATCCAGTGGGAGACAGATGTTCCTATAAAGATGTGTGTTTTATAGATTTTCTGTAAATATGTAATATTTTCTCTTGATTTAGACTATATATTCAAAGGTAGTCTTCTTTTTTTCTGATTGATCTCAAGTGAATGTTAGACATTGAATGTTTGTGTTAACATTTCCTATCCTTTAATATCTTGATGAAGTATTTTATAATTTTTAAAGCAACTCTCTGCTTAAAAGACAAAAGGCTGGGCGCGATGGCTCATGCCTGTAATCCCAGCACTTTGGGAGGCCGAGGTAGGTGGATCACGAGGTCGGGAGATTGAGACCATCCTGGCTAACACGGTGAAACCCCGTCTCTACTAAAAATACAAAAAATTAACCGGGTGTGGTGGTGGACGCCTGTAGTCCCAGCTACTTGGGAGGCTGAGGCAGGAGAATGGAGTGAACCTGGGAGGCGGAGCTTGCAGTGAGCATCGGTCATGCCACTGCACTCCGGCCTGGGCGACAGACCGAGACTCTGTCTCAAGAACAAAACAAAAACAAAAACGGAAAAAAAAAGAAAAAAAAGACAAAAACCCCAAAACATTTTTGCAGTTTCTGTAAACACACACACACCACACACACACACAAACACACACACAGTGGTGAATGACTGATTCAGTCCTTCTGTTAAGTTGGCAATTATTTTGTCTAAATATGGCCTTAATAAAGGCCAGGCCAGGACTGGGTACATTTTCTAGGCCCAAAACAAAATGAAAATGTGGGGCCTTTTGATCAAAAGTAAGGATTTCTAGACAGGGATAGAAGAGCATTAAACTGGACCCGTTAGTCTTCTAAGTGCAGGGCCCCATGTGAATGCACAGATCACATGTCATGGGTCCACCCTGGACCAGGTCATGGTGAGTCAAATCAAACCTTTAATAATGGTAACTTTCCAGCCCAGTTTTCAAAGTTGGCTCCACTTTTCTAAGACAGCAGATGCCTCACCATGCCTGAGGCCTAACTCAAACCCAGGGTTGGCAGCACCTAGTAGAAGGAAGTGCTGCATGAGGTCCAGGCACTTTCACATCAGAACCCTTCCAGAAAGTGTCCCTGGCCTGGAGCTGCCACCTATTAGAGCCCTATGGACTGTAATGGGGACCAGGAACCCTCCATGTCCTTCTGCCTGGCCACATTGGGCTTTCCAAGAGCTTTGGAAGGAGGTGGCAAGCCACAGCTACATGGGTGATGAATCCTGTGTGCAGTGTACGGGCTTGGAACTACCAGTGCACTTAGGAAGCTAAGGATACAAGGTCTGGTGGATTCTCCACCGGCTAGAAGCTTGTCCCAAGCAGACTTAACACAGCAAACTCAGACCCAGCTAGAGTTCCGGGTTTGGCTGCCTTTGGAGCTAACTTCAGATTCAGGACTAGTAGAGTCCCCCACTCCCAGAAAACATAAAAGAATGGGTCTCTGTCCCCATTTGCATCTACCCTTTTCCCCAAGAAAAGTAAGGCTCTGGCATTTGGCTATAAGAAACCATGGTCAAGTTAGTGCTTTATCTGTACTTGATAGAATTTATACTTAAAACAAACAAGCAAAAAGCAAGATTTATTTTTGTGGGCAATACTGCTTGTTTTCTGTGTGACAACATCTATGTATATTTAAAAATTATATTGTCTTAAAAGAGAGGCACATCACCATTTTTTCTCTGGGGTTCCCTTTCTATTTAGTTTGTTTTGTGTCCAAATGTTCTAGAAAAGAAGCTTAGGTTTTCATCAGCCTAGAAAAATGAGACCACAGTCAGGAGGACAACTTATTTAATTTCTTCTTCAAAGTAGTGCTACTAAGACAACAACAATACTCAAAATCGAGAAGACAAAGCCTCCAAACCTAGAATCCCTTTAGACCCTGTGGATCGAGAAGTGGATGAAATAAAAGAATTGGTTGATTCCTTGGCAACTTTTCATTAACATTCAAAGCAGATTTTAAAAGATTAATTGAGAACATGAAAAATAGATGTTATTGTAACCATTCTTTTTATTTTGGTTAGAAAAGGCCCAACTGGGTTTTTATAAGTTGAACAAAATATATTTCCCATTATCTATGAAAACATGGTAATCCATTATGGATAAATCATTTTTATTATCCTTTTCTTTTTGTGCTCTTTCAATGAGAATTTCTTACTCTGAAATGTCTGATCCATTACTGAATTCAAAGACGTATGCACATGACTTTAAATTTTGTCACTTCTGAACCCAGAGAAAGATGAAATGAATGACCTATAAAACATTTTATTTAATAGTAAATCTATGTAATATAAAGTATATAGATTATAATAGTATCCCATTTTGATTTGAGCATATCCCCATAATGTGTAATATAGAGAAAAGCTGAAGAAATATAAATGAAAAAATATTTCAAAGGATGAAATATAAAGGTTTATTTCAAAAGTGAGAATAGATTAGCTGTCATATATCGCTCTCTTTGTATGAGACACTGAGCATATCTGGCTGAGTGGACATTCTCTTCCTTCAGCTTCCTATGTGGTTCCCTAAAAGCTATCTATGTGGGAGAAATGAGAATATTTAAGATAATATGTAATTACTTAAGTAGCATGGCATAGATTTACTATTAAATAAAATGTTTTATAGGTCATTCATTTAATCTTTCTCTGGGTTCAGAAGTGACCAAATTTAAAGTCATGTGCATACGTCTTTGAATTCAGTAATGGATCAGACATTTCAGAGTTAGAAAAATTGGCAGAAGCAGTTTAGAAAAACAGCATTCAAGATTTAGGAGTATTTTGAATCATGAGAAAAAACTAAAAGAGAAAAAATAATAAAGGTACCAGATTAAAAAGAAAAAAAAAAAAGAGAATTTCTTCTGGACTCTTACCCCTCTTATAATTGGGTAATGATAAAATTAGATAAATTTTAATACCAATGAGTTGGCTTCTAAATGTCGTTGCAGTTAAACGGAATTGGAGCCATTTAGCTCCAATTAAATTCTAGATTTAAGTTCTAGATTAAAATCTAGATTAAATTCTAGATCTTGTCTCTGTCTCAGTGAATAGGTTCAGATTTCTAATGGAAGACCAAGACTGATATTAGGACCAGCTACTGATAAAATCGGCAAAACTACTATATGCCACCATGTTTGCCTTACATAATTATAGAGGTAGGTTTTACATTAGGCTGGCTGAAAGTAGAATTCTGAGATGAAGAGTTATATGTAAAGATTTTTTGAGATGTGCTCTCCAGAACTGCACCTGTGAGGAAATGAGAAAAGGAAGATAGGGTAGAGGGGAAAGCTGACTCACAATGCAACTGAGGCCTCAGGAGAGCTTACAGGGAGCTCTGGAAAGGAGATGTCTCTTAAGAATTGTTCCAAATTGAAGCAAAGGGGACTTTATTCCTTGGCGTGGGTTGGGCATTGACTGTGGCTCTCCCCTGAGAAGTACTTAGTGAGGTAGTTTTTTGTAGCCAAGAGCATTTCTCTGTCAGGGTTACAACTGTAAGCTTTTACCAGATGGTATACTTCAACGCTGAGGGCAGCATGCTTTAACCCTGAAGAGGGAACCTGGGTGGATCATCATAGTTCCAACAACGCTTGGTAACGTAGCTTGGCTTTCTGCAGTCTACTATATATGGCATAGAATAGCAGGTTGGCAGGGAGGATTTATAAAAATCCATGTGGATTATGGCTTCTTCTGGAAAGGCTTCTTCTGGAAACTGTGCTTACCATACTTGTTACCTCTATACCATGAACGCAAGCAGAGAATAGTCATACTTTACCTCTTTTCCCACATGTCACACTCAAAACCATAGCTTAGATACTGTGTTTGAGAGTTGAACCTTATATTTTTTATTTAAATGATTCTTCTAGATTGGACAGGTATAGTTTATCTTGATGCCAACTGGCTTATAGCAGATTAAGCTTTAATATTATGAAGTCTCCAGTTCATTAAAAAATAGCTATTTAACAAAAAAAAAATACTTTTGGAACTCATTTAGGGTAACTCAAAACCTTAAATGGGTTCTAAAGTATTTTTTTTTTTTTTGGTTAAATAGCTGGTTTTGTATTAGTCATTTGAGAAAGTAGTAATGCTTCTTTTGATTAAATTTGCTCCCGGTTATCATACTTGTTTAGATTTAGAAAACAGGAAGCATGTTAGAGCTGTGTGGTGCTCTACCCTCTGTTAGCTAGGTGGCTACTAGACACCGTGAGAAGGAAGCAGTTGATTACCTTTCAGACTACATGTCACTGGGATGATCCTGCAGCAATAAAGGTTAATTTTTATATTAATAAAACTAGAGAGATCTTTTGGCAACCTCAAGCCCTTGGCTTTCTGGAAAATATAAACCCATTTTTATACTTATGTGACTTGGTTTTAGTGATATCACGGCCCCTGTCAACCCTTGATCGTGTAGAGTTAACATGGCCTGGGTGGATGTGTTTCCAGGCATTGGAATGTGGGATACAAAGCTGAGTGGTTTAATTTGTTGTTACTATGTTGTATCTTTTCACACAAGTGCTACATCCAAGCCAGTTGTGAAACAAAATGATTTGGATTTTCTCATTTTTTCAAAAAATACTTACTGATGTGTTACGGAAGCTAAAAGGGAACACCAAATTGATGATAATCAATTCCTATGGACATATCAAAGCAGGTAGAGTAGAAGGCATCCTGGAAGAGCTACTATCTGAGAGGAAACCTGTAAGTTAAGTAAGAATTAGCCATATTAATGGCAGAAATATGGCAGGGATGGTTTCTTAGTAAGAAGGGGCAATGGATGGAAAGGCCTCAGAGAAAGAGAGCCTGTCTGTAGTTCATGATAGCTAAAACACAGGCTATTTTCATGAGAATCAGTAAGGAGAAGGGGATTAAGAGGTGAGCAGGGGTATGATTAGAAAAATATTATATTGTGAGCATATAAGACTTTATCTGGAGAACACAGGGAGCCATTGAAGTGTCTTCAGCAGAAGAGTACTTTGACCAGATTTGCATTTGGAGAGCAGTATAAACAGCAATTGGAGAGACCACAAGGGGCATCAGGACCAGTGAAGAGACAAGGAAGAGGTCACGAGCACCCAGATTAGGGTAGAGACAATGAGGATGGTGGAAAGTGAGCAGATTTGAGAGGCTTTTAGCAAAAATGTTAGGTCGATGTTAGGCCTTGGCAACTCATTGGAGGTGGGGTGATGACAAACAAAGATATTGTTGGAAAACTGGACAGGTATAGTGGGATGAATAAACATGCTATTATGTGTGAAAAGGCATGGCTCACCTTAGTTCTTAACCTACTGTTTTCTAGTGTCATAACTCCAGTGTATTTTATTGCAGGTGTTGAATATCTGAAAGCTCTATTACCATTTATCTTAGTTTGGCATGTGATCAGAGATTTTGATATTTCTGGATTGAACTGGGCATGGCTGATAGTGAGAGATAAAGAATTTTTGATTCCCAATTCCAAGTTGCCACCTTCATATAATGAGAACAAAATAATATATTTTATAGAAAATAAAATAACAGATTTTTATCATGGGAGGCTCAATCTTTACTAAATCTTGCTACAACTGCCCCAAATGACACTTACCTTCATATTTTCTCTGACTTGTTTATGTTCTAATCATTCTTACTATAAGTTTCATTATGATCAATGGACAAATGTCACAATAATTATTCTGCACAATTTCATGGTTAATGTATACATCTAATTAAAAGGACTTTATTAAACTTTTCTTCACTAAACAAATTGTTTTATTTTTCTTAAGAAAAAATAATTTTAAGTCTCCCCACAAAGAATATGGAGATTATTCAAAATCAAAGAGCTAGGTTTTTAGCCTATGCTATAGTGTTGACCCAACCATATAGCAAGTCTATGATCAATTTCAATAAAATAATTTCCCTTTTTCTTATTTGATTTTTAGAGATAGCAGTAGGAATTTGAATTTAGAAGTAATAGACCGCCATTTCCAGGAAGATGCCTGAGATTTAGAAATTGTTTGCATAGATGTTGTGTATTAAACAGGTTAAACAAAGGTGTTCTTTTTCAAGTCTGAGAGTTTATATTCATAAATAATCTTGTTCTTTGGCAATGGGCATTACATTTAGAGAAAATAATGTCTGTGTAAACACATCTATCCAAAAAGGCACTTTTGCTCACAAAGATCAATATTTGTGACTGAAGCAGTGAGGCTTCTAAACATAACTTATTATGCGGTAATTTAAAATCCTTTAGAAAACGAGTAGGGACTGCCTAATGCATAGACTCCTAACTGTGAATTTCAAGATGACCTCCTACAATTATAAGAAAGCCACTTCTCCAAGCATACTGAGCATCAACCCTGGGCCTCCAGGTGGGGCTAGATGGAGTGTTATGGCATGGCCACAGACAGTGCTGTGAAACCCCAGCATTTCTGATAGTTTGATTGCAGATCACTGTCTTGTCTCCCACCTTCATCCTTCCATGACCTCAAATTCTTTCTTGTGCTTAGGTCTTTTAATAGAGGAACTGACAGCTAACAAATTTCTGTTCTACTTTGGATGCCTTCAGCCTTCTTCACATTTATCCTGCCCCTCTTACCCCCTCTGCATAATTCACTGAAACTATTTATTCTGCTGTATTCCTGTCACTCTACACTGGAGAAACATCCAGCCCAAGTAATTCATGATCCACTGGAAAGCACCTGCATGTTTCTTCAGATTTAATTTGGATCATCCGCTCCCTCCACCCTTCTCTGATCTTCCTGATTAGAGCTAACCACTCTTGCCTTGAACCCCCTGTGCATGTTGGACCTGTTTCTATCACAACCACAAAACCCTGTATTGTGCTTGTCCTTATTCACCACCACTCCAGACAGTAGGCCCTTCTAGGATGGGAATTGTGTCATTCATTTGTAATGCTCCCATATCTAGCACCATGCCTAGCCACTTCTGAAATGACAAATACATGTTTTTATGTTTTTCTTTTCCTGAGCAAATTATTTAAAACAGGAAAGTCTGATGGGCAGGGAAGTAGGCACATCTAGTTCATCATCAAGTTCTGCCTATTTTGTTATTTAAACATGTCTTGTATCCAAGCTCTCCATTTTGCTCTCTCTACCTGAATTCATGTTCTTATTTTCTCTCTGCTGCACTATTAAAATGGCCTTCAGATGGGCTCTGTTCTCTCTAGGCTTAACCCTCACATTCACCCTCCAGGTAGGTGGCATAATCATTTTTTGATGTGCAAATCTGAAGGTGTTCCTCTATAGTTTATGGGATAAATTCTAACATCCTTAGCATAGCACATAAGACCTTTCATGATCTGGCCCCTATTTGTCCATTTTCATCTCCTGCTATTTTCTGCTTCTGCCATAGTGGACATCTTGTGTGGTCTCATACAGTGCAGTTTATTGTGCCTTGTTCTGAATTTTTCTGTTGCAAAAAATGCCCCTCTTCAGTCCAATTTTTTTCTGGCAAATTCCTCTGCATGGACAGAAATTGAGAGAGAACATGCTTATCATAACCTGGCTTTACCACTTACTTACAAACTGTTTAAACTTGGGCAAATTGCTCACTTCTCTGTGTCTCAATTTTCTCATTTTTAAGTCAGGGATTATATTCTTTCTGCTTAGTAAGTATGCATATTGCATTAGTCAGAATTCTTCAGCGAGACAGAACCAACAGGATGAATAGATAGATAGATAGATAGATAGATAGATAGATAGATAGATGAGAGAGGATTTATTAGGGGAATTGGCTCACATGATTATGGAGACTGAGAAGTGCCACAACGGGTCATCTACCACCTTAAAGATCCAGGGATGCTGGTAGCATGGCTCAGTTCAAGTCTGAAAGCCTCAGAACCAGGGAAGTCAAAAGCCTGAGAACCCAGAAAGCCACTGGTGCAAGTTTCAGAGTCCAAAGGCCTGGAGTTCTGATGTCTAATCATAGGAGAAGTGTGTCCCAGCTTCGAGAGAGAGAGAGAGAGAGAGAGAAAGCGTGCAAATTTGCCTTTCTGTTCTATCTAGCTCCCCATCTGATTGGATGGTGCCCGGCCACATTGAGGGCAGATCTCCCCCACTCATCCGTCGACTCACGTGCCAATCTCTGCCCAAAACATCTTCACAGACACACCCAGAAATTATGCTTTAGCAGCTATTTAGGTATCCCTTAATGCAGACAAGTTGACACCTGAAATTATCCATCACACACATCAGCTGTTATTGCTTATTTTATTCATTAAGGCTTTACAAAGAATTTCACTGCTACAAGCAACCTTTCAGGATTTCCCAGGATGGATTAGATTTCCCTCTTATGTGCTACATAGTTTCTCTTGCAGATCTTGATTCTTAGACTCACCAAATTTTGTTGGAATTGTCTTTATGGAATTGCCTTCTTATTGGACTGTGAGCCACATGAAAGAAAAAAAAATCATGGTTTATTATGTTTTGTATCTTCAGCATGAAACACGCTGATAGTAAATGCTCAATAAATGTTTGATGAAGGAGGCCGGGCACGGTGGCCCACGCCTGTAATCCCAGCACTTTGGGAGGCCGAGGCAGGCGGATCACGAGGTCAGGAGATTGAGACCATCTTGGCTAACATGGTGAAACCCCGTCTCTACTAAAAAATACAAAAAATTAGCCAGGCATGGTGGCAGGCACCTGTAGTCCCAGCTACTCAGGAGGCTGAGGCAGGAGAATGGTGTGAATCCGGGTGGCGGAGCTTACAGTGAGCCGAGATTCCAGCCTGGGTGACAGAGTGAGACTCCGTCTCAAATAAATAAATAAATAAATAAATAAAATAAAATAAAATAAAAAGTTTGATGAATGAATGAGTTATATAGTAGGAAGAATCCATGATTTGGAGTCAGAGAGATCTGTGTTCAAATTGAATACTTACTAGCTCTACATCTGCAAGCAAGTAACTTAGCTTCTTGGAGACAGTTTCTTTATAAATAGGGATAATTCTTTTTTTTAGGATTAGGGATAGTATTACACATAGAGTTTACTGCAGTGCTTAAAATGTTGTTGTTTTTATCCTGAAAAAATATTTAATAATTTTACTGCAAAGTTAGAGTTAGCTGGCAGATGCAGTTTTCCCCTTGAAGAATCATATTAACTCTGAAGAAAATATCATCTAGTGCTTGTGTTTATCTAAAGATAATGTCTTGTTGAATTTCTCTGGAAGTATCCATATCTTCCTGAACTCCTACATTGTCTGTAACACCTAGCAAACACTTAGAGATTTCTTTCCTTGTAGTTTAATCAACTTCTTTGTTTACTTTTTCTGTGCAAATAGATTGTAAGCATTTTGAGGACAATAACTACATTTTATATATTTTTAAATCCTCTTCCTGCCTTCCCATACATTGTCCCCTCCTCTTAATTGAGATCTCTGCATGAACTAATCAATAAGTAAATGTTGATTTATAAAGATGGGTGGGGCCCAAGAACAGGCAGTGGTGACTGGAATGCTATGACTCTCAGAGAGTCCATCTCATCTGGAGTAGAATCCCAGCCAACAGTTAATGCAAAGATTGCACTGGACGTGAAGGGGAGCATAAAGTAAGATATGGTGCCTTCTTGGCAGGAGCCGAAGATCTATTTGGCAAGATAAAACATGCTCAAACAGAACCGTTGAGGAGTAGCACTAAACAGAATGTGATTAAATCCCCCTCATGTTCGGAAGAAGAGAAATTAAAAATTCATGCAGGTGAGGCTGAAGAGAAGAGATTGTTGGGAGACTCCAAAGGGAGAGAGACAGAACCTCATATATATTTGAATCTTATGATGTGCCAGGCATTGTGATGAGTGATGAACATGTATTCTTGGGTCTGTGTGTGTCTGTGTATGTGTGCGTGCACATGTGTGCATACATAATAGTAACTTTTATTCATTCATTCAATAAACATTTTTTTCTATTTTTAAACATTTATTGAAGTTCATCTGTTATCAGTGAACCGTGTGAATAAAAAAGACATTGTACTGTAGATTAATCTTCTCTTATCTCCATAATTAGTAAGCATGGGACACTTGTGATTGTTTAAACAGTATAATGAAGACTACAGTCATCAAAATTAAAATGTTTCATTTTTAAAAAATTATTATTCTACTTTAAGTTTTAGGGTACATGTGCACAATGTGCAGGTTAGTTACATATGTATACATGTGCCATGCTAAACGTGCTTAAAAGACACAAACATAAAATTTATTATCTTAACAATTTTTGAGAGTATAGTTCAGTAATGTTGAGTATATTCATGTTGTTTTATAACAAAGCTCCAGAACTATTTTGTCATGCAAAACTGAAAGTCTATATTCATTAAACAACTCCCCATTTCCCCCTTTCTCTGAGCATATGTTCTTTTATCTAATCCCTGTTACAAATTTGTGGGATAGTTTTAGGAATGCCATTTCACAAGGAATCGAACAAAGCTTAGAGGTTAAAAAAATGTCCAAGGTCTTATAAATAATAAAGATAAAACCAACGAGCCATTGATCAGGAAAGGAGTAAACTATTAGGAACACATAATTTCAGGTGAGATAGAAGAACTACATTTCGCTTTTTTGCAGGAGTTGGTTTTTATGGACCATTCATGGGCATGGTAGCTCTTGCCTCTAAAATGTGCCACACAGCACCTGATTCTGCTCTACTCTGAATACTTCTCTTTCCTAGAACTAAGGTCTCTGCTGTCTCAAACAATGCTGAGGAGAAATGGCTGCCAGATTGAGAACATCAGAAAAATGGTGGGGGTTCCTATGTTCACATTTTGGGCCTGTGATCCTCCCAGGCCACAAGGTATCAAAGACTGTTCTTTAGGGTGAGGGATGTTAGATCAAGTTTTAAATCTTGCTAGAAGTTTTCATGGGCAAGAGAGAAGGAACTTAAATGTGTCTTCATGGATCAGAAGAGCTGGCCTCTTGGGTTGATAGTGGCAAGGGCAAAGGAGAATCTAGGTGAAAATTTTTTGCCATATTTTCAGGATTACAGGAAGGAAAGGAAGTTAAAATACAAGATCTATATATTGTCTCCAACCTGGAAGAACTCCGTGTTGGCTAAGGCCTTACAAATAGCTTTTTCCTACTGAGATACATCCTGGCAATAGATTAGACCACATGTGGAGTTCTACGAAGTGGTTGTTTAAGAAAGGTACTGGGGTAGTAGATGTACTTGGAATGATAAGGCAGGAGTGGAAATCATTAACTGTTGTGAAATAATGCATTTTATTTGTCAAGCACTATGTGAAGTGCTTTATGCACATTTTGTCTAATTCTTAAAATGACTTTTTATGTTAGGCATTATTGTCCTTATTTTATAAACTATGTCTCAGGAAGGTAAAGAATTTGCCTTTGGTAACTGGGTTGGTTATTAAATTAACATCTCTCAGCTTCAAACCCAACTGTCTACATTTTGCTTTTTGATATACGGGCTGTGGGCATCTGCAAACCATGTTTCTGCTTTTTTGGTTGGTTAAACCCAGTCAGTTGGGGATACTACAGGAAATTGCAAGCAGGAGGAGGTAGATGGAACATGTTCTTTCTTTTTTGATGTTGTTTTTGTTTTTCTTCCTATTTGCTTTCTGCAGGCTTTCTTTTCCCATGAGCATCACCCAGCAATGCCTCTTCAGTCCTGCAGCAGCAGTTTGTTCCAATAGCAGCAGAGGAGTCCAGTTTGTAGTTTCCCTGACACTCACAGAGTCAGCACCAGTCGCTGGCTCCCCTTCTTCAGAGATCTGGGACCCAGCACCATGGGATGCCTCCTCCCGCTAAGCTCAGGGACTCAGCACCATCAGATTCTCCTTAGGAGTCTGTGGGGCCTGTGCTCCAGGCTTCTGTTAATAATTCTAATATCTTCATTTTGTTCCTCTAATTCTAGGAATGGTTGCTACCTCTATGATACCTTAGAGTTCTCTTTTTGCCATTTCAGTACTTAATTAACAACTTTTACAGAATTAACAATTCTTTATTTTATTTTATTTTATTTTGAGACGGATTCTCGCTCTGTCGCCAGGCTGGAGTGCAGTGGCGCCATCTTGGCTCACTGCAAGCTCCACCTCCTGGGTTCAAGGGATTCTCCTGCTTCAGCCTCCCGAAGAACTGGCATTACAAGCACATGCCATCACGCCCAGCTAATTTTTTGTATTGTTAGTAGAGGCGGGGTTTCACCATGTTGTCCAGGATGGTCTCTGTCTTCTGATCTCGTGATCTGCCCGCCTTGGCCTCCGAAAGTGTTGGGATTACAGGCGTGAGCCACTGCGCCCGGCCAAAATTAACAATTCTTTATATTAATTTCTTTCTGTTTAACCTGTATGATTTCTGGCTCCTGGCTGGATCCTAAAACAATTAAATAACTATTACTACTGCTCATCATCGTCATCATGGCCTCCATTTATTATTTACCAATGCTTTTAAGGTGGTAGAACTAAATTCCTCATAGTGGGTGTGGGCGGAATGCCCACTATATTCTTTTCTTGCTATCCATCTGGCTGGCTACCTTTGGGATGGAGCAGAATTTTTCAAGGGCACAGGCAGTTTGATCTTGCTAGCACCGGTAGTGTCTATTAGCCCTGACTTGATGTTTTGTAATCTATATATTCAGTGCTAATTAAGCCCCAAAGCAATTCCAGCAAAGCTCTTTATAAGAACCAGAGCTATGTTTATTTTTCCCCATCAACTCTGCAGAGCCAAGAACAGTGTCTAGAAGTGCTTGGTAGGTGTTTAGTATGCATTTGTTGAACAAAGGATTGAATGAATGCATGAGCAAGGCTTAGGAATATTAGAATCTTATCCTCTCCAGTGAATGGATTCTGGAAACTGACTTCTTGGATATCTGGCCTTCTTCCTGATTTGTACTTACGTTGCCATCTGGGACTCAAGCCTTGAACTGAAACCTAGTATGTTCAACAGAGGCCTGACAGCCATTCTATTCAACAGAACTTCTCAACCCCACACTTCTTGTCCCTTTCACTACCAATGCCCTTTGAGTTGTTGGCTTGAGATGTGCTTCCAATCAGATGGACCCTCCTTGAACCATGGCATTACTGCGGTTTCTGCCTGCTGCTGAGCTCTACTCTATAGGTCTCTGTGGAAGTAACCCCACTCTGAGCACTGGGGAAGGCCTCTTTCCCATTAGGATTTGTACAGCAGCTAACCTCTCCTGCTCTGTACTTTCAGCTGGCTGAGCTATCTCTGTGTCTGCCCCAACCCTAATTCCCTGAACCCCACCCAGGATGCTGGCCCATGCTCTTCTCTCTGCCGGCCTTTGAAGTTCCTGCATGTCTCATGGTTAAGACTGCACAGTTTGGTGTGTTTATAATTCAGGTATTTTTCATTGTTGCTCATTATATGCAGCATAAGTCAAACAAACAGAATTTCTTCTCCACCTGACCTCAGAGATGAAATAAAAACTATCTTTGTGTTTAAATAAACTTTTCCTGGCCACCTTTATGCATAGACAAACTTTCCTTGGGATACTGAAAGAAGAGTATAAGAATATACATACCTATATTTGTAATTCAACATGATTTAACATTATTTCCCCCAGCTGAAGTTATACATGATTTTGTGTAAGATTTAAAATTAATCTCATTTTCAGTTTCAACTTGTTATCGTGTCGACTTTTTTTTTTTAACTTGCAGAGAAGAACCATTCCATGGGTCATATCACCTGATTGACATCTTTCTGGTTTTGCTCTCTCTGTCTAAAATATCAGAGAACAGTAGAAATTTCTGCATGACTCAGAATGTTGAAAAGCCTTATGTGATAGTAATATAGCATAAGAGCATATCCTGTGATGATTTTTCTTTTAATAATCAGAGTTCTGGTTGTCAGGTTATACTAGGAAGCTTTTCAAGATGGGATGCCTTTGAAGTAACCACACAGTTCCTTCTCTCCTTTTTCTTCTATGATTACTATTTCTTTAAAATGAATAAGTAGGCGATTGATTTTATGCCCAGAACCCAACAATGAGACCCCCACAGAACAGGGATAATTGGAACACAGATATGTGGGCCAATGGGGAAAAACATCAGCAGGAAGGAAATGACCCAATGAAGTCTCGATGAGTAGAATATGGTTTACTGGAAAGTGTATAGCAGGTAGTAGGGACCCAGCAGTAGGTCTGGAGTACAGACATTACTCCCTTAGAAAACTGGGAAAGGCAGGCAGAGGTTTAGGTAAGGTAGATGAAGAGACCAAGGTCCTGGAACAACAGTTTGAGATCAGGAACTCAACAGTGCAAGTTCGCATAGGCTGACTGAGTTTTAGGACATTGAGCTATGGCCTAAGGCTCTGTGATCTTTTCACTAGTAACTGAGGCAAGCAATAATGAACATTAATTTAGGAGTGAAGTTGGACATAGTGAGTCTTGTCTGATTCTCCTATGTGTATAATTTAGAAATCAGAACATTGCTATTAAACAAGAGTTAGAAACAGTTTAGGACAAAGGACTTAGACAGCAATATTCTTCCCCAGACAATACCCGCTCCACTTTTCTTCTTATTGTTGTTTTGTGATTAGTTGGAATTAGTTGGAAGGGACCTGGGAAGTCGTTATAACACATTTGTGAATATCAGGTTTGGTGTAGATTAGTATTTGACTTCTGAGGTATGGATGATGATTTGTGACCAATTAAATATCTAAACTTTCTATACTTTAGAAGTTGTCAACTAGCTATAATTTTGCCCTCCCCTTCCCTCAACCCAGGACATCTGGCAATGCCTGGAGACATTTTCGTTTGTCATGACAGGGGAAGGGGGAATGTGAGTTACTGTTACTTCATCTAGTGCAAGAGTCCCCAACCCCCAGGCCGTGGACTGGTACTGGTCTATGGCCTGTTTGGAACTGGGCCATACAACAGGAGGTGAGCGACTGGCGAGTGAGCACTACTGCCTGAGCTCTGCCTCCTGCAGATCAGCAGCAGCTGATTGTGTACCTTATTGTGAACTGTGCATGTGAGGGATCTAGGTTGCATGCTCCTTATGAGAATCTAACTAATGTCTAATCTGAGATGGAACAGTTTCATTCTGAAACCACTCCCCACCCCTGTCCTTGGAAGAATTGTCTTCCACAAAACTGATCCTTGGTGCCAAAATGGTTGGGGACCCTGACCATTTAGGTAGGTAGAGGCCAGTGATGCTGCTAAATATTCTACAGTGCATAGAAGTCCTCCACATCAAAAAATTATCCAGCCCAAATGCCAATGGTGCTGAGGTTGAGAAGCCCTGCTATAAACCAAGCAGACTGTCATTCATTTTTTTTTTTTTTTTTTAATCCTGGGATTCTTTGTCACTGTGGATATGTTTCTTGGGCAATTGTTATACCCCATAAATAGTCTAAACTTGTTCTGAATATAACAGAATCATCTTTTGGCACCAGTTGCCTACTCAGTCTCCACAGATTAGCATTCTCTGACTATGGCATGTGTGTTTGGGTGCGTGCAGTTCATAGTAGCAGAATAGAATGAAACTAGACATTCACAGACCTTCTAAAAGGATTAATACATGACCTTCTCTTTCAGGGTTTTCACCATCTGAGCCACTAAATAAAATAGGTGCTTTACCCAGAGATGCAAGCTTGAACTACAATGTGACCTAATATGTTGTTTTTAATGCAGATTAGTTTCTTCAGTGCCAAGGCAACAAAAACCTGGAGTGAAATCCTATTACTCTTGCAAGCTGATGTGCATATTCTCTTCTCATACACAAACAGCTTGGAGACTTGGACCTAATTTTATGGCATCTGTGTATGCTAGGGCCACTAATAAAATGGACGCTGACTGACAAGAGTTGAATGAACTTTGTTAATCTGTTAACCAGCTGGGTTCACTTAGGCCTAGTTGACTTTTCTAGAGGAATTATTCTGTAATTGGAAATTTCTATGCCCCTTACATTTTAGGTGATTGTGAGACTTGGTGGGTTTATTCTGCCTTTTGATCTTTAGGTGCTTTTTATGTATCTATCGTATAGAATCACAGACTTCAAAAGACTTGAGTGAGGTCAGCAAGCTACTGCATGCATCCAAATCTGTCTTGCCACCCTCCTGTTTTTGTAAAATAATATTTTATTAGAACACAGAAATGCTCATACATTTACGTATTATCTGTGGGTGCTTTTACATTAAAGTGGCAGAATTGAGTAGTTGGAACAGAGATTATATGTCATGCAAAGCCTAAAATACTTATTATCTCTCCCTCAGCAGAAAAAGTTCGTTGACCCCCACCACCTAATCCCACTTCCTCATTTTGCAGATAAGCAAACTGACTCCTAGAGGGACTGACTAGACCAACGTCACACCACTAACAGAAAATCGAGGTTAAAGCGTGATTAACACATGTTTTGAGAAATGAGGATGATGAATATCAGACCACTGACAAGCTGTGTTCTAACAGCAAAATGAAGAGAAAAAAATATATTCTATAACTTGATTTACCAAAGACAAAAAAAAAAAAAAAACAGGCTTGATGGATTTACTTCTCCCCTGAATAGATCGGTTGTCTTTATGTCATGCAGGTAGAGCCGAAGCAGGACTTCAGTCAAATGACATCACAATTTTATGCAGCTAGGTGGCTGTTTTCCAAAGAATAGCAGAATATTTGTTGGTCAGCCTCCTGTGTCTCAGTATTATGTTCCTCAAAAGTTGAATTATTGATGGTAAGTCAGAGAAGACACTTTGGTAATTGCTGAAATCTTGACTGTATTAAGACTGACTGTCCCTGTGTTCTGCTGTGGCATCAGCTGACAGTGATGAAATCTATAGAAGTAGGGCACATTTCCATAACATGAATATTCAGGGTTGGTGATGCAAGAATTATTATTAAACCACTGGGAAGGAACACATTCTCATTATTTGATTGAATACTAAATGCTGCCTTTTAAAAATAATTCAGTATGAATACTTTGATAATGAGGAAAGAGAGATGCTTGGAAAAAAAACTCGTACTTTTTTTTTCTCTGGTACATAAGAAGGAAATTAAATTAAGTTTAAAATATATAGCATGTCTACAGGAACTATTTTGGAACCATTAGCTATATTTCATCTAAACCTGTCTTACATATATTGAAGTATAATGTAATAGAAGCCTGAATAGGGTTTGATGTAAATGATTTATATAAAAATAAATCATGTAAAGAAGCATGCTTCAGCATAAATAAAGACCCCTGAAAATAAATAAAATGCCTATTACAAATAATAACTTGAAAAAAACATTAAAAATCCCAGTATTTGTTAGACGTTAGATGTGTTTGCTACAGTTCTGAGTTGGATGTGTTTGCTGCATTTCTGTAAATGACACAGTTTATATTTTTCAAGGACCCCTGGCACCTCTAAGAATCCTGGGTATTCCTCAGAACTGAGTGTACTTCATATATGATGACAGTTCAGACAGCTGAAGTGCCATCATATATGAAGTACATCCAGTTCCTCATAGCCAAGATGTTATGCATAGGAAATAGAAAAGAAAGGAAAATGATTTGATTCATTCATCCATCAAACATGAATCAAGCCTCTGCTACATGCCAGACAGTGCACAAGGCTCTGGTCCTACACAAATTAAACAGGATCCTTGTCCTCTGAAAACTGATGATCCAAAGGAGGGTGCAAGCAAGTAAACAGAGATTTTCAACAGAAAATGGTATGTATTCTGTAATAGAGGTAAGCTCAGATGCCATTGTGGAAAATTTCTCTTCCTTTTTACTAGTTTCTCATCATTCCTTCTAGCTCTTCTCTCCTAATCAGTTTAGGTGGGGTTGTCCCTTAGGCCCAGATTGAGTTTGTACCCTTTTGCATTTCTCTTCCTACCTCCTCCTCCTTCTTTGAGTGTGCTAACTCCACCCTTGATTTACTAACTGGGTTGTGCTTCCTTGACTGCCCTCCTAAAGATGGCCATCCTTTGTTAGTGTCTTGAGTTTTCATTTCCTCCTTCTCCTCATTCTCTTCTCTCTTACAAAAATGAAGCCGCTGAATGCCCAATTACTGAGGTTCATGCTTTCACTAGCAAACCAAATAGATATTGTGTTAACCCATCTACTAGGTGTTCCTATTTGTTATCACAACTATACGTAGGCATCTATGTAGCAATTTTATTTTAAATGAAAATTCTTGCATACTACAAATCTTTTATTTAAAAAGATAGAGGGGTACAAGGCTGAAATTTCAGACATTGTCCCTGGAAGTGCCCTCTGGTTGCACTATTTAGGTAAAAAACAAATGAACAAGGGACTAGGTGAGGCAAAGTCAGTGAGAGACTGGAACAGAAGTCACAGACAATTCTTTTTAGCACAACAGCCACTCATCCCATATTTATTCTTCCCATATTTCTTAAAAGGACATCTGCTCTGTGTGGCACATGGCAGTGGGATGTATTGGGAAGAATCTGGATTTTGAAATCATACTGTGTTCAAATCAGAGACTCAGCTGTTGCAAAAATAAAAATGCATGTGCAAACACCTAACACACTGCTTGGCTTCAGATCTGTGATCAATACATGTGTTTCTTCATTATTTTATTTCTTTCCTTCACTAAGAGAGATAATAAGCAGTAATCATTTACACATATCTGAGAAAAGAAGCTTTGGAGAGAGAGCAACGAGTGTTTCTGGAACTGACCTCCACACAGAGTAAATTCAGAAATCATCAGATCTACATTATTTATTCAAAGAGAGAACTGCATTGTAATCACTTTCCTGGATGCATGGGGTGAATGAGTGACAGCGAATACCTCAGTCATTGTGAGATGGCAACCTGAAGTGAGTGCATCTGAGCAAAAGGGCAGAGACCTCCCCAAAGGTCAAACAGAAGCAAGGCAGCAGGCAGCATTGCAGGGGAGGCAACTGCTGGGAAAGACACAGCAAGGAGGAGCTATTAAGGGATGCCTCTCTGTGAGGTAGGCATGTATATATGTTTTGAGACATCAGATCCTCCTCACCAAAGAGCCACTCTGGAAATTCTTGTTTTGACTTCATCCTGTAAGATTTTAAAAAGCAGTACCCTGAAGCTGTTTTCTTCATTTTACTTTGCTTTAATGACTTAACAGCATTACAACATGGGTTTAAGTGCAAGAGAATTTAGAAAAACTTTAGAAAAATAAGTCAAGCAAAGTTCAAAAGAAAACATGAATCTTATGCTAATTTTACCTGCAGGACTCAGGGCAGAAGTGGCCAAGCTTTTTGGCAGAAGGCACTGCTGAAAGGTATTGTGTGGTTGTGGCGGAGACAGTGGGAGGATGAAGTGAATCAGAAACTGTTGTTCTGTCTGGGATGAGGGGAAAATATCTGAAACTACTCCTTCATTGAGCAGAGGGCCAAGGATAGAACCCCAAAGAACCAAACTAAACTCAGTCATAGCAAAGCATCCTCTTTCTCTTTGTTTCTGCTGCCACACGGAAGAGATGAGGTGGGGATGGTCCATGAAGATGAATGACTGCTTCCCAAGACACTGTGGGGAGAAGGCTATGGAAAGATGGCAGCAGCAGACTGTGGAGAGAAGTCAATTCACTGTGAGTGGTCAGACAATACCTGAACCAACAAGACACATGGGACAACCTCTTGGGAACAGAAAGTTCAGAAAAGGGCTAAGAAATAGGATGGAGATAGGGATACTCAACGATCTAGTCATAGGATCAAAATGGGAATGCAATTAGGAAGTAGAAGGCCTGAGATAGACAGCAGCCGCTGGGATTGGAAGCAATTTTAGGATGATTTCCCAAAGGGTAGAGATGTTCCAACAATAGCTTGATGATAAATTTTGTATTTTATCAGAGCAGCTTGACACGTCCCTGGGTAATCCGTTCTCAGAGTTTCTGTTCAATCAAAAACTGTAGCTTCTTTGGTTTAGGAGTTTCCTGAGTCTGTCTCAGGGTAATAACGCCTTCTGGGTTAACTGGAGACTTCATCAGAGCCAGATGGGAGCTAACTCCAAAGAGTCATCATGATAACTGCTGTTGATCAGATTCTTTATTTCTGGGCATCACATAGAATTTAGATTGGGACTCCTTTTCTATCTAACTGAGGGATGGAAATCATAATTGCATATTTAATTTTGTCATTAGAAATGATAATAAACTCATTGCCGTTATACCACATGGTTTAAAAAATAATCTGTTAGAGCATTTGTTTCTTGTTGTTCAATGTAACCAACCTTATTAGAGACCCTGTATCAACAGTGTTGTTTTGTTTTGTGGCATAATTAAAATCATATTTCTGACTTGTGTAAAAGTATACACACATGCAAAGTTGTCATATTTTTGATATAAATACAGTGATAGAATATATGGGACTTTTGATAACTTACTGGTTTTTAAATGACAGAATTCATTTTTTTTTTTTTGCATCCTGAATCAGAGTTGTGATTTGCTAAGTCTGGTATTAAAAAATAACTCATTCCTCCAGAGCTGGAAGAGGTCAGTGAGACAGATAAGAACATTTCCTCAGTTTACATTCCAGCAGTGTGTCTATGTGCAAAGCCTATGGAGTTGGAGGAAGCATGGGGAAGCCCAGTAAGGAGAAGATAGACTAGGACAGGGATGAAATGGGCTGCTGTTAAAGGCCAAATGCATCTGTGACTTCTATTACTGAGGAAATGCAGTATTTCAGAACTCTTTTTAAGGAGAGGACTATCTGGATCCAGCAGGGCTAACTTCTTCCTAAAGATCTGCGGTGTCCTGCTGCTGGGTACCATTTGCCTTCTAGTGAATTGCTCACTCAGGTAGAGTTCAATACTCTATGAAGAAGAGTTGTCTTAATAGAAAGAATGACTGTTTAGAATGACTTTGGGTCTCATTGGAGAGTGAGATCATGTGCCATGCCCTTCAGCACATTCTTGCCAATTGGCAGTGGATGAAAATTCCTCCTCTGATTGGTCCTTGAAATTTCATAGGACAGGCACAGCGTCCCAGGTGAATAGGATTATTGGCATCAGTGACTTCATTTTTACTTCTTATATTAGTTTACCAGGACTGCCATAACAAAATATTGTGTCTGGGTGGCTCAATCAAGAAAAATTTATTTTCTCACAGTTCTGGAGGCTGGATGTCATCCAAGTTCAAGGTGCTTGCAGGTTTGGTTTCTAGTGAGGCTTCTCTCCTTGGTCTGCAGATGGCTGCCTTCTTGCTGTGTCCTCATACAGCCTTTTCTCTGTGTGCCAGCATCCCTGTGTCCCTTCCTTTTCTTTTAAGGAAACCAGTCCTCTTGGATTAGGGCCCTACCTGATGACCTTATTTATCCTTAATTACCTCTTTAAAGGCTTCATCTCTAAATATAGTTTCATTGGGGGTTAGGGCTTCAACATATAACTTTTGGAGGACACAATTCTGTCCAAAACACTTCTCATACAGCTTCTGTTGGTAGAGAACATCAATAGAAATGTAGCATGAGCAAAATATAAACCTCATATTTTTGAGGCACTGAGATTTTAGGTTTGCTTGTTAATGCAGCACAACCCCGTCTACTCAGATTAATAATCATGGCTTGTATTTACTCTGAGTCGAGCAGCAACATAAGGTCTTGTTTAACGAGACAGGTCTTTTGGTAGGTCCTACACCCCTATGTACCTGCATATAATCAGGTATACCACATCCCCTCAGAACGGATGCTTGAGAATCCTTTCAGGTGAGAGGTGCCAAGTGAAATTGCATCAGTATTTAACTATTATTTATTGAGAACCCATTGTGCCAGACTCTAGAGATACAGTGGTAAATAAGACAAAATCTCCACCACATTCCTCATAACTCAAAGGAAGAGAAATATTAAACAAATAAACATGCAGATTAGTGTTTACTTTATTACAATTTAGGTAAGTGCTGATAAAATACTATATTTTATTTTTTCTTGTCAATTTTAGCTTCAAAGAGGACTGTTTTCTCATAACTGAAGCCTGGCATATCTAGAAATTAGGTGCCAATACTCCATGGACACAGGCAGAGACTGAAAGAGTAGTGTCCTAGGCAGGATGGCTGAAATTGTGTCAGCTCTTTGCAGTCTGGTTTGGGAGTCATCAGTATGTAGATGATAACAGAAGTTATAGGGATGGTTGAGATCACCCATGTTGGGTGAAAATAAGGTTGGGTGTGAAAAAAGGGAGACCACAGTATGAGCCTGAGAACATCAACATTTAAAGAACAGGTAGAGAATGAGTTTCATTCAAAGTGAGTGGAAACAGAACCCCTTGGGAGGTAAGAAGAAAGCAAAAAAAGTAGTACTACAGAAGCCAAGTGAAGAGATCATTTTCAGGAGTAGGAGAGAGTGGACAGACCTGTCAAGGATTAAGCAACAGAACAAAAATGCACACATGGGATTTAACAACGAAGGGGTTATTGATGACTTTAACGAAAGTAGTGAAAGTAGAAACAGACCCAGTAAGTTGAGGCATGAATGGAAGTTGAAGAAATACCTGTGGGGTATCTACAGCTCTTCTAAAATATGTGGTTGTAGTTATTTTAAGAGTATAATTGGATTTTTTTTAACATAAAGAGGATAAATGCTTGAGGGGATGAATACCACATTTACCCTGATGTGATTATTACCCCTTGTATGCCTGTATCAAAATATCTTACATACCTTATAAATATATATACCTACTATATACCTACAACAGTTAAAACTAAAAATATTTTTTAATGTGTCTGTAAAGGAGAGGAGTAAAGCAGAGTCAGTTGGGAAGAAATGAAAACGAGAAAATTAAGGGTGAGTTTTTACATTTTAAGATAGGAGAAACAAATATGAATTCTGATGAGAAGGTACAGGAGAACAGGAGTTTAAGATGAGGGAAAGAGGAGATAATTCATAGAAGTGGGTCCTGAGATAATAGGAACAGAGGAGAAAAAGGGAGTTTAGTCAGGAAGGACTTCTCTTCTATTGTTAGAGTAGGGAAGGCTGAGCTGATGGCTGGGGAGGAAAATTTATAGTTCTGTAGTGGGAAAGTGAAGACATTTACATCTGATGGTGTGGTGATCTTTAATGCTATTTACCAGCTCCTTCTGTTTTTTTCTTCAGGGCATTTTGGGATTGCACTTCCCTCCCTTCATGGAGTGGCTATGAGACTTACTTTGGTCATTCAAATGTGGGCAACATCTTCTAGGTTGAAGCCTTTAGAGCCACTGCCACACTCTCCTTTTTCCTTTGCCAAAATGATTAACAGTGTTCCAAATGGTGACTTCTTGATTAGCCAGGATCTTGAGTGCAAACAGTACAGAGCAGACCCAGCCGATCCACAATGGACATGTAGCGCGAGTGGAAAGTAAACCTTGATTTTGTTTTTGAGCCACTGAGATTTTAGCATTGCTTGTTAATGCAGCATAACCTAGTCTATCCTAACCATAACTGTGGCTTGTGTTTTCTCTGACAAGTCAGAAAGGAAATCCTTCTAAGCTGAACTCTAGAGTGAAATTATTATTTATTTTAAAGACAATCTAGCTTATCAATCACACTCACCAATTTTACACAATTGGTTGAAAACAGAAAAAAATGACTGACATGTTCATTTATGTCAGGATTTTAGTTTTTTTCCACGTATAAGCAGTAATGACTCACAGTTATAACAGTACAGAATACCTTTCTTAAAATATGCAGAATAGACACGCTGTGTTGAGCAGTTTTTAAAAAGTAAAGGATAAGCACATCATTGACAAAGGAAACCTTTCTTTCTAAAAATCAACTTTAAAATATTCCCTTTTTAACTTGCCATAGAATCAAAAGATAAGAGCATAATATGGAGAAATACATAAAGTGAGGAAAGAGTGTGGGCTCCTGAAGACATCAAGAATTGCTCTTCTACCAAAATATCAAGGCAGAGTTGGGAATTTCAGAACACAGAGGAAGAAAGTAGAAGAGCAGATTTTGATTCATGACAAAAATATGTGAAAGCTAGTGGTTTTACTAATCTTTTTTTTTTTTTACATTACTTTAAAAGTTTATTAGTAATATTTTATAAAAGGAAATGCTTAAGTACAGTGTAAACTAAGACTCAAGAGTGTTAACAGATTATTTCTGAAATGTTGTTGTTGATATTAGTCACAACATATCTTACATTTGAAGAGTAATGTATCGTAATTTACTAATTTAAGACATTATATTGCATTATATAACTCCTAACATATTCATGTATCACAGGATAGTTATTTGACACATTTTCCACAAGTGCATGATAACCAACAGCTTAACAAACTTACAAATATCTCATTATACAAAAGATCTAGTATATCTACTTTATGAGTTCAATTTCTTACATTTTTGAATATCAATGGCACAGTATTAGTAAGTCTTTTCTAAAGTGATGATAGGTTTTTTGCTAACTCCACTATACTCTTTCTTATGATTGATTTTTGCAATGGATGATACACATCTACAAGGTGGCTGCCTTCTCTGAGAATCCGGGGTTGCAAGGTGATGTCATTACCTTGTTAGCTTAAACTATTGAAATAGTATCTTTCCAGTTAGAAAAGTTTAAAATCTTTATGGAATTTTCCTTTTCTAATTTACTTAAAATTATTGCATGTTTTGCAAAGACAAATGCTTTTTTTTTTTTTTTTTTTTTAGCATTATTAGCCATTAGTTATTAGAAGGATTTTCACCTCAGATATTCAGAAGGTATTTTGGTCTGACAATTTGTAGACTCATACAAGTGCCTAGAGATCAGAAGCCTTTTGAACATTCAGGGACTTTCTGATGAGCTTCAACCCAATGTTTACAAAATCAAGAAATAATCTTAATTTGGAGCAATTTGAATAATTTTAGTCAGCTAATTGATCTCAAGATTCCTTTTCAAAAATTTTTGTGAAGGAATCTCTTGATAAAAGATACTAAAATTTTTTTAGTTCATGCTATTATAACAAAAATACCATAGACTCGGTGGCTTAAACAACAAACATTTATTTCTCACAATTCTAAAGGCTGGGAGTCAAAGTCAAGGTACTGACAGATCCAGCGTCTGGTGAAGGTTTTACTAATCTTTTAAACAGACAACTAGTGTCCATGTTAAAACAACTCCAATACATAGGGTCTTCAGCAGTTGTATCTCTCTCTCTCTCTTTCTCTTTCTCTCTCTCTATCAAAAGCCTAGACAGTTCTGAATACAAACCTTATAACATGATTTGCTACAAGGCTGTTTGGGTTTTGTTTCACTTCAATTTAACGTTTAAAACATTCCTGAGTGAAAGGCTTTTAGAGAGGAAGAAGGAACAATTCTTTCTCCTTAAGCACAATTTTTACTCAGAATCATGTTTGTATGTGTTTAGTTGCTCTGTTTTTTTAAATGGAGAAAAAAAGAAATTTCTCATATTCTTTTAATTTTTACTTGAGATGAAATTCCAGGCAAATATGTTGCTACCCCCTATGGCCTCAGTACTGATTTGGGATGAATTTAGGTAGAATCAGAGGCCCTTACTGAAGCTGGAATTCATAACAAAATTCACAAAAAACAGGAGTACATAGGCAAGTAAGTTTATCTGAGAAGAAATATATTCTGTTTTAATTAACTTGGAAATATCTTATGTAGCTCCAAGAATTATGGAAAATGATGATGAACCTCAATAGAGGATGGAAATGCCAGGGTGTTGGGCTTGTGTTTCAGCGAGGCCATTGGCATTTGGCTCATCTAGCCTTTAGTGGAGCTTCAGAATATTAAAAATAGAAACAGGGTCGGGCGGGTTGGCTCACGCCTATAATCCCAGCACTTTGGGAGGCCAAGATGGGTGGATCACTTGAGGTCAGAAGTTCAAGACCAGCCTAGCCAGCATGGTGAAACCTTGTCTCTACTAAAAATACAAAAATTAGGCAGACTTGGTGGCACATGCCCGCAGTCCCAGCTCTTGTGAGGCTGAGCCAGGAGAATGGCTTGAACCTGGGAGGCGGAGGTTGTAGTAAGCCGACATCATGCCATTGCACTCCAGCCTGGGCGACAGAGTGAGACTCTGTCTCAAAAAAAAAAAAAGAAACACACAAAAAATAAATGAATCAGCAAGCAACAGAAAACTCTACTCAAACTATCTTAAACAATATGGAAAGTTGTTGGCACCCCATATCTGTAGGTCTAGAGGTACTATGGACTTGAGAATTGCTCCACTTTGCTTTTCCCCATACATTTGGTTCACCTTCAGGTTGTAAGCAAGATGATAGCCTCATTTCTCACCATTATGATCACCCAGGAAAACATCCCAAGGAAGAGGATATACTGCTGTACCCTGGTCATGTGACACCCTGAATCAATAATCGAAGCTAGGAAAGTGGAATGTTCTGTGTGGTTTGAGCCATACAGAGCAACTCCATGACTGAGGCATTTAAGATCTTTGTGGAAGGACTACCTGACAGAAAGGAGGAAGGAGTGTGCGGAGATTGGTTACAGTCAGGCAACAACAGTATCTGTAACACTGGTTTGTATAATTAATGTAGCCTCAGTTACTTTCTCTGCCCATTGTAAATTTTGCTACAGGGAATTTAAAGTGTTGTTTTAGCAGCTGAATTCTGTTAGAGAGTCAAGTGAGTGACATAACTGAGGTCTCTCAGAGAGACTAATATATATGAGTATAAATGTGCTTAATTTTATTACTAAGGGCCACATTCCTCAGTCCTCCCTTCTGTAAAGAAAGTTACAAAGCACTCAAAGTTATTTGCTGCAAAGTGGACTTTTATAAGTAGTTAATAACATTTCATTTCAGAGTCTGCACTGCAGGGCATTTGGTTATAAGGAGATCTTCACATTAATCCAAAACTCTTTCTTGGCTTTCTAACTCTGTCATTAAAAGCATCTCTTCATTGGTCCATTTACCTCCATTGATAGTGACCTTGCTCCATGCATCTATGGACCTACTGGTGTCTCATTGTGGAAAGGAAAGGCTGTGGAGAATGCAGTGCTACCCCTCTTTCCCTTTTGTAACCATTCCCATATACACACAATGCTTTTTCTTATTGGGAATGAATGAATTAAAAGCATCACAAGACCAGTGGGATCTATTTTATTTGAGGCATAGCTATGTTGCCTTGTCCTTTTTCTATTGTTTTCACTAAGGCCACCCTTTTTACACCCACCAAGACTTGACATTTATATACTTCACCTGGAATATAATGTCCCTGGCATGTATGAGAAGTCCATATGGATCACACACATCTTGATCATTGCTTCACATCTTCTCGGTCTTACCTCGGATTCCAGCCATGGTCATGGAGAACAATTCTGCACAGATGTCCATCTTTATCTTGCCAGAGCCTCTTTACTAGCATGAATTTTGCATCTCTTGCTTTCTGCTTTGGAGCTTCTGAGTCCATGGTGCAGACACCTGGGGATCCATTTGGCATTCATTCACGTGGGGGAGAATTAATGCCCCTAGTAAGCATTTTTAGGTTTCACTCTAAACAATTCCGTAAAGGTTCTGGCAGAATTGAGCATCAGTTGCTGTAGTATTGGTGATATAGTTTGGATGTTTGTCCCCTCTAAATCTCATGTTGAAATGTGATCCCTGGTGTTTGAGTTGGGGTCTAGTGGGAGGTGTGTGGGTCATAGGTGCAGATCCCTCATGAATAGTTTGGTTCTCTCCTCATGATAATAGATGAATTCTTACTCTTAATGGAGTGAGTTCATGTGACAGCTCGTTGTTAAAAGAGCCTGGAATTTCCTCCCTCTTTCTCTTGCTCTGTCTCTTGCCATGTGACACACCTGCTTCCCCTTCAGCTTCTGCCATGAATAAAAGCTTCCTGAGACCCTCATCAGAAGCAGATGCTGGTGGTGTGCTTTTTGTACAGCCTGCAGAACTGTGAGCCAGAAATAAATCTCTTTTCTTTATAAATTACCGAGTCTCAAGTATTCTTTTATAGCAATGCAAAACAGACTAATATAGCTGGCCAACTCAATAAAACATTTTTAAAAAATAGATTAAAAATTGGGGCATAACTTATAGAAAAGCTTATACATCTTAAATATACAGCTTTGTGAATTTTTACATATATATACATCCATCCATGTAGCCACCACCAAGATCAAGGCATATACTATTTTGAGCACCTCACAAATCTACCTTGTGCCCTCTTTGTTTTTGAATTTTATGTATACTGTTTTGGGCCTGATTTCCTACATTTAATATTATTCTGGAGGGTTCACTTATATTGTTGCAAGTGTTAGTGGCTGTTTTTTTCACCGTTGTGTAGTATTCCAAATTTAACCACCCGCGGATCATTCTTATATTGGTTTTCCCTTCTTTCCCATTTTAATCTCTCTGGATCTTCATTCCATTTCATTGGAATTATATTCCAAATACACTACCTGCAACCATTTCTCCTGCTTTCCCCACATCCCTCTTCCAGGTTCCTAGTGCTCCAGGTTTATTATTGAGAGTTAAGAGATAGTCATTCTCTCATTTAGCTTGGCTCTTTACTTGGTATTTGACCCTAAAAAAGCCATTTACTCACTGAAGGGTTTAAGTTTCCTCAATCATAATATATGAGGATCTTTGAGATGCATTCTAGTCTCAAATTTCTGAAATTCAGATCTGAAATTTGTAAGGGGTTTTTTTTTGGGGGGGCGGTGGGAAGATGATACTCAACAAACTGAAATAAATGGTGGAATTTCATGCACAAGAAACCATAGGTGAGGAGTAATGTTTTTATATAGATAGGTTCTTGATACTCTAAAATCTCACCATCTTAGCAGTTGTCGACCTTGTGCCTTCTCCTGAGCTGAGGCAGACTCATCTTCTGCAGAGCAGTCACTGGATGGAGGTCAGCACTTCAGAATGAGGGGCAGCTTGGAAGGAGGCAAGGATCCTGGAGTGGAAGAGCAGTGAATAAGCTATAGGAAATGAAACTGTTTTATTTCATAGCCACTCTTTTCTCAGGACAACTGAAACTATGAACCATTTCTGAGATGATTTCTGTGGCAAAAACGTATCTGAAATAAGACATACATTTTATGAGGGTGACTTATAATAAAATTCACCTGAGATTGTGGGAGAAAGAAACTTTGATGCGTGATCACACCTTCCCACTCATTCTATGATATTTATTTCACATTAGATCAGCTAAACCTTTTCTAAGTAACTACCATAAATTGCACAGCCATTATGGTAATTGATTTCATATTTCACTTGTGGATGTCACCAGGTTTGCCCTTACTCCATGACATTGCTTCCATGGTAACTAATGCATTTTAAATGATAAGAAACATGAAGAATAGAAAAGATCAATTACTAATATATAATGCCAATTAACATATAAATGTTTGAGGTTTATACCTCAAACATTTGAAAAAAGGTGAAGCACAATTTTTCAAAAGTAAAAAAAATAGTCTAACAATCATGGTTAGATATTGGTGAATGGTGCATATACTTGTGTTAAATAAATCTGCACTGTGGTGCACATATCATTTGGCCATGCCAAACTTTAGGCCTTTATGTAAATGAACAAATGTGAAAGAGTTAATCATGCAATCATCCTTACTAAATTATGCATTATCGTACCTAGATCCCTCCTGCCCCTCTTCTCTAATCTTTCTGTCATTTCATTCTTTATTGGCATTTTTTTTATCATAAGGGAAGGAAGAGAAGGTAATATTAAAATGATTATATTTTGCTTCTCAACAGCTCTGTCTTTGAGAACACATTAATTACTTCATTCATTTGTTGAGCATATTCCAAAAACTGATGCTCTTTGCTGTTCCTCAATCAGGCAAAGCACTTTCCTGCTTAAGAACTTGTGGGCTCAATGTTCCTTTTGTCTGGAAAGCTCTCCCCCAGATAGCTTTATGTATTGCTCATAATTTCTTTAATGTCTTTGCTCAAATGTCACCTTCTTAGAGAGATCTTCTCTGCCAGCCTTTATAAACAGTAGCCCTTACTCCCAACCTGCACACCCTCTGCCCTAACTACTTTATACTCTGCATTTCTTATCACCATCTAACAAAGCACACATTCATGAATTAATTAATTCACTCATTCATTCCACATCTTCCCACTAAAATAAGACCAATGAGGCTTATGTACAGAGAATTTGCCTGCTGTCTTCTCACTGGTATGTTTTGTTTTTAGAATAATAGTACCTGATATTTAATAGGAGTGCGATAACTATTTTTTGAATGACTAAATGAATTTAAGAGTGAACAAGATAGACTCTGTTCCTACCTTCAGGGATCTTATATTCTGGGGATTGATAGTTAATAGACAAGCTTCTGAACAAAAAATTATAATAAAAATTATATTTAACAAAATTATAATGAAAAGTATATACCACAGTCACTTAATCCAATCTGCTGGGTGTCAGAGAAGATTTGTTGGGAGATTGGCATTAAGCTGAGGCCAGAGGAAGAGTAAGAACAGCAACGGAGTGCTCCAGGAAATGGAATAAACTGGTCAGATTGGACGGACCAAGAAGCAAATTGCTATGCTATTTGTTTAGAGCAGAATGTAATTTCTGCCATATTTTATGTGACTAGTTCAGTGTTTAAAAAACTAAATCTGCATGTTCTTAGGTGAAGTGTGCCCTCTCCAGTTACTTCCATGTTTCCCCACTGCTGATTATATTATACTCCACAGGATCTACATATTAAATTTACCTTCCTGGCTTTCTGGACCCTATATAGGTGTGTGAATGAGCAACCTCTGGTTTAGAGCATTCCAAGGAGTCAGAGATTTCCTGGAATTTTTCCCTTTGGGAAGGGTGTATGCTCAGCCTGGTGTCCTGGAAGCCTTAGTGTGGATCAAAATAATTGATCTACTACTATTATTTTATGGTTTCAAGATATATCAGATAAAGAGTTTTGTATAATTCAGAGTAATTTTGTTTTTCAGTGAATGCTGTATTTGTAGGAGGTGGAAATATGCATCAAAATGACAAAACCATACTCTTCAGAAAATGTGACATTTTAAATGATCGTATGTGCAAAGGGATTATATTTTCTTCCCTGTTAATTTCTGGGTGTGGAGAATGCAGAGGTGGGGATGGGCAAGGCTTGTGATATACCTCATACCAACACTCTAGGCTCACCTTCATCAGACCCTGGCCTTGCAATTCCCAATCACACATACTTCTGGTTTGTGGGTAGTTGGGCAACATGGTCTAGAAGTCAGGAGTGGAGTACAGACCCTGGAGCCAGACTCCTGGGACTTGAAGTCTGGCTTCTCCAGTTACCAGCTGTATAAGTATGGGAAGTTACTAAACTTCTCTATGCTTTATTTCCCTCCTCTATAAAATGGGACTGTAATAGTGCCTCCTCTGTGGTTTGTTATGTGGATTAAATATAAGTTAATTTATGTAAAGCACTTAGAACAGTGTTCGGTATTCAGCAATTTCACAATAAATTTTAAGCACAGTCACTATTATAATTATTATAGAATATCCAATAAAATCCTGGAAGACAAGAAACTTTTCTGGACAAAAGATATGTGGTACTGACTGTTCATTTTGCTCTCAGGAAGAAGGTAAATATAGAACAATAATCTAATGACTGACAAATAAAAACATTATTAAAGCTGATGTCATTTAACTTAATAAAATGGCTGTCAATTTATGAAATCTGATAGAGAAAACGTGACATTTTTCAATATGCTAATGGAAAAATTTTTGCGAAATTCGTCTGTCTTAAGATTTTACAAGTAACTTCTTTTAGACAAAAATATCTAGCAGCCCAAAAATACTTCACAGAAGCAATTTGGTTATAACCTTAAATGGAGAATCCTGAATTTGAATAATGTATCTGTGTACAAAGTTCTCAAATACGCTTCATAAAGATTGAGTTGCTGGAGTCTTGACTGTTCTACTTACTGAGCTCTGGTAGCATCGAATTGTGTGATGGGGCTCCTTGGCTGTGGCTTATCCTTCTTAGCATACAGCATTTCACCCCACACACAACATAAACAGTGTTCACAGGTATACACTCTCTGCTTCAGGTCTCAAACTATGGGATTTTAGAACAAAGGCTTCATGTATATGTGTCAATGCAGACATGGAACCTAAAGACTATGGCTACTACTTTTTAGACTGTGGTATTAGTTTCATATCTAGAAAATGCCAAGTCAGGATTTGAATTTTAAATCCAGACTCTAAAATGTTTCTTTTTTCAGAACTGCTGATAAAGGAGGAGAAAAGAGTAGTTAAAACATTTAAAAAGTGAAATTAATATGCATTTGTAGAAAATCAAACGATACAAACATGAGCTGTTCCTCCACTCTGACCCCAGTCTCACTCTTCAGAAGGAACCTATGTTATTGATCATAAATATCCTTCTAGACTTTTTCTAAGCATAAACAAACACATGCACATATATGCTTGTTGGTTTCTATTTATCACAAAAATGAAATTATACTGTACACTTACAACTTGTTTTCCATTTACTTAAAGCTACATGCTGGATAACATTCCATGTCAGTACACAGAGTTTAACCTCATTCCTTTTAATTGCTACTTAGTATTATATGACTTGTGCAATAATTTATTCAGTCATCTCCCTTTTTGTAAATCACAATTCAGATTATTTCCAATTTTGCTATTAGAAACAAAGCTCAAATGGACATTCTTATCTGAGAGCTGGTGTAAATATTTCTATAGGGTAGATTTCTGGAGTTGAATTACTGGGTACATGACATATGAATTTAAAATTTTGAGACATATCGCCCAAATCTCTTCCTAAAACATTATCTTGATTGTTTCTACTATCATATATGAAATTCTGTTCTTGCCACATTTTTCTCATCTGGACATTATCAATCTTGAAAACTGTTTTCAGAACAGGTGACCCATGGCATGTTACTGTTTTAAAGTTACATCTATTTTACTAGTAATGAGGTGAAGCTTTTTTCTTTTGTGAGTTGTTGGTTTATATCTTTCCTTCACATTTCTTTTTACCTTTTCTTATAGTAATCCAAAAGCATCTTATACATTTATATTTATCAGTTAAGCATGCAAGTCTTTTTTCGTAATCCGTCAGTTGAAGACTAATTTAACTTCTTACAGTTTTCTGAGTCCATTGTCTCATGAGTATGTTACTAAGTAGTAAAATAACAAAATTGAGCAGCAGGACTAAGAAGGAGGACAAATACACAATATAGATAACCCATATGTTGCACCACAAATTTTAAATAGACACAAGTTGATTGTGTCTATTTAACACCAAATTAGCTGGTCAGCTTAACTAATTTAGTAAAATATGAGATAATAATCACAAGGTAAAATTTTTTACTTAACTGGAATGAGAACTCTTTAGGTTAGGGGCAGTGTCCTTCTCCTTTTTGTATTATTAGTGATTAGCAAAGTATTTGTGAAATTTGTTGAATAAAAAGAAAACCAGGCAAATCAATGGACTTTTGTTAAAAAAAATAGCAACTCATTGAAAGGACATCCACACCAAAATCTTTTAATGATTTTTGAACATCAGTAGCTGATATCATACTCAGGCAATAAATATGGTATTTTAGGCCTATAGTAATTCTTAGGTAGACGCATCTTTGCTATTTTTGCCAGTTTTAATGAAGATATTTTCCCACATAATTTGTGACATAACTTTGTAAATTATCTAAGTATAACTGACTACTTTTTTTACCAGTATCTCACATTAATATTTAGAATTGTCATTTAAAAATCATTATATTTTAAATGCAAATATTCACATGGAATTTGAGGTAACTTCTTACCAAATGGACAGAGCTCTCTTATTGACCTATATTCTTCCTCTTGAGAAACCTTTGAGAAATGATCATCCAATTGCCTAAGGAATGTCGTGAAGGCATTACCACACTAAAGAAAGCCCCATTTTCCTTAAAAAGTGGGCAATTTTGTTATTCCAGGGTTCACTTTCAGTTCCTTTCACCTCTTGACTCACAACATGTCCTCAAGTCCTCAAAGGATGTTAGTGACTATCCTTGAACCTCAAATTTATAGACTGGCTTCTCTTTTTAATTTTTTTAGAAAGGGTACTAGAAAAAGCCTATAGTAAGCTAGTTTAATTGTTGAAAATTTGGAAAAATTGTTGGATTCACATTAACCACTTCAACAGTAAAGTCAGGTAGACACAACTGTGCTATTATCCCTGTGACATTGAGCTTAGCTCATAAATGCCTGAAAGTGAATTAATTTATTCTGTTCCTTCAAAAACATCTACTGAGCATCTACTATATGCCAGGTGGTGGGCTAGATCCTAGAGATTAAAGATAATTAAGACATAACCCTGCTCTCCAGTGTCTCCCAGTCTGAAGTAATCATTGTTTTACATTTTCATTAATGGAAAACAACATTTTCAAGCCAATTGCAAGAATAAACACAGATTCAGCTTAGGACATGGTCAGTTTTTGCACGTTCACTGCAACAGGACAGTGCTGTATAGAAAGAACAGAAATCTGAAATTAGATTGAATTTTAGAAATCTGAAATTAGATTGGAGCAGGTGCTGGGAAGAAATCCAGCATAGGAAGCTGAATTGATATCTAGAATCTCTGTCAATACGTAGGCAAACAGTCCTCTCTGGAGGCTTCAAAACAGTAATTAGTGAGAATATGCAATAAGAGAGAATTCAGCATCAATAATCTCAGATGTCAAGGCAGGCAGGCAGTTGGTATCTAAGGAGTTTGCCAGTAAATCTTCAAGTATGCAAGGCATGGCTTCAGACCTGGATTTTGGGGGAAACTTAAATGCGGGTTTGGTGGAAAGGGAAAAGAATGGAAAGTGTGTAGCAGGTTTCTAGTTCTAAGAATATTATTAAAGTAGCTATTTAGTCATAGAACAAGGCAGAAATCTGGTTAAGCAAACTGGAGCATACAGACCTCTAGGGGGAGCCCAAGGCTCTTTTCTATTCTTGCACCCTCCACATCCCCCTGCACTCCCCGCTCCCATACCCAGGTACAGGTTTCAACGTAAGAAGGAATATTGTCAGGGATAGATACAATTCGAAGGCCCTCTTTCCATCATAGTACAAGAAGGTAAAACTTTCAAAAAGTTTTTTTTTTTTTAGAAAAGAACACAGATGGGCATGAATTCCCTTGTTTCTTCCTTCCGGAATGATAAGACATGGGCTCCTTTAAAGTAGCTATAGCCATTTTTTCTCTCTTCAGAGGCTTTTATCCTTCCATGGTCCTGGACCTAACCCTATTCTAGTTCCCCTCTTCCACCGCTGCCCCAGTCAGCCATGGGAGGCACAGGGGGAATGTCTCTGCCCTGCTCCTTTTCATCTCCATTTGAGGTGTGTGGCCTCTGAGCACCTTAGGAGCTTCATCTCATAAGATGCTTTACTCTCTTTTCCTCAAGGACCTAGCCTGGAGAGAATTCTGGCCAATGATGGTATTCAGGTATTTCTGAGTCCTTAATTCTATGTCATCATATTTCCACTCTTAAAAGCATCCCCACAATTTCTAGCAGAACACAAGATGAGAATTGGGCCTTGGAAACAAGCAGAAGCTCAGTTACTAAGGCTGGTACAAAAAGGCCAGGATCAGAGAGTGGATTGATGCTTTATATACATTATCGCTAATCATCACAATTCTGTAAGAGGATTTGTGTGTGTGTGTGTGTGTGTGTGTGTGTGTGTGTGTGACAGGGTCTCACGCTGTTGTCCAGTTTAGAGTGCAGTGGTGTAATCAAGGCTCATTGCAGCCGTGACCTCCCAGGGTCCAGTAATCCTCCTACCTCAGCCTCCTGAGCAGATGAGACCACAGGTATGTACCAACATGCCCAGTTAATTTTTTAAATCTTTGTAGAGATGGGGGTCTTACTGTGTTGCGCAGGCTGGTCTTGAACTCCTGGGCTCCAGCACCTTGGCCTGTCTTGGCCTCCCAAAGTGTTACGATTACAGGCATGAGCCACTGTGCCTGGCCAAGAGGAATGTTTTTACCCTACTTTATAGATGACAAAAGTAGGTTCACCTTAGGGAACCTATGAAAGGTGTATGAAATTATGAATGGTAAAACAAGAATTTAGGCTTTAGTTTGATAATAAAGCCCATCCTCGTTCTACCATTCCAATGGACCTACTTTTGTCAAGATCACCAACAGCTTCTATGTTGCCAAATCTAATGGACCTGACTGTATCTGCATTTTGTTGGACTTGTCAGAAGCATTGGACAATTTATCACTTCCTTAAAATACTCTCTGCTATTAGCTTTTCAGACATCACACTCTTCCGCTTTTTCTCCTGTTTGCGGAGGTTTCCTTCTATCTTTGCAGTTTCTTTTCTTTTATCTGACTTCTAAATAAAAAATGCTTCAGGGCTAGGTTTTCGTTTCTGAACACTCTCCATAGGTGATCCCAACTAGTTAGATGGCTTAAATAGTATCTGATTACTTAGTATCTCTTCAGCCTAATATTTTCCCTAGCTTATTCTACTCCAGCCACCCAGCTACCTCGCTGATATTTAAACATGCTAAGCATGCCTCTGACACAGGGCCTTTGAATTTACTGTTCTTTCTGTTTGTGACACTTTCACTCATCAGATATGTGCACAGCTTGCATCTTCACTTCTTTCATCTTTGTGCTCAAATATCGCCTCCTCAGAGGGAGCATTCCTGGCTATGCTGTATTACACAACACTCACCCCAACTCCAGGCACTCCTACTTTCCTTACACTGTGTTTGTTTTCATTAAAACCTTTTTTACCATCTGATGCATTGTGAGCACATAGCAGGTGCTCGATAAATATATTTTGGATTAAAAAGTTTATTAATTAAGAACTCACAAATATCTATTTACAACTGAGGCTGCTCTCCTGGGCCACAAGTCCTAGAAGCCATGGGGTGTAGAAGTTAAGATGATGGGCTCAACGGCCTGACTGAGTGGAATTGGTTCCCAGCTCTACCATTTACTACTTGTTTGATCCAGTTACTTACTCTCTTTGTGCCTAAATTTCCCCTTTAATACAATAGAAATACTAGTAATTGTATTTAATAATACTAAAAGTACTTATTTAATAAGCTGTTTTGAGGGTAAATGACTTAATATATGCCAAGAACTTCAGACAGTATCTCATATATAGTAAAAGTGCCCAATAATTCTTAGTTCTTCTTCCTCCTCTTCTTCTCCTCATCCTTCTTCTCCTTCTCCTTCTCCTTCTTCTCCTTCTCCTTCTCCTTCTTCTCCTTCTCCTTCTTCTCCTTCTTCTATTTCCTAGTTACCTACTTGATCTACTGGGTTGTCAAACAGGCATCTCAAGCTTAGTGTGTCCAAAGCAGAACCCTTGATTGTTTTCCCAGACTTGTCTTCTCTCAAGAAATCACCATCTCAGTAAATGGCACCACATGTTGCTCACAAAATAAAGAGGGATCATCTTCAGTTTCTCTCTTTTCCGTATCTACCTCTTCCAATCCACCAGCAAGTTTGTGACGATTCTACTTGCAAAATATATCCATAGCTCTGCAATTCCACTGCTATTACTCTAGTCTAAGACACCATGGTCTCTTTCTTTCACTATACTAATACCTTTAAACTTGTTCATTTTCTCCTCTTGCTCCCTTCAAATTCATTATCATACTAAAGCCACAGCAATTTTTAAAGAAGACTCCCCTAATCATAGCCTTCGGTGACTTTTCCTTGAATGTAGAATAAAATCCAAACTCCTTACTATGACAAGGGCCTGCACAATCTCAAAGCTACTTCCATTTCCAGTCTCATCTTGTTCCACTTGCCTTTTTGTCTGCGATAAGTCAGCCACACTGGCTCACACTGGCTACCTTTTTTCTTCAATGAAACTGTTGTCTACACTTTACTATCTCAGAGCTTTTGCGTGAATTATTCCTTCTACCTGGAATGCTATTACCTGAGCTCTTGGAATAGTTGGTTTCTTTCCATTCTCCATGTCTGAGCTCAAAGGTCACATGTGCAGAGAGGCTTCCTCTAACACCCTTGCTAAAATTTGGAGATGATATGTGCAATAATTCTATGATATTTAGATTTGAATAGTTTGCTTTAATGAAACAATTCTTTTTTGAGTTGTCTGATAAGATTTATTTTTACTTATTTTGTTAATTTAGATATTTGTACATATTTATGGAATACATGTGATATTTTGTGACATGCATAGACTGTGTAATGACAAATCAGGGGATTTGAGTTTTCCATCACCTTGAGCACTTATCATTTCTATAATCTGGGGACATTTCAAACCCCCTTTTTAAGGTATTTTCAAATATACAATACATTGTCATTAACTATAGTAACTCTACTCTGCTACTGAACATTAGAACTTACTCTTTCTAACTGTGTGTTTGTACATTTGTACGAATCTCTTTTTAGATTCCCTACTTCCCAGTCTCTGGTAACCATCATTCTACTCTACCTCCATGAGATCAACTTTTTTAACTCCCATATACGAGTGAGAACATGTGATATTTGTCCTCCTCTGCCTGGCTTAAGTGAAACAATCATTCTTATTAGTGACTTTCAACCTTTATTTGTTTGCTCTGGACAACTTCTAAATTAATAAACTGTTGAATTGAACCCCATTATGTAAAGATGCTAAAGTCAGGACATCTTTGCTTGTGGTAGAACAGGGTAAGGAGTGATGAACCAGATTCTGATCTTCTCATCCTTTTAGTAGTTCCCTAGACTGATACTGACTTAGAAGCCCAATTAGAGAACCAACAGTTTGCATAATGTATACATAGATTAAGTGAATTTTGAATTAGAAGGATGGACATGGCTACTTCCACATAAAACCAAAATATCTGGTCAATTTCATAAAGTATCTAGGTAAACATTCTTATTGTATTTTCTTGTGATTTTATTCTCACACATTTATTCCTACAACTACATTTTTTCCCCTTGAAATCAGTAAATGGATATCTTGGGGTTCCTAGCACCTAGAATCCAGACTTGCACACATAAGAGACACAGTAATGCTTTTTGACTAAATTAAATGCATAGATAAAGGCATACAAAGGTTTAAATTTGGCTTTGTGCTATTTTGTAGCCTTTAAAAAAGTTCTATGTCGTAACCTCATTTCACATTTTGTGACAGTGATCCCTTCAAGCACGACATACTTATGGCATGCCTGCTGAGTATCAGGTAATGCTAGATGCACTTTCCTGTATCATGAATGTTTTCCATAATGCTCACACAAACCATTGAAGCTGGGTGTTGTCCACACTTTCACATATGAAGAACATTAGTGTACTTCATATAGGTTAATTGATCAATGCCTTGTTAAATGGAAAGGAGAGGATTGAAAACATGATCTTTTTGACCTCAAAGTTCATTTTTTTCTTTAATATTATGAAAAATACAAAGCCTAATTCCCTGATCAGTACAGAAGAATCCTGAAAGAATTATGTTAGTTTTGGAAGTCAATATTTTAAAGACGTAATTAATTAAAAACGGTGCAGATAGTGTTAAAGGGTAAGCCGGTGATATTTGACTTCTTCAAAGATTGTATTAGAAGTTGATAATATGAATTATGTGTAATTAATAAAGTGACATTAACTTTTATTTTACTGAAATTTGGGCTTTATTAAAGCTTGAAAGAGAACCCTCCTTCAACACTTTCATTCCACAAATGTTGGCATTAAAAAGCATCTGCATTCACTAGGAGGTCAGGAAGCCTAGGCCTTCTGAAATTGGGTATTATCTATTTTTGTATTGCAAAAATAATTAATAATATTTAATTATTTTATTTATCACATTAATGATAGCACTGATGGGAGACTCTACTAAGCTGTAACCAGAATGAGGTGCATTTTGGAAGATTTATAAAAACCAAATGACTACCTCTATTTTCTAGTATCATGCCCAGCATCCATTCACCTAGTTAGCAGTAAGTGTGAGGTGAGAAAAACAAATTTATTTTTCTGTAAAGCAGTCATCAGACATTCAATCACTGGGAGAATGTTAAAATGATGGCAGTTCAAAAACAAGAATGTAATGCAGAAAACTATTTTGATAAAAGACAACTTTATCAATTTAGGCAGAGGTAGATTATCACTAAACTTTTTCTATGTATGATTTAAAATCACACTTGGAACATTGCATTAGTATTTATTAAAATAATGCTGGAAAGCAGAAAATAATAATAGAACATAGTAATTCAAAGAATTGAAGGACCCACAAAAAGAAATATGAATTAAATTCTGTTACTCTTTCAACAAGTATAGCTTAGTACTATCTATCTAGATCTGTATCATCTTTATCTATAAAAAGGTTTAGTATGATTTCTAAGGAAATTAAACTGTGGTCCACATGGTCCCTGTCAATGTAGGAATTAACGCCTATTTTTGGAGTCATGACACAATTATACCTGCTTATTATGAACCCGAGAGGTAGATAGAAGTTTTAACCTTTTTTCTCTATTACTAAGTGAGAAAATAGAAGAAATATTTAATCAATTATAAATTAAACAATGTACAATTTACAATGAAATTAACAATAAAATTAAGAGAGATAAAAGTTATAAAGAAAAAACACAAAGAGAAAAAAATGTTGATTCTAAAAGGAGGCTTAGTGAGCCCACAGTGAGGCTGAATTGGGGGAGGGGGCAAGGCAAGGGGGCATTGAGTGCAGTTTTCATTTTATTTTACATATTATGAGTGCATTTATTTTACAGCCCCTAATATTTTTAATGTGCTTTGTAATGCACAAGACATATTTATGTAGAAGAGAATATGTTTAATTGTTATTCATTCAACAAATATTAAAGGACTACTTTGGGCTAGATATAGTTCTCCATACTGATGGTACAGTGGAGAACAAGATAGGAAAATCTCTGCCCTCATGGAGCTTGCAGTCTAGTTGGCATACCAGTCAATAAATAAATATATTGCATAAGGATAAACAGTAATATGTGCTGTAAAAAAGAAAGCAAGAGACAGAGAATGATGGTAAAGGGGCTTATTTATATTGGCTGAATGGGGAAAGCCTCTTTGAGGAGGTCATAGAGGAACCGAGACCTAATGAGTAACCCAGGGAGCTTAACTTTTTTAAAAAATTATACTTTAAATTCTAGGGTACATGTGCAGAACATGCAGGTTTGTTACATAGGTATACATGTGCCATGATGGTTTGCTGTACCCATTAACCTGTGATCTATATTAGGTATTTCTCCCAGTGCTAACCCTCCCTAGGCCCCTACCCCCTGATAGGCCCTGGTGTGTGATGTTCCCCTCCTTATGTCTATGTATTCTCTTTGTTCAACTCCCACTTATGAGTGAGAACATGCGGTGTTTGGTTTTCTGTTCTTGTGTTAGCTTGCTGAGTATAATGGTTTCCAGCTTCATCCATGTCCCTGAAAACGACATGAACTCATCCTTTTTTATGGCTACATAGTATTCCAGGGTATATATGTGCCACATTTTTTTTTATCCAGTCTATCATTGATGGGCATTTGGGTTGGTTCTAAGTCTTTGCTATTGTGAACAGTGCCACAATAAACATATGTGTGCATGTGTCTTTATAGTAGAATGATTTATATTCCTTTGGGTATATACCCAAGTAATGGGATTGCTGGGTCAAATGATATTTCTAGTTCTAGATCCTTGAGGAATCACCACACTGTCTTCCACAATGGTTTAACTACACTCCGAAGTAACTTGTTATGATGTCTTTAGGTCAAAAGAAATACCTAGCAGTTCAAAACTTCTCAAACCTGGGCTCAGATTGTACATCACCACCCTCATTACCTCAACCTTATTGATTTTGTGCAATGCTTGGTCTTTATCAAAACAACTACTGAAAAAACAGCTTCTCAAAGGTATATCATCATTGAAAGGAATGTTTCGGCATCTCATGTGGAAATTGTGAATGACCTTGAGCTAACAGTTTTTGCAATGTCCTACAGATGTTGAGTATTGCTATATTTCCTTCAAAAATCTAAAATATACTGCATAACCTTGTGAGTTTATTATAGCATCGTTTCACACAGTTTTGGAAACAGCATCCTTTCACACAGTTTTGGAAAACCCATCTCTAAGTGTAATTTTATTTTCTTTACTACTGACTGGTTTAGGGGTAGATGTGTGGTCTAATTTTGGCAATTATGGCAGGAAGAATGTTTTAAATGTAGATTTTGTTATTATTTAGGTATGGTGAGATAAGCAGGTTAGGAGACAACTGTCATCGAAAAGACAGTTTGCTATACTCACAGATCCCAAGAGAAGGGGCATGCCACTGCATGGAGGCTACATGAGGAAGGACTGGTGTTGGTCAAGAGGCAGAAGGAGCTCTTGCCCAAAGGTGGGCAAGATCCTATATTGTGCGTTCTATGGGACATACCAGGTAAGGCAAGGTAAGCAGGTTAAGGATTGGCTAGTTTTGATAACTTCAACAGGCTGTGGGGCTTAGGGATTGACTGTCCTTAGTTGTTTGATACCTGGCCCTTGGGGTGACTAGGGCAGGTAGATAGTGGTCTGGAGTATAAGAGCTTGATAAGAGAGGTGGTTATGGGTATGGACTGTGGATTGGTTGGTTTGCATGTCAAAGGCATGCTTGCAGGAGAGCCCTTTATGATCTCTAGGAATTGCAACCTTGGGAAGAGCAGTCTCTTCAGAATTAGCAAGGTCCTAAAATGTCAAAGAATCAGAAACACATAGTTCATACAAGGACGGCACATCTGAGTTTCTGGAACAGCTGTGGAATTGTTGCCCTATCTCTCCGTTTGGAGATGGGAGACTTGGAACTGATGCCACAATCTTGCTACTACCCAGGGGATGAAGATGAGAGAGGGAGGTGGGTGGACACAAGAGAGCTGAAGGACAACAGAGTAGAGTCATTGTATTAGGTTGACCCTGAACCTTATTAATCTTTGGGCTTTCAGTTACGTGATCCGATACACTGTCTTATTGTTTAAACTGGTTTATTGTTGCTGTTCATTGTTATTGTCTTTTTAGATTTCTGATTACTTTCAGCTGTGCTTTTCTAACATTTACAAAACTACAGTGTGAAAACCCACAGGATCTATTGGGGAGGGATTAATTTTCTAAAGGAAAGGAAAGATTTTTCAAGTCTGCTTTTGATGATATTAAGATGTATTACTGAGGCTTGCTGAATGTTTGCCCTCCTAGAATAAATGAAGAATACAAGGCTTTTAGTTGCATTTGCACTCAATAGATGACTTAGTTTGCTGACTTAACTGTAATACATTTTTTTTTGCAAAAATCATTCTGAGATATCTTCTTATCACTGCTGGATAGGAGAAAGTCATGTAGCATTTCTATAATAATCTCCCATTTTAAATATTTCATACTAGGGTAATCAAAATTCATATGGAGATTTTAAAAATAGCTTACAAGTTTTTAGGAAAACATTATTTTCTTGTGAAGAGATAACTACTGGAGAAATTCTGAATCAAATCCATTTGTTCAGTTTATACTATGTATATGGGGGAAAATAGTACCCCCTTAAGATGCAACAATTATACAAATAACCCTATTAACACACATAAGTAGCACACTAAGAGTGTGTGTGTGTCTGCGTGTGTGAATGTGTATGTGTATAAACGTGTAAAAACCTTATATTTAATACAGGCTACTTATATTGGATAATGTTTTAATAAATATGAGAGTTTTGATTTCTTAACAACTAATTTATAAAAGTTTTATTAAATTAATACATACACATGATTTTTTAAAAGAAATTAAATAATACGAAAAGTAATTATAATAAAAAACAGTGGCAGCCCATCCAAACTTTGTCTCCAGGATCAACAGCTTTGAATTCTTTCTTCCTGTGATTTCCATGTTTTTCTATACAGTATGTTTTAAGTGCTGTTTGTTTACTGATTGGTTCTGTTTGCCATACATTGAGTATTTTTTATGATTTGTATGTTAATTTCATTGTATTTTCAACCCCTTCTCCCATCCTCTTTTAAAATTTTTTTATTTAAAAAATTGTCAAATAAAAATTATATATATTTATGGGTGTACAACATGATGTTTTGACATTTGTATACACTGTGGAATGCCTAAATCAAGCTAATGAACATATATATGCATTACATCACATACTTATCATTTTTTGGTGGAATAAGTTCAAGAGATCTATATTACAATATGGTGCCGAGAACTAATAACAATGTATTATGTATGTGAAAATTGCCAAGATTATATTTTGTGTTCTCTTCCTGTGCTCTTAATATAGTTCTAGCACTATTTTTATTTAAGAGATAATCTGTGTTTATATCATTATGACAAAGTAAGTACTGTTTATTAAGTTCAGAAGTGTAGTATAGTTGCAATAAATAATTGCCTTGTGTTTATTTGCCTAAATTATTTTACAGGTATGCCCCTTGTTTTTCCATGCACTTCACCATGGCATCTATCATACCACGTATTTATCAAGTCTATATTTTTTCAGCAAACTTACCTTTGGAGAGCTTTTTCCTCCTGCTTAAATTAGGACTTGTTACTTCCTGGGTACCAAGCTGCAGTCAAGCTGTGGGGTTTCTTTACCCCTCTGTTGGTTCCAGTCATCATTTTCTGAGTCCCATGCCTTCTACTTTCTATTTTGTTCCCTTGTTTTGCTAGAGCATGTTCTCCAGCCTCTCTGCAGGAAAGGCTGCAAGGTAATTCTGACATAGTAAAGATCTTTTATTCTGCTTACAGGTTGGGTTTAGAATATTAGTTTGGAAAAAATAAATCCTCCAGAATTTCAAAGGCATTTCTCCATTTTCTCAGTTTCCAGTGTTGTAGAGAAATCTAATGCCATTCTTAGTCTCTGACATTTTTTCTTTTCTCAAGTCTTATTTGTCCTTGAATTTCCCATTCATTTTCATTAATTATTATTATTATTTTATCCAGCTGTCCTCTTAATCTCATCATCTCTTTTTTTTGAGACAGAGTTTCGCTCTTTCACCTAGGCTGGAGTGCAGTGGCACGATCTCAGCTCACTGCAACCTCCGCCCCCCAGGTTCAAGTGAATTCTTGAATTCTCCTGCCTCAGCCTCCTGAGTAGCTGAGATTACAGGTACCCGCCCTTATGCCCAGCTAATTTTTGTATTTTTAGTAGAGACAGGGTTTCGCCATGTTGGCCAGGCTGGTCTTGAACTCCTGACCTCAGGTGATCCACCGGCCTCGGCCTCCCAAAATGCTAGGATTACAGTTGTGAGCCACCGCACCCGGCCAGTCCTATCCTTCTATGTGATCCAAACCGCTGTCGATTTGCAGAAGTCACCTAACTGATCTCTTTTCTTCTACCACTGATTGATTATTTTCAACACAGTAACCAGATGAATTCTTTTAAAACTCAAGTGTTACCATGCAACTTCTCTTTTTACCCCATTTTAGAGTAAAAGACCTCATGTGATCTGGCCTCCTTTATCTTTTTCTACTTCCCACCTTGTCCTTCCACTCTTGCCACAGGAACCTTTTCTCACTGTTACCTTTCAGTTGACCACCATGCTTAAACTCGTGTTCAAGCTTCATATGTTCAGCCTCCCTTTCCTCCCTTTTTCCCTACAGCACTTACCACCATCTCATATATTGTATATTTACATATTCATCTTCAATCTTGCCCCTACTGGAATGTAAACAATGTAAGCAATGGCAGGTATTTTTTTTACTTCCTATTTGTATATCCAACACCTAGAAGAGTGCTTGGCTTATCATAGATTTACAGTAAATAGTTTTGATCAAATATGAAGTTAAAATAGTAACTATGATTTAAAGGGAGAGCAGGAGACACAAACAACAACACAACAGGTGATAAACACTAACTCATCTGAGAACTGAGAGGAACACTGGGCCAGCAGGGTAAACAGAGTCGCATAACTTTCACTGTGTTATGGCAACAAGCATAAATTTCATCAGAAGAAACAACTTTTATTACTGGACATTCTGAGAAAATGTTATCATAAGAAATTTTGTATGAAGGGGGGTTGATATGGTTTGGATTTCAGTCTCCACCAAATCTCATGCTGAGTTGTAATACCCAGTGTTGGAGGTGGGGCCTGGTGGGAGGTGACTGAATCGCAGGGGCAGATTTCTCGTGAATGGCTTAGCACCATCTCCCTTGGTGCTGTTCTCATGATAGTGAGTGAGTTCTCACAAGATCTGGTTGTTGAAAAGTGTGTAGCACTCCTGCTGTCTCTCTCTTTTGCTCCTGCTCCCGCTATGTGAGATGCCTTGCTCTCCCTTTGCCTTCTGCCATGATTGTAAGTTTTCTGAGGCCTCCCCGGAAGCCAAGTAGATGTCAGCACCATGCTTCCTGTATAGCCTGTGGAACCATGAGCTGATTAAACCTCTTTTCTTTATAAATTAACCAGTCTCAGGTATTTCTTTATAGCAATGTGAAAACAGACTAATACAGGTGTGGAACAGAATAAATTTAATAAGTATATTCTTGATATCTGCTTTACAAAAAAGTAGATTTCCTCATGTGATTATTATTGTTTTTTTAAAAATTAGCCTTGTCGAACCAAAGCAATGCTTCATGTCAGAATGTTGTAGGTAGTTAAATATAAAGTCTGGAGAATCTTGAAGAGTAAATATTTGTCTATAATTCTGAATGTTTCTCTCAAATATTAGCTGTCTCAGCCAAGCTTTGGAAAGAAGTCAGCAGGCTAGTAATGACTGAGGTCTCCAGTGAGAAATGAAGTATAGATAATTCCTGTTTGTAATTGAAAGGAGATCTGTGTCCTCTAGGTATAAGTGTATGAGTGATCAGGACATTTTGCAGAAGAAAAGCCTTTTGTATTTTGCTTCAGTAGAGGGCCACTATAACTCTATGTGGAAATGACCTTCTTTGGGCAGGGCTAAGGAATTTTTTTTTTTTTTTTTTTTTTGAGATGGAGTCTTGCTCTGTTGCCCAGGCTGGAGTACAGTGACATGATCGTGGCTCACTGCAACCTCCGCCTCCTGGGTTGAAGCAATTCTCCTGCCTCAGCCTCCCCAGTAGCTGGGATTACAGGCATGTGCCACCATGCCTGGCTAATTTTTATATTTTTAGTAGAGATGGGGTTTCACCGTGTTGGCCAGGCTGGTCTCTAACTCCTGACCTTGTGTTCTGCCCGCCTTGACCTCCCAAAGTGCTGGGATTACAGGCGTGAGCCACCACACCCAGCCAGGGCCAGGAATTTTTTACATAAAGCAATACTTAATCTGAAAAAGATTCCACGTTGAGAGTTGATTGTCCCAGTGTCCTATCTCATGAAGGCTAAGCCAGAGGCACAAGTTTGGGAGCCATTGGTATGGAGGAGGTGGATGTTGATTCTGTGAAGTTTCATGATTATTAAGAAAGAGATATTTGATATAAAAAAGAGGGCCAAAATTAGATAGTTGCAGAATACATATATTTAAGGTGTAGGAGAAATGTGAGACACTTTGTTGATTTTTAGATGCTCAGTTTCTTAAACTTCTTCCTGTGCTTGGATAATCTACTTTTCTATGGGGCAGAGGTTGGGACCAATGATGAGCAGGTGTTAAAGGTCACAGAGACGGTAGTGGCCCTTGCTCTGTGGAATAACATCCAGAAAGCTGAATTGTTAGTGGTGGCATTTTAAATTCTGGTGTCTGTACTCAGGGTCAGTGAGAGTGTGTCTTCATAGTGATATAGGAGGGGGGCAGGGAAATGCTGGGTAAAGAAGGGCAGGTCACTGGCTAGGGCTCCACCCTCGGGCCTTTGCCCACAGACCTAGGTGAAGACAGGCATTTCTGTTTTCATGTCCAAATGTTGCATTTTCCAAGACTACCCTGGCCCACCATGCCCCCATTCTGTGCCTATAAAAACTCAAGACTCTAGCGGGCACAGACACGAGCAGCTGGACGTTGAGAGGAACACACTGGCAAAAGAACACACAGGCGGCTGGACATCGAGAGGAGCAGAGGAGCAGAAGAGCACACCAAGAGGCACCAGCTAATGTGGATGGGCCATTGACGTGGGGTGACATGGAATTCAGCAGGGGTGGTCTGAGGAGATTCTAGCCGTTGGGTGTCCCAACTCCAAGGGTAGACAATCTTCCCACCCAATTCCCCTTCTGGCTTCCCCATTCACCTTGCTGAGAGCTACTGCCACTCAATAAAATCTTGCACTCATTCTCTAAGCCCACGTGTGATCCGATTTTTCTGGTACACTAAGGGAAGAACCTGGGATACAGAAAGCCCTTTGTCCTGGTGATAAGGCAGAGGGTCTAATTGAGCTGATGAACACAAGCCACCTGTGGATGGCAAAATGGAAAGAGCGCACTCCAACACATGCCCACTGGGGCTCTGAGCTGAGGGGCACTGCAGAAGCAAGTCACACCCCCATCGCACGACCTGTAAGGGGGGATAAGGGAACTTTTCCCATTTCAATCGAGGTAGCTTTTCAGTTTGATTTTAGGTGTTGTTTCTGCTTCATAGCATCCAAATGGTGTTTGGGTCCCTCTCACAAATTTTCTGAGTTGTCAATATTCCTTTTTTCTAACTATATATTGAGGTTTTATGTGTGTGTGTAGATACAGAGATGAAGAGAGAGAGAGGGTGATATGGTTTGGCTCTGTGTCGCCACCCAAATTTCATCTCGAATTGTAATCCCCATAATCCCCACGTGTCAAGGAAAGAACCTAGTGGGAGGTGTTTGGATCATAGGCACGGTTTCCCCCATGCTGTTCTCATGATAGTGAGTGAGTTCTCACGAGATCCGATGGTTTTATAAGTGGTTCACACTCACTCCCTCCTGCCACCTTGTGAAGAAGGTGCCTGCTTCCCTTTCCGCCATGATTGTAAGTTTCTGAGGTGTCCCCAGCAATGTGGAACTGTGAGTCAATTAAACCTCCTTCCTTTATATATTACCCACTCTTGGGTATTTCTTTATAGCAGTGTGAAAACGGACTGATACAGAGAGCATGCCAAATCCCAGGTATACAACTTGATTATTTTTCATGAAGTGAGTTAGCCATGTAACCACCACCAGATCAAGATATACCTCTACTAGCACTCCAGAGGCCTCCTTCATACTCTTCCCAGTCATTACAAAGGGAACCATTATTCTAGTTCCATAAATGTGTTTTGAACTCTACATAAGTAGAATCATTCAGTATGCATTTGTGTGTGTGTTTAGCTTCTTTTGCTCAACATTATGATTATAAGATTCATCTAGGTTATCATGTGAAACAAGTTTTATTTTTATAACTGTATAGTATTCTACCATATCAAGATACTGAAATTTGCTTATCCAGTCTATTGTTGATAGACATTTGGGTTGGGGCCATTTCAGGTAATGAATATTGTTTATAGAGTCATTTACATATCTTTGGTGTACAATTTTTTGTGTTCTTTTTGGGTATATATATCTAGGAGTTGAATTTTTCTGTTTTAGAACATTTTTCTAATGGGATTTTATCAGTTAATATTTCCACCAGCACTGCAGGAGAGTTGCCCCTGTTCTGTATCTGCACCAATGAATGGAATTATCTCTGATAATAATTTTTTAATAAATTGTTTCTCTTTAAATCTGCCAAAATTTGTTTATGTGTTTGTTGGTTGGTTGGTGGAAACTAAGAACCATGTTTTATACTTGTATTAGTCTGGTTCTCCAGGAAAACAGAACCAATACACATATACAATATGCCTTATGTATATATAATTAATATTACACATAATTATATATAATTTATATATATTTATGTAAATTAATATTTTATATATAATTCTTTGTATAAATGTAAATATACAAATATTTATAAAGACATTTATGATAAGGAGTTGAAGCATGCATTATGGAGGCAAAATTCCAAGATCTGTATTCAGCCAGATGAATAGCCAGGAGAGCCGATGGGATAAGTTCCATTCTGAGTTTAATCTTGAAGAAGTAGAACTCCGTCCCAGCTAGAAGCCTGTCAGGCAGAGAGAACAAATCCTCCCTTACTCAGTTTTTTCATTCCATTCAGGCCTTCAAAGGATTGTATGAGGCCCACCCATACTGGGGAAGGCAATCTGCTTTACTCAGTCTGCAAATTCAAATGTTAATCTCATCCAGAAACATGCAAAATAATGCTTAACTTCCCAGTCAAGTTGATCCATAAAATTAGCCATCACAATGCTAAAGGTAAGACATAAATGTACAGGATCAGGGAAATGTGATAGAAACGTACAAAATTGTAAAATGTAAAAGGATTTGGAGTAACACTTTACAATTTTCTTTGAAATCCATTTGTTGCCTAGAAGTGGGACCCTGAATGTGAAGTTTAACCTTAGCTAAGCCCTTACATTGACAATACACAGATTGATAATTAAAGTGTACTTTTCTTTTCAGACATGTTTTTTTTTCAGTACTTTAATATCTCAGGTAACATTAAAAACTTGTTTAGTTTTCCCAAATAGCCATAACTCCACAAACTCATTTCTTTTTCTCATGCTTCGTATTTGAGGAGAAGGCAAACTTCTCCTGCTGGAGTTATTTTCTTTAGGATTTTTATTAGTATGCTTTCTTCAATGTCATCAGCACTTTGCTTCTCATTGCTGCTATGCAAATTACCACACATTTAGTGACTTAGACAACATACATTTATTATCTTACAGTTCTGGAGGTCAGAAATATGACACAGGTCTCAGTGGGCTAAAATCAAGGTATCAGCTGGGTTGGGTTCCTTCTGTATGTTCTGGGAGATAATCTTGTTTCCTTGCCTTTTCCAGCTTCTAGCAACTGCCTGCATTCCTTGTCTCATGGCTCCCATCCAATTTCAAAGCCAGCAGTGTAGCATCTTTAAATGTCTAACTCTGACTTTCCCTCTCTTCCACTTACAAAGAACCTTGTAACTATATTTGTCCCCCACCCCCAGGAAAATCCAGGATAATCTTCCCATGTTGAGGTCAGCTGATTAGCAACCTTAATTTCATTTGGAACCTTAATTCCATTTTGCTATGTAACCTAATATATTCAAAGTTAGACATGCATTCTTTGGGTGTTTATTATTATTATTCCTCACCCAGAAGGGAGAGGAAACCAGTGTCAGGAGTGAATTTTATCTGCCTGCCATAAAAATATGGTGGCCCTTCTTTTTTTAACTTTTAAGTTCAGGGGTACATGTGCAGGTTTGTTACGTAGGTAAGCTTGTGTCATGGGGGGTTGTTCTACAGACTATGTAGTCATCCAGGCATTAAGCCTAGTACCCATTAGTTAATTTTTTCTAATCCTCTCCATGCTCCCACCCTCTGCCCTCTGATAGGCCCCAATGTATATTGTTTTTCTCTTTGTGTCCGTGTGGTCTCATCATTTAGCTCCCACTTATAAGTGATAATATGTGGTATTTGGTTTTCTGTTCCTGTGGTAGTTTGCTAAGGATAATGGCTTCCAGCTCCAACTATGTTCCTGCAAAGGACATAATCTAGCTCATTTTTTATGGCTGCATAGTATTCCATGGTATATCTGTACCACATTTTCTTTATCCAGTCTATCATTGATGGACAGTTAGGTTGATTCCATGTCTTTGCTATTGTGAATAGTGCTGCAATGAACATACGTGTGCATGTGTCTTTATAATACAATGATTTATATTTCTTTGGGTATATACCAAGTAATGAAATGGTTGGGTTGAATAGTATTTCTGTCTTTAGGTCTTTGAGGAATTGCTACACAGTCTTCCACAATGGTTGAACTACATTACACTCCTATTAACAGTATATAAGTGTTCCTTTTTCTATAGTGGCCCTTTCTGTGTCAGTTTTCTTAAGGGCATTTCCTTAAATAACTGCAAAAGAAGGGATAATGCCAGCAAATGATACATTCATGTTTTTGAAGCTTTTTTTTTCCCCACAGGCCAATTTTTTTTTTGGTGACGTTCCATACAAATAGTCACAAAAGTAACATTTATCTGCTGTAGTTACTAAAATCTACACATACTCCTGAGAAAGGTTTCAAACTATGGATTTTCACAATACTTTGTAATAACCTTCTGCTTTATGTATCCCTTAGCATTCCTTAGTTTACTCATAGATAATTATGCTGCTACCTATTAAAGGGAAAAATAAGCATTGAAAATCCCGGGAAAGCATGAAGCGTGCTATTCGCACAGATCTCTAATAAACCTGGTTTAGCTTTCAGCTTTAAATGGGATGTATGCCGACATTGACCTTAATATTCAATGCTTGGTAAATACTTTGAAAGCCAGGTTTATTGTGAATTCTGAATTCTTTGTTAAGTAGTAGTAATTTCATATTTAATTTCTTAGCAGCCAAAGACTTTCTACCAAATCAAAGTGAAATTAGTACCATGTTTGATATAAACTGTAGGATTCTGTTTCATTAGAAAATCCAATTTCTCTTTGTACTCATTTATACTATTAACTTTACTTTTGCCTCAGGTTTTTCAGAGATAGAATGAGGTTTACCTTATATAGCCTATCTATTTTCAGTTCTTATTCTTAAAATTTACGTTTAGAATAAGCAATGACATCTGTCATAGAGATTGAATTATTAATATTTGTGCATATTATGGCTCTATATTGACTGTGTGTAGTTCTTTCTAAGCTTGATTTCAAGCATAGCAGAATAATTTTAGCATACTGGAAAAAATTCAACATATAAGTACCACAAATTTGATATACTTATTTATAAAATTGTATTTATGAGAATAAGACATATTTTAAAAATATGAGTCAGATCTGAACTGTTTAGTTAAAAATGATTTGGCTTATGGAAAGTATACTTGGCCTTCAAACTTTACCTTTCTCACATATACTTATGTCATTATTTCTCTAATCCTTATTTCTACTTCTGTCTAAATTTTCAGAGAGGTTATTATTGTACATACTCTCTCATTTAACCATATCTAGTTCTGGATCATTTTTCACATAATGTTATGTTGTGAACTTTTTTCTATGCCACTAGAAAAAGATTAAAAATATAACTTTTAATGTTTGAATATCAACCATTGCCTTGTTGTTGTTATGTTGTTTTCAATTTTTAATATTATAAATAATGCTGAGGGGGAGGAGCCAAGATGGCCGAATAGGAACAGCTCCGGTCTACAGCTCCCAGCGCGAGCGACGCAGAAGACGGGTGATTTCTGCATTTCCATCTGAGTTAACCTGTTCATCTCACTAGGGAGTGCCAGACAGTGGGCGCAGGTCAGTGGGTGAGTGCACCGTGCGCCAGCCGAAGCAGGGGCGAGGCATTGCCTCACTTGGGAAGCACAAGGGGTAAGGGAGTTCCCTTTCCAGGGGTGACAGATGGCACCTGGAAAATCGGGCCACTCCCACCCGAATACTGTGCTTTTCCGACGGGCTTAGGAAATGGTGCCCCAGGAGAGTATAGCCCGCACCTGGCTCAGAGGGTCCTATGCCCACGGAGTCTCGCTGATTGCTAGCACAGCAGTCTGAGATCAAACAGCAAGTCGGCAGCCAGGCTGGGGGAGGGGCGCCCGCCATTGCCCAGGCTCGCTTAGGTAAACAAAGCAGCCTGGAAGCTTGAACTGGGTGGAGCCCACCACAGCTCAAGGAGGCCTGCCTGCCTCTGTAGGCTCCACCTCTGGGGGCAGGGCACAGACAAACAGAAAGACAGCAGTAACCTCTGCAGACTTAAATGTCCCTGTCTGACAGCTTTGAGGAGAGCAGTGGTTCTCCCAGCACGCAGCTGGAGATCTGAGAACGGGCTGACTGCCTCCTCAAGTGGGTCCCTGACCCCTGACCCCCGAGCAGCCTAACTGGGAGGCACTCCCCAGCAGGGGCAGACTGACACCTCACATGGCCGGCCAGGTACTCCAACAGACCTGCAGCTGAGGGTCCTGTCTGTTAGAAGGAAAACTAACAGAAAGGACATCCACACCAAAAACTCATTTGTACATCACCATCATCAAAGACCAAAAGTAGATAAAACCACAAAGATGGGGAAAAAACAGAGCAGAAAAACCGGAAACTCTAAAAAGCAGAGTACCTCTCCTCCTCCAAAGGAACGCAGTTCCTCACCAGCAACGGAACAAAGCTGGACGGAGAATGACTTTGACGAGCTGAGAGAAGAAGGCTTCAGATGATCAAATTATTCCGAACTACGGGAGGATATTCAAACCAAAGGCAAAGAAGTTGAAAACTTTGAAAAAAATTTAGAAGAATGTATAACTAGAGTAACCAATACAGAGAAGTGCTTAAAGGAGCTGATGGAGCTGAAAACCAAGGCTCGAGAACTACGTGAAGAATGCAGAAGCCTCAGAAGCTGATGTGATCAAATGGAAGAAAGGGTATCAGCCCTGGAAGATGAAATAAATGAAATGAAGCAAGAAGGGAAATTTAGAGAAAAAAGAATAAAAAGAAACGAGCAAAGCCTCCAAGAAATGTGGGACTATGTGAAAAGACCAAATCTACGTCTGATTGGTGTACCTGAAAGTGACAGGGAGAATGGAAACAAGTTGGAAAACACTCTGCAGGATATTATCCAGGAGAACTTCCCCAATCTAGCAAGGCAGGCCAACATTCAGATTCAGGAAATACAGAGAACGCCACAAAGATACTCCTCGAGAAGAGCAACTCCAAGACACATAATTGTCAGATTCACCAAAGTTGAAATGAAGGAAAAAATGTTAAGGGCAGCCAGAGAGAAAGGTCGGGTTACCCTCAAAGGGAAGCCCATCAGACTAACAGCAGATCTCTCGGCAGAAACCCTACAAGCCAGAAGAGAGTGGGGGCCAATATTCAACATTCTTAAAGAAAAGAATTTTCAATGCAGAATTTCATATCCTGCCAAACTAAGCTTCATAAGTGAAGGAGAAATAAAATACTTTACAGACAAGCACATGCTGAGAGATTTTGTCACCACCAGACCTGCCCTAAAAGAGCTCCTGAAGGAAGCGCTAAACATGGAAAGGCACAACCGGTATCAGCCACTGCAAAATCATACCGAAATGTAAAGACCATCGAGACTAGGAAGACACTGCATCAACTAACGAGCAAAATAACCAGCTAACATCATAATGACAGGATCAAATTCACACATAACAATATTAACTTTAAATGTAAATGGACTAAATGCTCCAATTAAAAGACACAGACTGGCAAATTGGATAAAGACTCAAGACCCATCAGTATGCTGTATTCAGGAAACCCATCTCACGTGCAGAGACACACATAGGCTCAAAATAAAAGGATGGAGGAAGATCTACCAAGCAAATGGAAAACAAAAAAAGGCAGGGGTTGCAATCCTAGTCTCTGATAAAACAGACTTTAAAACAACAAAGATCAAAAGAGACAAAGAAGGCCATTACATAATGGTAAAGGGATTAATTCAACAAGAAGAGCTAACTATCCTAAATATATATGCACCCAATACAGGAGCACCCAGATTCATAAAGCAAGTCCTGAGTGACCTACAAAGAGACTTAGACTCCCACACATTAATCATGGGAGACTTTAACACCCCACTGTCAAGATTAGACAGATCAACGAGACAGAAAGTCAACAAGGATACCCAGGAATTGAACTCAGCTCTGCACCAAGCGGACCTAATAGACATCTACAGAACTCTCCACCCCAAATCAACAGAATATACATTTTTTTCAGCACCACACCACACCTATTCCAAAATTGACCATATACTTGGAAATAAAGCTCTCCTCAATAAATGTAAAAGAACAGAAATTATAACAAACTATCTCTCAGATCACAGTGCAATCAAGCTAGAACTCAGGATTAAGAATCTCACTGAAAACCGCTCAACTACGTGGAAACTGAACAACCTGCTCCTGAATGACTACTGGGTACATAACGAAATGAAGGCAGAAATAAAGATGTTCTTTGAAACCAACGAGAACCAAGACACAACATACCAGAATCTCTGGGATGCATTCAAAGCAGTGTGTAGAGGGAAATTTATAGCACTAAATGCCCACAAGAGAAAGCAGGAAAGATCCAAAATTGACACCCTAACATCACAATTAAAAGAACAAGAAAAGCAAGAGAAAACACATTCAAAAGCTAGCAGAAGGCAAGAAATAACTAAAATCAGAGCAGAACTGAAGGAAATAGAGACACAAAAAACCCTTCAAAAAATAAATGAATCCAGGAGCTGATTTTTTGAAAGGATCAACAAAATTGATAGACTGCTAGCAAGATTAATAAAGAAAAAAAGAGAGAAGAATCAAATAGATGCAATAAAAAAATGATAAAGGGGTTATCACCACCGATCCCACAGAAACACAAACTATCATCAGAGAATATTACAAACACTTCTACGCAAATAAACTAGAAAATCTAGAAGAAATGGATAAATTCCTCAACACATACACCCTCCCAAGACTAAACCAGGAAGAAGTTGAATCTCTGAATAGACCAATAGCAGGAGCTGAAATTGTGGCAATAATCAATAGCTTACGAACCAAAAAAAGTCCAGGACCAGATGTGTTCACAGCCGAATTCTACCAGAGGTACAAGGAGGAGCTGGTACCATTCCTTCTGAAACTATTCCAATCAATAGAAAAAGAGGGAATCCTCCCTAACTCATTTTATGAGGCCAGCATCATCCTGATACCAAAGCCTGGCAGAGACACAACCAAAAAAGAGAATTTTAGACCAATATCCTTGATGAACATTGATGCAAAAATCCTCAATAAAATACTGGCAAACAGAATCCAGCAGCACATCAAAAAGCTTATCCACCATGATCAAGTGGGCTTCATCCCTGGGATGCAAGGCTGGTTCAATATATGAAAATCAATAAATGTAATCCAGCATATAAACAGAACCAAAGACAAAAACCACATGATTATCTCAATAGATGCAGAAAAGGCCTTTGACAAAATTCAACAACGCTTCATGCTAAAAACTCTCAATAAATTAGGTATTGATGGGACATATCTCAAAATAATAAGAGCTATCTATGACAAACCCACAGCCAATATCATACTGAATGGGCAAAAACTGGAAGCATTCCCTTTGAAAACTGGCACAAGACAGGGATGCCCTCTCTCACCACTTCTATTCAACATAGTGTTGGAAGTTCTGGCCAGGGCAATCAGGCAGGAGAAGGAAATCAAGGGTATTCAATTAGGAAAACAGGAAGTCAAATTGTCCCTGTTTGCAGATGACATGATAGGATATCTAGAAAACCCCATTGTCTCAGCCCAAAATCTCCTTCAGCTGATAAGCAACTTCAGTAAAGTCTCAGGATACAAAATCAATGTACAAAAATCACAAGCATTCTTATACATCAATAACAGACAAGCAGAGGCCAGGCGCAGTGGCTCACGCCTGTAATCCCAGCACTTTGGGAGGCCGAGGCGGGCGGATCACGACGTCAGGAGATCGAGACCAGCCTGGCTAACATGGTGAAACCCCGTCTCTACTAAAAATTCAAAAAATTAGCCGGGCGTGGTGTCGGGCGCCTGTAGTCCCAGCTACTCAGGAGGCTGAGACAGGAGAATAGCGTGAACCCAGGAGGCGGAGCTTGCAGTGAGCCGAGATTGCGCCACTGCACTCCAGCCCGGGCGACAGAGCGAGATTCTGTCTCAAAAAAAAAAAAAAAAAAAAAAAAAACAGACAAGCAGAGAGCCAAATCACTAGTGAACTCCCATTCACAATTGCTTCAAAGAGAATAAAATACCTAGGAATCCAACTTACAAGGGATGTGAAGGACCTCTTCAAGGAGAACTACAAACCACTGCTCAAGGAAATAAAAGAGGATACAAACAAATGGAAGAACATTCCATGCTCATGGGTAGGAAGAATCAATATCGTGAAAATGGCCATCCTTCCCAAGGTAATTTACAGATTCAATGCCATCCCCATCAAGCTACCAATGACTTTCTTCACAGAATTGGAAAAAACTACTTTAAAGTTCATATGGAACCAAAAAAGAGCCCACATCGCCAAGTCAATCCTAAGCCAAAAGAACAAAGCTGGAGGCATCACGCTACCTGACTTCAAACATACTACAAGGCTACAGTAACCAAAACAGCATGGTACTGGTACCAAAACAGAGATATAGATCAATGGAACAGAACAGAGCCCTCAGAAATAATGCCACATATCTACAGCTATCTGATCTTTGACAAACCTGACAAAAACAAGAAATGGGGAAAGGATTCCCTATTTAATAAATGGTGCTGGGAAAACTGGCTAGCCATATGTAGAAAGCTGAAACTGGATCCCTTCCTTACACCTTATACAAAAATCAATTCAAGATGGATTAAAGACTTAAATGTTAGACCTAAAACCATAAAAACCCTAGAAGAAAACCTAGGCATTACCATTCAGGACATAGGCATGGGCAAGGACTTCATGTCTAAAACACAAAAAGCAATGGCAACAAAAGCCAAAATTGACAAATGGGATCTAATTAAACTAAAGAGCTTCTGCACAGCAAAGGAAACTACCATCAGAGTGAACAGGCAACCTACAAAATGGGAGAAAATTTTCGCAGCCTACTCATCTGACAAAGGGCTAATATCCAGAATCTACAGTGAACTCCAACAAATTTACAAGAAAAAAACAAACAACCCCATCAAAAAGTGGGCGAAGGACATGAACAGACACTTCTCAAAAGAAGACATTTATGCAGCCAAAAAACACAAGAAAAAATGCTCACCATCACTGGCCATCAGATAAATGCAAATCAAAACCACAATGAGATACCATCTCACACCAGTTAGAATGGCAATCATTAAAAAGTCAGGAAACAACAGGTGCTGGAGAGGATGTGGAGAAATAGGAACACTTTTACACTGTTGGTGGGACTGTAAACTAGTTCAACCCTTGTGGAAGTCAGTGTGGCGATTCCTCAGGGATCTAGAACTAGAAATTCCATTTGACCCAGCCATCCCATTACTGGGTATATACCCAAAGGACTATAAATCATGCTGCTATAAAGACACATGCACACGTATGTTTATTGTGGCATTATTCACAATAGCAAAGACTTGGAACCAACCCAAATGTCCAACAATGATAGACTGGATTAAGAAAATGTGGCACATATACACCATGGAATACTATGCAGCCATAAAAAATGATGAGTTCATGTCCTTTGTAGGGACATGGATGAAATTGGAAATCATCATTCTCAGTAAACTATCGCAAGAACGAAAAACCAAACACCGCATATTCTCACTCATAGGTGGGAATTGAACAATGAGAACACATGGACACAGGAAGGGGAACATCACACTTTGGGGACTGTTGTGGGGTCGGGGGAGGGGGGAGGGATAGCATTGGGAGATATACCTAATGCTAGATGACGAGTTAGTGGGTGCAGCACACCAGCATGGCACATGTATATATATGTAACTTACCTGCACATTGCGCACATGTACCATAAAACCTAAAGTATGATAATAATAATAATAATAATAAAAGAAAAAATAAATAAATAAATAAATAATGCTGAAAAGACATTTAAAACTTTGAATTTACACCTGAAGTCAGACCTGAAAATTTATCATAAATTTTGATACAATAGCTCTATTATTATCATTTTTCAAATAGTCTCTCATTATAGTTTTGCTGTCAACAAATAGTTATGTAGGAGTGTACTTGAGTGTTTTCACTTATCAAGATATTATTTTCTCCATTAAATATTAAAATTTTCTTCAAGTTTTAGTGGATTATGGTCAGAAAATGTGAACTGTGCAGTTTCTGCTTTTTGGAATTGATTAGGGGCTTTCTTTGAAGCTATATGTATCTAGTCATCAAAGTCAAGAACAAAATGGAATCTTTGAAGTCCTCTGAAAGTAAGATGAAGAATTTTACAAAACTTTAGAAGCCTCATCTGAAACTCTCTCCCCTCTCTTTCCCTACCATTTCTAGCTGATAAAAATCTAAAGGTTTAAATATAACATAATTATTATCATTATGCTTATTTTAAGAAGTTTTAAATTTCCATGTAATGAAAATTCCTGGATTATCAGAAGATTTTTATTTATATTTTAATTCAAGAACTTCCAGGAATATTTGGGTATAGAATACCTTTCTTTCATTTTGTTTGAATTTGGTTCACACATTTATTTGCATGTTCATTTTTTTTCAAATCAAGAAAGTTTTCCATTATATTTTTAATGTTGCTTCTATTTGTTTTGCTTATTTTAGAAATAATGAATCATATAATTTCCTATAATTATTATGTTGGAGTTTTGTTTTTTATTCTCGTCTTATTCTCAGTATTTGCATAACTTTAATGTTTCCTTTCTTCTATATTTTTGGTGAAGTTTCTTGAGATTGCCCCATACATTACAGCTCCAGGTTTTTGCAGTGTCTACTTCCATTTATTGCTCCCAGTGGAGATATTGATCTGTGTTGTATTTTTAGTTTTCTTTTAATTCTTTCTTATTTTACTCAGCTCTCTTTTAAGAGGGTACTACCCTCTTATGGCTTTTCATGGCTTTCTGCTTCCTTGTTATAGTGTTTCTTCTTGTGTTATAGTGGGGATGTCAAACTGTTTTCCAAGATTCATTTCTGTTCTTATTGTTGCTTTATTCTTAAAACCTTGGAATCCCTTGATAGCACTCTCTCCTGCTTCTCTTTCCAAATTTATGACAAGTTCATCTCTTTCCCTTTCTGGCTTATTCATCCAGTGGTGAGCACCTACCATGTGCTGACATTATGACAGGTGCTTGAAACAAAATGGTTAACAAAAACTCTGCTCTTATGGGACTTTTAGCCTACTGAGGACAGGACATTATTCAAAGAAAATCTCAACAAGTGTAAATTTGCACCAATAATAATGTTTTAAAGGAAAAGTATGCAGTGTCTGTAAGAGCTTATAAGAGGAGTTGACTTGCTACTCTACTTGATTCTAAATAATGATGTTTCTGGGATCCTTATTCTTGCCCCACCTGTCATGTTGTACATTCTTCTTGAAGCATGGTTTTCATAACTTTCATATTTCCAGTCTGCATGTGGGTGAGTCACATTTAGGGCCAGAGGGTAAAATCCATCCCTGAGCTCAGTGTGTTTCCTGAACTTGAACGCATATACTTTCTGCTTTATAGGCACTGACTCTGTATGACTCAGAGACACTAAAATTCAATATGGTCTTGTTTGTTCTTTATTCTACAAAACGGTTTCCCTTGTTAAAGTCCATGTTCTGTTAGGATTACTATCACCCACCCAGTGTCCAAACCATAAATCTGGCACTATCTTTAATTCTTGGGTCTTTCTCACCTCCTCTAACCCATTGGCCTAGTTATTTATTATTTAGAGTCATATTGCACGCAATAAAAGCCAATCATGATCTAGTTTCTGCCCACTTACGTAGCCTCTTCTTTCATTATTTCCCTACTTTTGCTCTAGAAATTATCGTAGCCATTCTGACCTGTTTCAGTTCCCCCGATTTTATTTTTTTCCCAAATATCTTTCCCTAAGTTTTCTTCTCCTATAGCATATGTGTTATCTGAAATATCATTGATAGGTGGATGCTGAAGAACGCCATATGATCTAATTTATATAAGTGGAGTCTAAAAGTTGAACTCACAGAAGTAGAGTGTAGAATGGTGGTTACCAGAGGCTGGGAGAGGGGAGAGATAGGTAAAAGTGAGATGATCAAAGAATAGAAAGTTTCAGTTAGGGGGAATAAGTTTTAGTGATCTATCCACAGAATGGTGACTCTAACAAATATAATAATGCATTGTATATTTCAAAATTGCTAAAAGAAGATTTTAAATGTTTTCACCACAAACATAATAAATATATGAGGTGGTAGATTTGTTAATTTTCCTGATTTAATCATTCTACAAGGTAAAGTTATATCAAAACATCTCATTGTATCCCATAAATATATATAGTTATTACTTGTCAATTAAAACTTAAATTAAGAAAAGGAATGCCAACTCTGGAGCTAGAAAACTCTGACTTCAAGTCTCAGCTCCCTGATTTACTAGCAACAGGCCCCTAGACCTGTTAATTAATCATGCTGCTCCTCAATTTTGAATATTTAAGGTTGGGATGGTAATAATGCCTACTACGTAAAGTTTTAGAGGATTAAATGAGATAAGCAAAAGTATACAATACTTTTCAACAACTGTTGCTGGTGCTGTTATTGCTACTATTATTTAGAACTTGATTAAAGTGTTTCTGTCTCTATAAATTCTTTTCTGGTATTTTCTGGGGGAATTGATAAGTTTCACCTTATACATTCCCTATACTATGGGGGTATTTATCTGCACAATACTCTATTGCATTTGTTTGCTTACATACCATTCTATCTTTTTAACTATCCTGAGATCACCTTGAAGACAGGGGATATGTTTTTTAAACTTGTGTATATTCTAAGTGATGAACACGCTACATATTGTGCTTAGAACCCAGTTAGAATTTAATAAATATTTGTTGGAAAAAAAAAACAGCACTAAAAACACTATGAATATTCTGAAATGAGTACATATTTAGTCCTGTTTCTTGGCAATCTCTGATTTAGCAGGAAAATGGCCTGAGGAATTTGATATTTTGAGCATTCAGACTCAGGAAGTCCAAAAATCCTCTACTCCAGGTTTGCAGGCAGTTCTCCAGAATTTCCAGGTACTGTCCTTGAAGGATGTGTGGGGTGTGTTGTTTATTGAAAGTGTCATTAAAAATAACATTGATTGCTTTGAATAATGTAGAGTTATATTGCTACATATAACTGATAATATAGTTTTAATCTACCTGAAATAAAGAAATATATTCCTTATGAGAATGACAAGGTATTTTTTTTTTTTTTTTACGTCACTATCTTCTGTGATGATCAATGACAGGTGAATTCTGTCTTTGGTGATTAGCGCTTATCCTTGGAAGCTTATGGAACATAAATTAAAGTTTCTTTTTTGGTGTGTGTTCAACATGATCATCAATTTGATGTAGTGATTTTTGACATACCCATCAAACTTGGATATGATATAAAACTGAGAAGAGATGATATGTCAAAATCAAAAAAGAACATGAGCTTGACAGGATCAAATGTAACATTTTAATATTTACTAGAATAACATGAAATTTTAACTAGGTACACAAAACAAATTATAGAAATATGCATAGAGCCCTAACTTAAACCTTAAATGCAATATTTATCTACCTATCAATCTATCAATCATCTACTTAACATTTTTCTATTTATCTATGAACCTTGGTTCATTGGAAACTAAATATTTATTGAGTGAATAATGACCTTGAAAATGACCAAGGCTGTTTTGAGGATCTAATGTACAGCATGGTAACTATAGAAAATACTAATGTATCATTCCCTTGAAATTTGATAAGAAAGCATATGTTAAGTGTTTTTACTGCATACACACATGCACACACACACACACAATTGGTAACTGTGGGTAGTGATAGATATGTTAATCAATTTGACTGTGGTAATCAGTACACAATGTATAAATATATCAAATAATCCCACTGTACATCTTGAACATCATATTAGTTCATTTTCACACTGCTATAAAGAAATACCCGAGACTGGGTAATTCGTAAACAAAAGAGGTTTAATTGACTTACATTTTCCCATGGCTAGGGAGGCCTCAGGAAACTTACAACCATCCAAACACTTATAAAACCATCAGTTCTCATGAGAACTCACTCACTGTCATGAGAACAGCATGGGGGAACCGCCCTCATAATCTGATTACTCTCCTTCCTCAACACATGGGGATTACAATTTGAGATGAGATTTGGGACACAGAGCCAAACCATATCAAATATATACAATTATTTGTTAATTTCATATATTTTTAAATGATCTGGATGAAAATAAAAATGTTTCCCTGTTTTGGCAAGTGGTGGTGTGTGTAGCAGTTCACACTGGGGTCATGAGGGATGGGTGTGGCAGAGCAAAGCTGGATGATCTGGGGAATGAAGAAGAATAACAGATTTTTGAATAAGTTGCTTTTATGTCCTACCTGTGATAAGAAGGCTTGTCTGTGCCAGTTGTTGGGTAGGAGAATGGGTCACTAAATGGGAGATTGATTGGTAGTCATGCATTGTCTCATCATTTAAGAGTTTATTATTTGCCCATATGGCTAGAGACTAGAACACATAGCAGAACATGTTTGCTGCCATAGAGGGCTTTGTGGTGATATAAACCCATTGCAACAAGTAGAAACATGAAAGAAGCAGTTGGACCATGCATTTGATAGGAATAACTGAATCAACACAACTACTAATGTAACTAATGATTTGATATTCATGCAAAAAAAGGAATCAAAACTTTTGAGCCCTGAAATATAATTTTGCTATCAGTTTACTATGTGACTTAGTCTTCTGGGTCTTGTAGATGAGGATTAATTTTTATACCCTATTTCTAGAACATTCAGTTACTTTATTAAAAATTTAAGTCTGCCAGACCGTTGATTGCCAACGAGTTCTTTGCCCAAATAGCTGATTTAATTTAGAACTGACCACCCAAATGACTCCATAGGATTGATTTGATCTGTGTTATTAAGCCTGGGTCAGTTAAGCTATTTTAGGCATGAACAGTACGAATTGTACAACTGGATATCATACAGTACGAATTGTATCTGGATATCATAATCCAGATAACTGTTACATTCACGTAAAAATCATCATTATATATTATCATAATTTTACCTGGCCTCCCTAATATTCAATGTCAAAACTTAAGAAGAACACGGCATTTTGAAAGAACATATAGACAAACTGAGATAATACAATGAGGTAATAGGTAAGAAGTATGATAGTCTATTTATACAACAGAATAAAGAAGAGGTTACAAATTAAATGTGTAGGTAGAATATAGGTATTTCGAGGGCAGTATGAAATATGAAAAAATCTTGTTTTGTTATTCAACAAATATTTATTAAGTACCTGGTATGGTGACCAAGAAAGAATTTATAATCTAGAGGAAATGTGCAAAGATCACTAAGCAATTGCAATTGATTGACAAGTAGAAGTTTAAGCACAGAGAAAAGTGACCTAATTCAGACATGGGGACCAGGACAGGTGTTCCAGAGGACACAGTGTTTAAAATGAGAAGGTACTAACTACAGAAGGCTGTGGGAGAGATGGGAAAAAAGAATGCTATCAAGAGAGGGTACAGCATGTGCAAAGGCTCAGAGGTGAAGGAATTCACAATTTGAGACATTCAGTGTTTAGAACTTAGGTATGTAAAATTGATAGTTTGTGTATTAAATCATAAAGCCATCTGGAACCTGTTAGCTTAGCCCAATTAAACACAATGCTCCAGAGGCCATGGTGTTATCTATCTGGGCTATTTTGTTTTCCTTTATAACTTGAGGTGGCCTAAATTGTGTGAATTGCAAACAACCACCCAGCAATGTGGTGCAAAGGATTACTCAGGAGACAGTGTAAGTGGCTTAGTTTTAAAAATGATAAAAAGCTACTATTTACTCGATTCCTTTAATAGGCCAAGTATAGTGCTTAAGTTCTTCACATATATTTTTCTCATGTGATTCTAACAGGGACCTAATAATGTTTTCATAGTATAGTTGAAGAGACTGAGGCTAACTGTATCAGCTGGTTCTTGCTATGTAACAAATTATCCACTCACTCTGCCCATTGACAATGTAGCCTGGGCTCACTAGGTGTTCTGATATTGGCTGGGCTCCCTTATGCATCTGTGTCAGCTGAAGGTTGGTTGGTTAGTTATTGGCTGGGTTACCTAGATCTTTTCCACACGGTTACTCATCTTCCATCAAGCTAGCCTGGCTTTGTGCTTACAGAGGAGCTGAGAGGAGAGAGAGAGAGAGAATCATAGAGAAAGAGAGAGTAAGAGAGAGAGATTGCATAAGTGCGAGGACCTTTTAAGGCCTGTGTTTAGAAGTAGAATGCTGTCAGTTCTACCATCTTCTATGGGCCACAGTAAGTCATTAGGGAAGTTCCGATTCAAAGGGTGGGGGAACAGACTCCACCTTTTGAGAGGAGGAGCTGATAAGTCCTGTTGGAAAGGATGTGGGGAGACAGAGAGGTCACTAACTAGGGTCAGGGTGTTTTGAAGAACATATTGAAAAAACTAAGATAAGACAATGAAGTAATAATCAATTCTACTGTAAGAAGAGAGGCCACATATTTGTCCAATGTCTCCACTGTGGTAAGTGGCTGAGCTAGAATTTGATTCCAATGCCTTTTCTCTTTTCAGTTGATTCACTGCCTCTCCTACTATTTACAACAAAGTTCTTGAAAAGTGTACGTTGATGAGCAAGTATATCCTGCTTAGACATAAAATGACCTGGAAATGGAAATTTACTCTGGGTGAGTGATGATGTAGCTTTTATTCATTTTGTAACCAGAAAATATTTTGCTAGAGGAAAAAGCGTGAATTGGGAAGTTGGTAGTTTAAATTCACAAAATTGTTATCTTGCTAGCTACAAACAGAGTCCTTAGCTACCAGTGATATTTTTCTCTCCCCTTTAGACCTATTTTTTTTTTTTAAAAAAAACAAAAGCAAAAACAAAAACATCTGACTGTTTGGAAGAGGCAGGGCCCGCATGACAGATGAGCAAATTCTGCTTGGATAGAGATTGAGTGGAGATTTTCACTTGGGAAAGCCCAAGTGTCTTAATTCCTCCACTGTGGCTGTTTTTCTTCCTTAGACTTTCCTGTGACATATTGTTGCCATGCATGGGTTTGTACTTGTAAGATATTTTATTTCTCTTTGTTTGGTTTTTAAATTGCCCTCATATGTTCAAAGTGAAATATTCTAACAAAACATTTGAGTTATTGACTTTAATATTTGTACAGGTTTTGTTTAATAGCAGAAAGAGTATCTGCTAAACACTGTAACTCCAGTGGGGTACAATGGACAGATACATGAGGTTGTCTTTTCTTTTTTTACCATACTTGTTTAGATATCAGAGTAAAGCATGCTTTATAATATCTCTTTAAATAGAAATTGTCCATATAATAGTGTAGCACATATTTTATGAAAGCTAAACTTAATATCCAAGTCTTGGAGATAGTAATTTATTTTAAATACCTATATTTATATTAAAAATGGTTACTACCCTCAATCTAAGAAGGAATATAACAGTTCTATTGTACTATATGGGTTAGACATTACCAAATTCATTACCTATCTGAATCATAATTGTCAGCCTTCCTCCCCATTATCCATCCGATTTCTTTACCAGCCTTTTTTCCTCTTCTTGACTTTGTATTCATAATGAGAAATGTTAGCAATAATAGCTTTAATAATGGGAACACTGTCTTGAATTTTTATAGCACAGTTCCACTAGGAGGTTTAAAGTGATTCAGATGAATTTCTTTGTTTTCACTGGCAACTTTCCAATGAGTTAGAGTGTTGGAATAAATGCTACCTCAGCTTCACGACTGTCTTTGTCATCCCCTTCATACGACTGATTATTTGCCTCTATCTAACATGAACCTGATCTCTTTCTCACTCCATTCCCAGAGTCACAGGCATTTACTATCCCCGTAAATGTGTGTGTGTGTGTGTGTGTGTGTGTCTCTATTGCTTTCAACTTCCCTCTCCTCCTACTCTGGGCACACCTAGGGGTTTAGCAATGCTCTAGACTAAATAATATAAAATGAAAATGCAAGAGCTTGCCAGAAGTAACACTTAACCAAAGTGCCAATTCTGTTTATCAGAAATATGACTAACCTTAGCTCATGACAAATGGTAATTTTCACATCTAGACAAGAAGACGAAAGAATAGGATTCATGAAAATTCAACTTATAAAATATTCAATTTTGGATGAGTTGGATAGGAATTCTGATACAGGCAGTAAAGACCAGGAGATGCAGAATAACACTTTTTGCATGCTAAGTGCATTTGATTAAATAACATCTTTTAATGATTTTCTTGTTAATGGCTAGTCACTGATGTCAGTGTTGCCTATGTGATTATGAATTTTGGGATTGATTATATTGGCATAATACAGCCTAAGAGAAAGAGAAGAAGCTCTTGGACACAGACATTATGTATTTTCTTTCTTGGGATCTTTATTCTTTCTTTCTTTCTTTTTTTTTTTTTTTTTTTTTTTTTTTTGGGACTACAGGCGCCCGCCACCACGCCTGGCTAATTTTTTTTGTATTTCTAGTAGAGACTGAGTTTCACCGTGTTAGCCAGGATGGTCTTGATCTCCTGACCTCGTGATCTGCCCTCCTTACTCTAACAATAGTTTTTAGTTTTTAACATTTAAAGACACGCACAAGTGAAAGAAAATATCAAGTCAACTGCATTTCTACATCTCAGAAATCTTAAAAGTTATGCTGGAAAAATGGTCCTCAAAGCAAAATATGAAATTTTTAAAATGGTCACATTTTAGTTGAACTCATGAAAAACTTGTAACATGATTAAGAGCTGGCATTAAAGAAATGTGTGATTATTGAAGACTATATAAACATCTATATTTGATTCACTTATAAAATGTTCAGTAGTTCTGAATGCTGTTCTAAAGTAAAAGTGAATAACATTTTTCCCATGATGTTTTAGCAGCTACTCATTCTTCATTTTTACAGTAAGATTTTGTTTAAAATATCATACTACATATTTTTGTTGTTAAAGTAGAGATGAAAATATTGCGAAGTGCTGAACATTTAGGTTATCCTATAGATTTGCACAAATAAAAATATTTTTAAAAATCATAATTATATAATATAATTAATATATTAGAGATATTATATATTACAATATTTTTATATGTGTATATATGAGTTTTTTTCTGGGAAATAAATCCCTAGAATCAATAAAAACCATTTGGCATATATGCTCTTAAATTCTAAAATTAATTGATTAAAATATTCAAACTTTCCTACCTACGTAAACTAATTGAACTCTTATGATGAACTGCTTTGTTTTGACTGGTGTTGTTAATTCCTTTGTTCCATCTGCATGATAGTTCTTCAATTCAGCCTATGTGATGATCTTGTCTTAACTTGGCTAGGCTATGGTCCCTAGTTGTTCAATCAAATACTAGCTTAGGTGTTGCTGTGAAAGTATTTTGTAGTTGTGATTAACTCTCATAATCATTTGACCTTTTTTTTTTTTTTTTTTGAGACAGTGTCTCGCTCTGTCACCCAGGCTGGAGTGTGGTGGTGCCATCTCGACTCACTGCAACCTCTGCCTCCCAGGTTCAAGCAGTTCTCATGCCTCAGCCTCCCCAGTAGCTGGGAGTACAGGTGCATGCCACCACGCCTGGCTATTTTTTTTTGTATTTTAGTAGAGACAGGGTTTCACTATGTTGCCCAGGGTGGTCTCAAGCTCCTGAGCTCAGGCAATCTGCCTGCCTTGGCCTCTGAAAGTGCTAGGATTACAGGCATGAACCACCACACCCGGCCTATCATTTGACTTTACATAAGGGAAATTATCCTAGATACCTGGGTAGGCTGACTCAATCAGTGAAAGGTCCTAAGATAGAACTAAGACATTTAAAAAAAGATGAAATTCTACCTATGTATTGCAGCTTCAGGTCATGCCATAGAGTTTTCAGCCTGCTTTTTCTGATACCCTACCCTATAGATTTCAGACTTGCCTGGTTGGCCCTCACATTTCTATAAGCCAATCCCCTGCAAAAAATCCTTTGATATATACCTCCTACTTGTTCTATGTCTCTGGTTTAACCAAATTTGACCTCCAACTGCCCTTTCAACAGTTTCACCTGAACTATCTTTTAGAAATTGCTGTAAAGAATTTCTGAGCTGTTGATAAAAGAATTGCAACAGCAACCCATTACTTTAAATGTACAGTATCTATAAGTTGCCCTTGCTTTACACAAATATTTACTTCATGTGGCATCCCAATTTGCAGCTTATTTTTCCAGATTCCTATTTCTGTCTACTGACCAAGAAGGCTTTAACATTCCCCTCACTTCACTAAACTTTAGACATGTTTCTTCCTGACTATAGGCCCTTGACCTCCCTTTTCTTGGAGCATTTACTTTAGAAAACTTGCATTTGTAAATACCTTCTCAGTTCCTTTGAGATGTAAATCTTCCCCCAACCTCTTGCCAGTTTTAGAACCGAGAAATGTCTTTCTCAAGGAGCCATCTCTTTGAAATGCAATCATCAAGGAAGATAGAGCCCCTGTCTCCTACTCTGTGCGGGGAAAGGAGGCTAACTTCCATAATCACCAATTAGCAAAGATGGTCTAATCACATTGACAACCTCTCCTCTTCAATGTCTTCCAGTACTTTTCCACTAACTCACCCCAGTGCTTAGACACTCTCGTTTTTGTTTCAGTGGAGTTGAGTTCAATCTTTCTCCTCTATTGCAATAGTCATGAGTAAAGTCTTCCTTGCCTGTTTAACTGTCCAATGCATTTTTCCTTGCAATACAATGGGTCATAAGATTAGAGTGTGTATTCTTCAGTTATTCATAATTTGGTAAATACAAATTCATTTAAATAAGACTTTGTATCACGAGCATGTTGACTTTGGCATAATGATTGGGGTTTTGACAGTATATTCTATTTATAAAAACAGATTTTTAACAATCGTATGCAAATTTTTGCATATATAAAAATGACAAAATTATTACAAGGTACTGATTCTGAATTAATAAGGACCAGCAGTAGTTTATGTAATAATGCCACTACTACAATGATTTACGTTAATATTGGCCAGCTAATTGTTACCATCATTTCCCAGCTTTTTAGCCCACTCCTCTTTTTTTCCTCTAGCTTAAAGGAAACGCTAGCCTAAAGACTAAGAACACAAGAAAATAGTGGCCATTAGTAATTTTGTGCCTAGACAGAGTTTTTGTTGCTATCTCAAACAGAAAAAGTTTGTTTGCAAAAATTTAATGTGAGTCCAGTTGCTTCTGCTATTGAAAACAGAAGAGCTAGAAATTGTGAAAAGCCATACAGAAGTTCTGTTTAGATTTCGTATGTCTGAGAGACTCTTAATAATCCCACATGTTCTTCCAGCTTCTGCATATAATCATTTCCCTGAAATTACAAGGTCTTCTATTTTGTGGCCATTATTGATTATTGAACTAAACAAACCAGGGTGGCTACTGGTCAATATAACCAGAGTTCTAGCACATGTAACAAACAGAGGAATGTATTGCTGAGGAAGCTTGGACCCTGTGACTAAGCATACAAGAAGGAAATGTGTAGAGGACTCCAGGCCCAAACCTGTGCTTTGGAGGCAAAGCATGCCAAACATAAAAATACAGCTGCTTTTTTTTTTTTTTTTAACTGTGTATGTATCTTAAATACTAAGAGTATAGTCTTCTTGACGAAAGGGACCACATGCCGGTTATTATATTATGAACATTATATATGCTGGAACTTAACAAATAATTAGTATAGAGAATTACCTATGTTTAAGATTCTGTATACATAGATTGCTATATTGATTACTTCATATAAAAATTTTCTCACCAATTTCTTTTTAGAGCAAATATCTTTTGAACATTTTTTTGCATGAAGTACTGTAATCTTATTCATCTATAATTCCAAGAAAGTAAATACAGAGTACTCTGTTTACATTAGCCAAACAAGAGTTATTATAAAATCATAAATATTCTCCCATATCTAACAATAAAGGATTAAAGTTAAAAAGTGTAAAAATAAAAAACAACACATTAGAACATACTACTATATATAATCACTTAACCACAAAGGAAGACACTAAGAAAGGAAGACAAGAGTCTCAACCAGAAAAATGGCAGCATAATGGCAGTACCAAGTCTTTACTCATCAATAATAACACTAAATGTAAATGGTCTCAATTCTCCAAGTAAAAGTCATGCAGTAGCTGAATGTGTAAGGAAACAAGATCCAAGAAACCTACTTAACCTATAAAGACTCAATAGACTGAAAGGGGTTGAAAAATATATTGCATGCAATTGGAAAGCAAAAAAGAGCAGAAGATATATCAGATAAAATAGACTACAAACCAAAGACTGTAAAAAAAAAAAAAAGACAAGGGAGGTTTCCATATAATAATTAAGGAATCAATTCAGCAGGAGGATATAACAATTATAAATATTTTATGCACTCAACAGCAGAGCTCCCAAGTATGTAATGCAAACATTAGTAGATCTAAACGGAGAGATAGAGTGCAATAGAATAATAGTAGGGAACTTTAATACCCAACTCTCAATCTAGACAGCAAATCAACAAAGGAATAGTGGAGTTAAACTACACACTAGATCTAATAGGCCTAATTAACATTTATAGAACATTTCACCCAGTGCTGCAGCATACACGTTCTTTTCATCAGCACATGAGACATTCTCCAGAGTAGACCATGTCGTAATCCACAAAACAAGTCTGCACAAATTTCACCACAATAGAAATTATACCAACTATCTTTTTTAAAATTTTTTATTTTCTTTTTTGAGATGGAGTCTTGCTCTGCACCCAGGCTGGCATGCAGTGGCGCAGTCTTGGCTCACTGCAACCTCTGCCTCCAGGGTTCCAGCGATTCTCCTGCCTCAGTCTCCCGGGTGGCTGGGATTACAGGCATGTACCACAATACCCAGATAATTTTTGGGTTTTTAGTAGAGACGAGGTCTCCCTATGTTGATCAGACTGGTCTTGAACTCCTGACCTCAGGTGATCCGCCCACCTTGGCCACCAAAACTGCTGGAATTACAGGTGTGAGCCACCGTGCCCAGCTTCAAGTATCTTTTCTGACCACAAAGGAGTAAAACTACAAATCAATAACAAGAGGAGCCTCAGAAAATACACAAACACATGGAAATTAAACAACATGCTCCTGAATGACCAATGGGTCAATAAGGAAATTAAGAAGTAAATTTAACAAATTTTTGAAACAAATAAAAATGGAAATACAACATACCAAAATCTATGGGATACAGCAAAAGCAGTACTAAGAGGGAAGCTTATAGCAATAAAGTCTTATGTAAGAAAAGTAGAAAGACTTCAAGTAAACAACCTAATGATGCACCTCAAAGATCTAGGAGAGCAAGAACAAACCAAACCCCAAATTAGTAGAAAGAAAGAAATAATAAGGATCAGAGCAGAAATAAATGAAATTGAGACTAAAAAAATACAGAAGATCATCAAAAAGTTGTTTTTTTGAAGATAAAATGGACAAACCTTCAGCTAGATTACTTAAGAAAAAAGAGACAATGGGGTTTTCTAGATATACTATCATGTCGTCTGCAAACAGGGACAATTTGACTTCCTCTTTTCCTAATTGAATACCCTTTATTTCCTTCTCCTGCCTAATTGCCCTGGCTAGAACTTCCAACACTATGTTGAATAGAAGTGGTGAGAGAGGGCATCCCTGTCTTGTGCCAGTTTTCAAAGGGAATGCTTCCAGTTTTTGCCCATTCAGTATGATATTGGCTGTGGGTTTGTCATAAATAGCTCTTATTATTTTGAGATACGTCCCATCAATTCCTAATTTATTGAGAGTTTTTAGCATGAAGGGTTGTTGAATTTTGTCAAAGGCCTTTTCTGCATCTATTGAGATAATCATGTGGTTTTTGTCTTTGGTTCTGTTTATATGCTGGATTACATTTATTGATTTGCGTATATTGAACCAGCCTTGCATCCCAGGGATGAAGCCCACTTGATCATGGTGGATAAGCTTTTTGATGTGCTGCTGGATTCTGTTTGCCAGTATTTTATTGAGGATTTTTGCATCAATGTTCATCAAGGATATTGGTCTAAAATTCTCTTTTTTTGTTGTGTCTCTGCCAGGCTTTGGTATCAGGATGATGCTGGCCTCATAAAATGAGTTAGGGAGGATTCCCTCTTTTTCTATTGATTGGAATAGTTTCAGAAGGAATGGTACCAGCTCCTCTTTGTACCTCTGGTAGAATTCGGCTGTGAATCCATCTGGACCTGGACTTTTTTTGGTTGGTAAGCTATTGATTATTGCCACAATTTCAGCTCCTGTTATTGGTCTATTCAGAGATTCAACTTCTTCCTGGTTTAGTCTTGGGAGGGTGTATGTGTTGAGGAATTTATCCATTTCTTCTAGATTTTCTAGTTTATTTGCATAGAGGTGTTTGTAATATTCTCTGATGGTAGTTTGTATTTCTGTGGGATCGGTGGTGATATCCCCTTTATCATTTTTTATTGCATCTATTTGATTCTTCTCTCTTTTTTTCTTTATTAATCTTGCTAGCGGTCTATCAATTTTGTTGATCCTTTCAAAAAACCAGCTCCTGGATTCATTTATTTTTTGAAGGGTTTTTTGTGTCTCTATTTCCTTCAGTTCTGCTCTGATTTTAGTTATTTCTTCCCTTCTGCTAGCTTTTGAATGTGTTTGCTCTTGCTTTTCTAGTTCTTTTAATTGTGATGTTAGGGTGTCAATTTTGGATCTTTCCTGCTTTCTCTTGTGGGCATTTAGTGCTATATCTCCTTAAGCTGATAAGCAACTTCAGCAAAGTCTCAGGATACAAAATCAATGTGCAAAAATCACAAGCATTCTTATACACCAATAACAGACAAACAGAGAGCCAAATCATCAGTGAACTCCCATTCACAATTGCTTCAAAGAGAATAAAATACCTAGGAATCCAACTTACAAGGGATGTGAAAGACCTCTTCAAGGAGAACTACAAACCACTGCTCAAGGAAATAAAAGAGGATACAAACAAATGGAAGAACATTCCATGCTCATGGGTAGGAAGAATCAATATCATGAAAATGGCCATCCTTCCCAAGGTAATTTACAGATTCAATGCCATCCCCATCAAGCTACCAATGACTTTCTTCACAGAATTGGAAAAAACTACTTTAAAGTTCATATGGAACCAAAAAAGAGCCCGCATCACCAAGTCAATCCTAAGCCAAAAGAACAAAGCTGGAGGCATCACACTACCTGACTTCAAACTATACTACAAGGCTACAGTAACCAAAACAGCATGGTACTGGTACCAAAACAGAGATATAGATCAATGGAACAGAACAGAGCCCTCAGAAATAATGCCACATATCTACAGCTATCTGATCTTTGACAAACCTGACAAAAACAAGAAATGGGGAAAGGATTCCCTATTTAATAAATGGTGCTGGGAAAACTGGCTAGCCATATGTAGAAAGCTGAAACTGGATCCCTTCCTTACACCTTATACAAAAATCAATTCAAGATGGATTAAAGACTTAAATGTTAGACCTAAAACCATAAAAACCCTAGAAGAAAACCTAGGCATTACCATTCAGGACATAGGCATGGGCAAGGACTTCATGTCTAAAACACCAAAAGCAATGGCAACAAAAGCCAAAATTGACAAATGGGATCTAATTAAACTCAAGAGCTTCTGCACAGCAAAAGAAACTACCATCAGAGTGAACAGGCAACCTACAAAATGGGAGAAAATTTTCGCAACCTACTCATCTGACAAAGGGCTAATATCCAGAATCTACAATGAACTCCAACAAATTTACAAGAAAAAAACAAACAACCCCATCAAAAAGTGGGCGAAGGACATGAACAGACACTTCTCAAAAGAAGACATTTATGCAGCCAAAAAACACATGAAAAAATGCTCACCATCACTGGCCATCAGAGAAATGCAAATCAAAACCACAATGAGATACCATCTCACACCAGTTAGAATGGCAATCATTAAAAAGTCAGGAAACAACAGGTGCTGGAGAGGATGTGGAGAAATAGGAACACTTTTACACTGTTGGTGGGACTGTAAACTAATTCAACCCTTGTGGAAGTCAGTGTGGCGATTCCTCAGGGATCTAGAACTAGAAATTCCATTCGACCCAGCCATCCCATTACTGGGTATATACCCAAAGGACTATAAATCATGCTGCTATAAAGACACATGCACACGTATGTTTATTGTGGCATTATTCACAATAGCAAAGACTTGGAACCAACCCAAATGTCCAACAATGATAGACTGGATTAAGAAAATGTGGCACATATACACCATGGAATACTATGCAGCCATAAAAAATGATGAGTTCATGTCCTTTGTAGGGACATGGATGAAACTGGAAATCATCATTCTCAGTAAACTATCGCAAGAACGAAAAACCAAACACCGCATATTCTCACTCATAGGTGGGAATTGAACAATGAGAACACATGGACACAGGAAGGGGAACATCACACTCTGGGGACTGTTGTGGGGTGGGGGGAGGGGGGAGGGATAGCATTGGGAGATATACCTAATGCTAGATGACGAGTTGGTGGGTGCAGCGCACCAGCATGGCACATGTATACATATGTAACTTACCTGCACATTGCGCACATGTACCATAAAACCTAAAGTTTAATAATAATAAATAATAATAAAAGAAGAAAAAAAAAAAAAAGAAAAAAGAGAAAAAACTCAAATAAATACAATTAGAAATAAGAAAGAAAACATAACAACTGAAATCTCAAAAAAAAAAAACAGTGAATCATTAGAGACGATTATGAACAACTATACGACAACACATTGGAAAACAGAATAAACGGGTAAATTCCTGGACACATACAGTCTACCAAGATTAAACTATGAAGAAATAGAAAGCCCCAACAAACCAACAACAAGTAATGAGAATGGAAGCATTAATAAAAAGTCTCCCATCAAAGAAAAGCCCAGGACATCATGGATTCACTTCTGAATCCTACCAAACATTTAAAGAGTTATTACCAATCCTACTCAAACTCTTCAAAAAAATTAGAAAAGGGAATACTTCCAAACCCATTCTGCAAGGCCAGTATTACCCTCATACCAAAATCAGGCAAGGACACAGCAAAACAGAGAAAGCTACAGGCCAATATTACTGACAAATATAAAAATATATAAAATATATAAATATATAAAAAATATAAATATATACAAATATAAATATATGAAATGTTAAAAATCCTCAACAAAATACTAACAAACTGAATTCAACAACCATGGTCAAGTAGGATTCATCCCAGAGATGCAAGGACGGTTTAACATAAGTAAATCAATAAGTGTGATACATCACATTACCAGAATCAAGAAAAAAAAACATATGATTATTTCAGTAGATGTGAAAAGAGCATATGATGAAATTCAGCATCCCTTTATGATGAAAACCCTCATCAAACAGGTATAGGAGGAACATGCCTCAAAATAATAAGGGCCATATATGACAAACGCATGTCTACCATTGTACTAAACAGGGAAAAATTGAAGGCCTTTTCTCTAAAGACTAGAACAAGACAAGGATGCCCACTTTTACCACTATTATTCAATACAATACTGAAAAGTCCTAGCCAGAGTAATTAGGTAAGAGAAAGAAATAAAGGACGTCCAAACTGGAAAAGAAGTCAAATTAGCCTTGTTCACAGACAGCATGATCATATTATACTTAGAAAAACCTTAAGACTCCACCAAACAGCTATTAGAACTGATAAAGGAATTCAATAAAGTTGCAGGATACAAAATTAACATATAAAAATAAGTAGCATTTATATATGTCAACATCAAATAATCTGAAAAAGAAATCAGGAAAACAATCCCATTTATAATAGCTACAAAAATATAAAATATCCAGGAATCAATCTAACTGCAGAAGTAAAAGATCTACACAAGAAAAACTATAAAACTCTGATGAAATAGAAGAACACACACACACACAAAAGATATTCCATAATCATGTATTAAAATAATTAATATTGCTAAAATGACAATACTATACAAATCAATTTACATATTAAATGCAATCCATATCAAAATATCAATGATATTCTTTACAAAAAAAGAAAAACATTCTAAAATTTATTTATTTAAGCTAATTTAAAATGTGAATAATTTCTTTATTTATTTTACTTTATAAAAAAACTTTGTGGGTACATAGTAGGTGTATATATTTATGTGGTGTATGAGATGGTCTGATACAGGCATGCAATGTGAAATAAGCACACTATGAAAAATGGAATATCCATCCCCTCAAGCATTTATCCTTCAGAGTTACAAACAATTCAATTACACTATTTAAGTTATTTTAAAATGTACAATTAAGTTATTATTGACTATAGGCATCTTCTTGTGCTATCAAATAGTAGGTCTTATTCTTTCTATTTTTTTTTGAACCCATTAACCATCCCCACATACCCTCAGCCCCTCACTACTTTTCCCAGCCTCGGGTAACCATTCTTCTACTTCCTATGTCCATGAATTCAATTGTTTCGATTTTTAGATCCCTCAAATAAGTGAGAATATGCAGTTTGTCTTTCTGTGCCTGGCTTATTTCACTTAACATAATGATTTTCAGTTCTATCCATTTTGTTGCAAATAACTGGATCTCATTCTTTTTTATGACTGAATTCATACTCAATTGTATATATGTATCGCATTTTCTTTATCCATTTGTTCATGGACACTTGGGTTGCTTCCAAATCTTAGCTATTGTAAACAATGCTGCAACAAACACAGGAGTGCCAACATCTCATCGATATACTGATTTCCTTTATTTTTGGTACATACCCAGAAATGAGATTGCTGAATCATATGGCAGCTTAATTTGTAGTTTTTTGAGGAACCTCCAAACTGTTCTCCATAGTGGTTGTACAGTCCCATCAACAGTGTACAAAAGTCCCCTTTTCTCCACATCCTCGACATCATTTGTTATTGTCTGCCTTTTGGATATAAGGCATTTTAACTAAGGTGAGATGATATCTCATTGTACTTTTGATTTGCATTTCTCTGATGATCAAAGATGTTGAGCACCTTTGCATAAGCCAGTTTGCCATTTATATGTCTTCTTTTGAGAAATGCCTATTCAAATCTTTTGTCACTATTTTGACTGGAGTATTAGATTTTTTTTCCCTAGAATTGTTTGAGCTCCTTATATATTTTGGTTAATAATCTCTTGTTAGAGGTGTAGTTTGCAAATATTTTCTCCCATTCTGTGGTTGGCTCTTCACTTTTTTGATTGTATGCTTTGCTGTGCAGAAGCTTTTTAACTTGATGTCTTTCCATTTGTCCATTTTTTTGCTTTGGTTGACGGTGCTTGTGGGGTATTGCTCAAGACGTCTTTACTCAGGCCAATGTCCTGGAGATTTTCCCCAATGTTTTCTTGTAGTAGTTTCATGGCTTGAGGTCTTAGAGTTAAGCCATTAATCCGTTTTGATTTGTTTTTTGTATATGGCAAGTGATAAGGGCCTAGTTTCATTCTTCTGCATATGGATATCCAGTTTTCCCCACAGCATTTATTGAAGAGACTGTCTTTTCCCCAGTGTATGTTATTGGCACCTTTATAAAAAATAAGTTAACTGTAGGGGTATGGATTTGTTTCTGGGTTCTCTATTCTGTTCCATTGGTCTATGCTTCTGTTCTTATGCCAGTATCATGCTGTTTTGTTTACTAAAGCTCTGTAGTATATTTCAAAATCAGGTAACATAATTCCTCCAGTTTTGTTCTTTTGGCTTAGGATAGCTTTGGCTATTCTGTGTCTTTATGGTTCCATGTAAATTTTAGGACTGTTTTTTTTCTGTGAAGAATGTCATTGGTATTTTGATAGGGATTGAATTGATTTGTAGATTGCTTTGGGTAGTATGGACATTTCAATGATATTGTTTTTTCCAAACCATGAACATGGACTATCTTTCCATTTTTGGTGTCCTCTTCAATTTCTTTCATCAGTGTTTTATAGATTTCATTATATAGATTTTTCACTTATTTGATTAAGTCCTAGGTATTTAATTTTATGTGTGGCTATTATAAATGTTATTACTTTTAAATTTCTTTTTCACATTGTTCTGATTTCACATTGATCTGATTGCTGCTGATTTTTGTATATTGATTTTGTATTCTGAAACTACTGAATTTACTTATCAGTACTAATAGTTTTCTGGTGGAGTCTTTAGGTTTTTCCAAATATAAGATCATATCACCTGCAAACAAGGATTATTTGAGTTCTTCCTTTTCAATTTGAATGCCTGTTATATTTTTCTCTTCTCTGATTGCTCTAGCTAGGACTTCCAGTAGTTTGTTGCATAACAATGGTGACAGTGGGATCCTTGTCATGGTCCAGATCTTAAAGGAAAGTCTTTTAGTTTTTCCCCATTCAGTATGATACTAGCTGTGGGTCTGTCATGTATGGCTTTTAATATGTTGAAGTATGTTCCTTCTGTCCCCCGTTTTTTGAGAGTTTTTGCTTTATGAAGAATTGCTGAATTTTATCAAATGCTTTTCCAGTGTCAGTTGAAATAATTGTATGTTGATTCATTCTGATATGATGTATTGTAACACATTGATTGATTTGCATGTGTTGAACTATCCTTGAATCCCAAGGATAAATCCCACTTTGTCATGATGAATGATCTTTATAATGTATTGCTGAATTAGGTTTGCTAGTATTTTGTTGAGAATTTTTGCATCAATATTCATTAGCAATATTGGCCTGTATCTTTTTTTCTTTGATGTGTCTTTATCTGGTTTTAGTATCAGGGTAATATTGGCCTCATAGAATTAGTACTCCTCCTTTATTTTTAGACTACTTTGAGTAGGATTGCTATTACTTCTCCTTTAAATGTTTGGTAGAATTTAGCAGTGAAACCATCAAGTCTCAAGCTTTTCTTTACTGGTCTCAAGCTTTTCTCTACTGGGAGACTTTATCATGGCTTTGATCTCATTTCTTGTTATTGTTTTTTTTAGGGTTTATATTTTACTCCTGGTTCTTTTGTTAAGTTGTATGCACCTAGGAATTTGTCCATTTCTTATAGATTTTACACTTTATTGGCATATAGTTGCTCATAGTAGCCATTATGAGCCTTTGAATTTCTGCAGTATCAGTTGTAATGTCATCTTTTTCATTTCTGATTTTATTTACTTGGATCCTCTCTTTTTTTCTTAGTCTGACTAAAGGTTTGTCAATTTTGTTAAACTTTTCAAAAAACCAGCTTGTTTTATTGATCTTTTGTATCATTTTTTCATTTCAATTTCATTGATTTCTGCTCTGATTTTTATTATTTATTTTCTTCTACTAATTTGGGGTTTGGTTTGCTCTTGCTTTTCCAGTTCTTTAAGATGCATCATTAGATTGTTCATTTGAAGCTTTTTTTTCTTTTTTGATGTAGGCACTTATAGATATTAACTTCCCTGTAGTACTGCTTTTGCTGTGTCCTGTAGGTTTTGGTATGTTGTGTTTCTGTTATCATCTATTTCAATAAAATTTTCAATTTCTTTCTTTTTTTTTCTCAGCCACTGGTCATTCAGGAGCATATTGTTTAGATTCCATGTATTTGTATAGTTTCCAAAATTTATCATTATTAATTTCTAATTTTATTCCACTGTGGTCAGAGAAGATGCTTAATATTATTTTATTTTTTGAGTAAAATATGGTCTATCTTTGACAATGATCCATGTGCAAGGAAAAGAATGTGTATTCTGCAACTCTTGGATGAAATATTCTGTTCTGTAAATATCAATTAGATCTATTTGGTTTACAGTGCAGACATAATCTGGGAGGCTCTTTGGAGCTCCTCATGGGGGAAAAGTTTCTGTCTAGCCAAACAGGCAGCCCTGACTGGCATGTGGAAACATTGCTGTCAGCTTTACCACTTTCAGTCACAGAAGATACACAAAGGGACAGTAGTCTCAATAATTGTTTAAACACATTTTTAAAGGCCCATTTTTCTTCCTCCATGAAGAAACAAATTTTCTGGCCAATCTAGTGCTAAGTGCCGGAAATCTATGTTACGGCATTTTGAGTTCCATTCTGATCTAATTCAATTCTGGTGAAACAAATTTTCACCTGAAAAGCATTGATTGATTTCTCTCTGCAGTGATTCCTTTTTAAAAATGCGCTTGAAACTGGGTTGATATATCAACAGGAAGATTCTATTTCTTCTATATTTCTTGGCATCATTGTCTGTACCCAGCAAGAGAATAGCAAGGCTATCTTTGGATTATCTGTGCTTTATATCTAATCTTGTTTGAGATACTTTTTATGAGAAAAGATGAAAGTATGAAAAATGTAAATTTCTTTAGATAAAGATTTATAGGTCTCTTCTTTTTAACTATATTCACCAGTAAATTTTTTTTTTCTGTTTAGGTATATATAATGTAAGAATACTAATATAAGATAAATAACACGATTTTATGCCAATTCTAGAGTTTATACTATAGTTTCAAATTTAAAATACTTAAATGATGTTTCATGGTTTGGAAGCAATTTTGACCCTACTGCATTCTCAATTTACTGAGTCGTTTGTTGAGTAATGACTAAGTGCCAGGCATGATGCTAGGCCTGAGGACTAAGACTTTTTATTTTCAAAGATCTTAAGGGGTAGTAGAGACTGTGCACAAAAGACAGGCATTTGTAATATAATGGGATAAGTATTTGAGTGGATTTATATTCCATTTTTCCCATATTATGGGTGATATAAGAATGTAAGAAAATAACTGTGTTTTAGGAAAAAGATTGGATATGTTTGTCTGGTTCTGATCTTGATTTTCCAGCCAATTATTAAAATAATCTTGCTGTATTTATGTTCGTGCATGGGTGATGTGGGGAATAAAAACAGTCAAATTAGATGGTATTATATATATATATATATATAGCAGATTTTAGACTATAAACCATAGTATGGGTAAGTTGATGTTGATGTCATAGGTGAAATCTTTGAAAAATGTAGTGGCAATTAAAGAATTTACAGACCACAAAAACCGAACATAATGCAATGCGATATCTGTTTATACAAATCAATTACAAAAATGGTGCTGTATAACAATTTCTAAACAATGACTTATAATTAGTTGCAATTTAAAGTATTCAACAAAACTTTGAAATTCATCAACAATCCTCAGTCCTGCTGAGTGCTTCTGAAATCAACAGTTTTGCTCAAATGAAATAGAAAATTAAAGATGAAAAAGTTATATTTCTAAGAATTGGGCTTAGCTCAGAATGTAACCTTGGCCTATTCCAATCTAGGTCACACAAATTTGCACTATTATTTCTGTATAATGAAGAGATCCAAGGTATTTTTCTAATTTTTCAGTGTTGGTGGCAGAAATGGCATGGAGCAAATGTTCACTTCTGAGCAGGAATTACATCGGAAGATCATCTACTTCCTCCTGGGCTCAGCACACACCGTTCTCTCTAAAGTGCAGACCCATCAGCATCCTGTTTTTCTATCCTTTTCTTGGCTTCTCATTTTGGCTTGCTCTTCTTAGTTTAGGCTGCTTGGGAGTGAGGTTGCAACACTGTAAAAGGTGGCTTGGGTTTTTAGCTCCACACGAGAAGCTTCCAAATTTCAGTCATGAAGTGTCACTTTCTCATGCTCATTCAGTATCTCAGAGTCACACTGGGTTGGTAAACCTATTCTCATGCTCCACTTGGAAAAGGGAACCAGGGTGAGAAAAACCAATTAGTTTATCCATTAGAAAAACACACCTAATCAATCTAATGATAATAGCATACATTATATAGACAGCTAAGCCGTTTTACCTACATTATTTCATTTAATGCTCACACCAACTCTGAGATAGGTGCTACATGAATGCCACACTACTACAAAATTCCCATTTTACAGATAACAAAACAGAGGTTAAGAGGTTAAACATCACACCACCAGTAATTTTAGGAGAATAATAATACATTTTTATGTAAAAAGTATTTAATAAGCAATGTGCAATCTAAAGTTTCATCAGTGTCCAAAAATGAAAGCTTTACTGAAATGTCTAATTTAAAAAAGAATATAAATCTTTACTAATATGATATTTGCTATCAAGGCTAGAGAAATATGTTTAGAGAATCCCACTTTTTGTAGGAAAGAGAAGAAAGAAAAAGAAACTTCATAGTTGGAGTTTCAGTCTGAAATGAAAAAGGGAGAAAAATGAGCCAACCTTTTCAGAGAAGATTGTTGAAACTTCCTAGGCATAGGACTTGGTGCTGATGAGAGCCTTTTTACCATAGGAACATATGTGGAAAATCAATACTGCAGGTCACAAACCCTGTCAGTAAATTCCTGTAGTGGAGCAAAGACCATGTAGAAGTGCCAACCAGAACAGATGTCATTCTTAACTTCATTTTCTCAAACAGAGAAATGCTTGTGGATTTAAAATTGGAACAAAATCTTCACATAAGCAATCATGAATTGGCAGAATTAGGGATTCTAAGAGAAGGCCTGGAAAAATGCTGAAAAACGAATAAAAAAAGGCTTAAAAACCTGATTTTGGCAAACGTGAAATTATAGGACAGACTTTCAACCCATTTTTTTTTTTTTTTAACATTCCTGCAAAGCTGCAGTCACATGTTCTTCATCTCAGGCCCAGGCATGAGCAACGCCCCATGTCAATTCTACTAGGGCAGGGAGTGCATGATAAGCTTGAGCTGCTTGATTAGAATTATGATAGACAATATTCGTGGCATCTAGGGTGGCTCTGGTATAGCCCTATGCCCAGCAGATCTCAGTGTCTCCCTGGATTGCTATACCTGCACTGGGGCACCTGCCTTGGTTTCCAGCTAAGGTGAGAGCCATTCATTTTTGGCTATGGTCTCAACACATTTCTTGATGCTTGCCATTGAAATGAATCTCATTTGTTTTACTTTGTGCTGCTAGCTGAGGTCTTGTTCAGAGAAAACATATTTTTCATAATTGAGGTAATAATATTTACCCACTTTTGAATATTGTTTATTGCTTTGTATCTCCAGAATTACACTCAGATAATAACCTATGATGCTGTTAGAAGTAAGCTAAATTTTGTCGTGACTTTTTCCTTCATGCTAGTTATTCTCAAAACCAGTTAGTCCCTTCAGTCTGCCTGGCAGAGTTCCCAGTATGTCTCACCATGTTACTCACATTATCCCGTGGTTCTCATGAGATGGAATTACATTAGAGTGAAAAATTCCAAGGAAATAGAAAAACATTAAGAACATTAAAAATTTAACATTATAGCTCATGATCTAGAAAGGTTGATTTAAGGAAATGATTCAGTAAAGAACAAATGTGTACTTATTAAAAGTATGTGTAATGGGAGCGAGGATCTGTGTCTAGTGAAGAATGTAGGGTGAAAAGTTGTGGGGTCTAAACTTCTGAGTGAGAAAAGAGTTGCAACCTAGAGAGAGAAAAATAGAAGTTTCTGAATTTCCAGAAACAAGATAGATGTTAGAATCATACAACAAATGGGATCCTAGCAGTCATTAAATAAAATTCATTGCATAATACAGGAATTCCTTCTGTAACACTGCTGATACTGATCATCTGCCCACAACTTGAAATTTTGCAGCTCTGGGGAACTTATTACTGGTAAGTAGGCCACTTTATAGAGGAAAATAATAAAGGAATATATATTCTTCTTAATAAGTGGAAACAGGCCAATAACATGGCACTAAAGATTTTTAATGCTTAAAAAGACTTTAATATTTTTAGCAGGAAGAGCCTAATCTACAGTCTGAACTCAACTGAACATGGCTCTGGGACTCAGGGCAAACATACTACAAAAGGGAAGAACTAATACATATTTTCTAATTAGCTCAGCTACCTACCTCCATTCCAAGGACACTATTATCCATTTTTTGAGACTGACTAATGGCCAATGCATAAGATGTGAAAAGGTCAGACTGGAACCCATATTTCTTTCATCATAAAATACAAATTCATATTTCCATATTGTTACAGTATTGCTAATAGTTATTATTATTCAGTAGTCTGCTTTTATCTGGATATTTACCAGCTGGTATTTCCAGTCATTGGTGTCCTAGATATATGGGTAGAGAAGGAAACCCCATTTTTTGCAGAGGGCTGCAGCGTTGCTTAGTTGCTTATTACGTTCTTGAACAGGAGGTGTCTAAGATGTAAGGACTTTTTATTATTAGCCAGAGAGACTGCCTTACAATAATTAGCTCATGTAATTCTTATTTTGACAGATTTCTGACCCACAATATCCTAAAAGAACAATTTATGTATAATTAAGCAAGTAAGTGTGATTCCAAAAGAAAATTGTAAAATAGATAAAATTTATATTTCTAGTGAATCATAATAACAAATATTCACTGACTGAATTAATAGTCATGGTTAGTAGAGTAGAATGAAGAAATGACTTACATCCAAGAGATTACAAAAATCTAAATTCGAATATATTTAAGAGAAAAAAATAAGTGAAGAAAGAAGGGGCAAAAATGAGAACATGACAATAGATTCTACAAAGCTAGGATGCTCACAAAATCAAGCAAAGCAGCAATGACTGGACAGTGATCAATTGATGGTATTTGCAAGGAAAGGATTCTTAAATAACGATCTCTAGTGAGCTTCATGGATTTTCTGTGAAGGGTTAGGGATAATAAAACTTCTTAGAAAATTTCACTGAAATCACCATACTGTTGCCTTCTGCTTCAACATGATCACACTGGCTACTCTGATTAGGGTACTGTTTATAAAGAAGAGTGTGTATGCCTGTGTGTGCACGTGTGTGTGTGTAGAGACAATGTGTCTCTTAATGAAGACGATTTCTGCATCTTTAGAACATTTATATTCTATGTCTACTGATATCTTGTTCCAAAGTAGCTGTAGAAATAAAATTAGCTCTTTAATGGATTATATCATCATGGGAAATTAGGAAAATGTCTTTCCTCTTCCCTCTTCTGTAATTCTGCCTCTAACTGGTCATTAGGACACGTTGAGTTTTTTTAAATATCCATTTCCTCTCCTCCATTGCTGACTGTTCTTAAAGTTTGGTGCTTAATAACCTTTACCATTGCCTTCTAACTGGTTCTCTTGCCTCCTGTTTGTTCTTTCAATCTGTCTTTCATATTGCCTCTGAGTTATCTCCTGAAAAGAGAGATCTGATCCACTGGCCCCCGTTAAAAGCAAAAACAGCTTATATGGCTCCCCATGGTGGAGAGAATAAAGTTCTGCATTCCCTATTTCAACTATGAATTCTCTAGGATGCATTACTTGACTATGTTTGGTACTAATGTTCTGTGCTCTTAAAGATTTTTGTCTTTTTCCTGTTATAAAACCTTGCCAAACTGTATTGGAAATCCTGATTTACTTACTGACCTACTATGATTATATTGTTGGTCTTGTTTTAAGTTGTATTGCTATTCCCAGTAGTCACTACTATATAGTATATGAAAGTTAAGGGCTGGAACAAATTTGGCTTTAACTTGGCTTAGTTTTCCACTCCATGCCTTTCTGTGCACAGTGCGGTGCACCTGTTCCTCAACACTACCCAGCACTTCTGGGCTCTTCTGCCTTGGCACACTCTCCATGTAATGTAACCTTTCTGACCCTGTATGGTAAGACTTCACCTGTCATTGAAGCCAGACCTCTAACTGTACATTCTCTTTCAAGCTTTCTCTGATCTCATTTGTCTTCTTTACTTCTTTGGAATCCAATTGCACATTCTTTTGGACTCTACCATAGCACTGAACTCTTTCTGCTTGGAAATGCAGTTAGCTTTTAATCTCACATTTTCTCTACTTCTTTGAAAGTTTCTTGAAGATAGATGTGATGCCTAGCTCATCTTTACTGCCTTCATGGCATAGATGAAAAGTGCTAACTTTAGGAAGAAGATGCTTACTAAGTATTTTTTAAGTGGTCAAGGGAGTATTTGATGGATCAATATTTCCTCATGTGTGTTCTGCAGAACTCTATTTCTGCAGCATTTCAGTAGGTTTTATATGAAATGGAGTTCTATGGTCAAGGAGGTTTGGGAAATTCTGTGTTTAACAGAGTCAAACTGTTTTATTTTTAACTGAGATACTGATTAGAGTCTTAAATGCTGAAGTTTGTCGTTCTCTAATGGTAAAATATTTTATCCAGCATTTCCAAACTTACATGGGCTACAGAACTCTTTATTCACACACTGCCATGTTACATATAATCCAGTGAGAAGATCTGGCTGGCCCCTGTTTTACAGTTGCAAAAAGTTCCAAACTCCAAACTAAATGGCCTTGGAGTTAACTAAGTTAGAGACTAAATCTTTAACTGAGTTGACATATGAAGATGCTCTGATCTTCATGCAGCTATAGCCTTTGACTTTTGAGCTGCAGGAGGCAATATCAGTGAGACTCAGCAGGGCAAGCACTGTTAGAGGATTTTTTTAACCATTCAGGATGTCTAAATTACAGTTAAGCAGAATGTCTCAATATTATGTAATTTATCCTAGGATGCAGGCTATTATAAGGAAATTTTCACAATTAATTTTTGTTACTTGATTCCTCTTAACTTACCCACTTTGAAGATGTACATTTTGCATATTTACCATAGCATAAGAGAATCTTGAAGAACAATTTTATAGATGTGCAATTGTATGAGCTTTATACAAGAAGAATTGCAACTCATTGTTCAAAGTCAAAATGAAACAGGGCTTGATAAGTAGTTTTTCGAAAAGGAAATCATCCTGCTCCAATTTCAACACCCACATCAGTAACATGCACTATAACCTGCCCTGACAAATCACACGATATCAATAATGTCTTAGAATATAATGTATACTCAGTTTTCACTTGGAATCTGCACTAGGAAATAATGGAAGACGTTGCCTTGGGAAAATATACTTCAGTTTCTATCATTCTCTTCATCTCAAGTATAGTCTTCTGAAGAGCAGAGCTATATCCTTTGTTTCCTTTGTATGCTCCTCCAACTTGAGTGCTGTTCCGTGTACCCAGCAGGTACTCTAAAGACATTATTAGGCTGATGCCCAAGTAAGTAAGTACCTTCATTAAGTTTTAAATGCAAGAACATCTTGATGATAAGGTATGATGGAGTGTAGGGGTGGTGGTGGGCAGAAGCACCAGCCCCCTGGAGACGGAAAACAAAATTCAAAAGACCTTGATAAGCAAGAAATGAATATAAAGACGTTCTCTGGTACACTCAAAGAACAAAAATCACATTGTATAAATGTAAAATGAGTAATAAGGAGCTAGATCCAAGAACCTCAGGGAAACATGGAAAAGTCATCATGAATTATAAGAGCTCCCATGAGTCAGTAATATGGTGCTTTTAAAAACTGAGCATTTTCCCAAGGATATGTTAAAAAGGAGAATAGTAGGCAAGGTTTATGCTTGGAGTACATCTCATGTTAAATGACATACCTAAATGAGATAACCTGAGTATATTGTGAGCTAAAGAAATAAAACTCAACTGATATTTCAATTTTGTGAATTTTTCCTGCAAGATTCCTGAAAATATTGTGCCAATTAAGTCTCTTTCTAAATAATGGCAGCATTCACAAGCTCAGATCTCAAATTCCCAAGTATAATATTGGTTACAATGCAGATGAAGTATCCTTTGTGTTCTAACCATGACGAAATGACAACCACCATCCTGGGGAACTATTCCCATGTGAAGAAGAGTGACTGAATTCCTGTCCTTGTAATACTCTGGTAGCATTAGGAGCAGTATTCCCATCCTGTCAAACTGTGTGCACCTCTTTTGCTGAATATTCATTAGATTTCAGTTACACATGCTATAGGATTTCAAAGATCTGTAATGACTGAAAAAATTCATATACCTATTTTGGATAATTCATGTTGAGTATTAAATAGGAAATGAAATAAAAAGATTATTTCTCTTTTATTAACTCATTAAGACTATTGTCTAATACAGTTAAGAATTTTAAATAAAATATGCAACTGGGGAAAACTAAAGCAAACAGAGTTTTGCCATAGCTTTATAATGGTGTGTAAACTCAGTTTGTCACAAAAGGCATTTTGTTAGAGGAGAATGTGCACATCAAATATATTCTAAAACTGAGAAGTAGAAATTCCCCATTTTATACAAGGCAATCTAAAAATGTAAGGAAATAGAGATTTTGAGCAATATAACTGATATGTAGATGAGAAATATTTCAACTTTGTACTTCATAAAAGATATACATTTTCAAATTGACCATTATAAAAACCAGTTACCCTGCCATGAGGAAGCCCAAACATCTTTTAAAAAGACCCACATCAAGAAAAATGGGAACTCTCAGTCCATAGCTCCATCTGAGCTCTCAGAGGCCAGCTGCCCCCATTTGTCAGTCATAGGAGTAAGCCATCTTGAAAGAGGATTTTCCAGCACCCAGTCAAGCTGCCTACTTCAGGTTAGGCTCTCCAGAAGCAAACACTGAGATGGAGTGGGTAATACAAGTGGGTAGGAGAAATCAACATCTGTGAAAGAAAGAGGAAACGCAGGACCGAGCAGAGGAAAAATCTAAATCGTAATGAAGGTCTGACAAAGCCCTTGCCAACCAGCTATGAAGCTCTACAGTGGATTTTGCCCATCGAATTTGTTCAGTGTCAGGTTAGAATGAGCAGACCTTTGTATGCCTGCCTTGCTTAGTCATCAGATGAGAGCTGCCCTGGAAAGGATGTGACCTCCGGATGAAGCAGCTCTCTGCATCTAAGACAGATCCCGAAAGGGCTGACAGCTAGAAGTGTCTGCTAACCACACACCCCATACACCCCACAGCTGGACAGCAAGTTTTTCCTTGAAAGGGGAGGATCTTTGTGGTGCATCTCCTTATCTGCCCCACTGCCCCAGCTGATGCTATGTGGAGCAGAGATGAGTTTTCCTGGGGAGGTTTTGTTATACAGCAATAGTAACTGTGATACACCAAAACTTTTCCAAGCTATAAAATGACAAAAAAGTGAAAACTCTAATTTAATTTAGGTATTTATTTATTTGATCTCTGTATGAGTAAGGATTATTTAGGAATTTATTCGTTTGGTCTCCATAAATAATGGAAAGAATCAAAAAGAAAAAATATCAAGGAATAGACAACTCTTTAGTGTAAAAGTATCATAAAGTTTGAACAGCAAATGAGACAATATTTATAACAAAAAGTAGGCAAAGAATTTTTATCATATATGATATACTCAGACAAATCAATAAGTTTTAGTACAGAAATAGGCATGTCAGAAAAGAGATATCTGTCTATATAGATAGATAATATACATATAAAAAGTGCTCAATCTTGTGAATACATAAAGGAATACAAGTTAAAACTAAAATAATCACCAGTTTGATTTACAAATAAACAATATTAAAATAAAGTGTTAATGTTTATGTTAAGGTCATAAACATAAGGTCATATGATGTGCAATAAGGTCATTCACATTAACAGTGGAGGAAGGAGAATTTCATCAGACCCTTTTAGAAAGCATCTTGGCAATAGGCATTGTGAGGCCTGTTGTGGGGTGAGGGGAGCGGGGAGGGATAGCATTAGGAGATACACCTAATGTAAATGACAAGTTAATGGGTGCAGCACACCACCATGGCACATGTATACATATGTAACAAACCTGCACATTGTGCACATGTACCGTAGAACTTAAAGTATAATAAAAAATATATATATAGAAAAAAAGAAAATGATCAAAAAAAGTCATAAAATATAAATGCAAAAAGAAAAGTTATAAAATTCCATGTCCTCTCCCATCCAGTAATTAAGTTTCCCAAACTCTACCTTGCGTAAATATTCTGAAAATATGGCCAGTATTTTTGTATTAAAATGTTTATTCTTTTATTTTTGTTAATAGCCAAATAAGGGGATAGTTGTAGTAACTGATGAGATAGAACGTTATATGGCCACTAAGCATACTGTTTTCTAAGAAATTTTAATGGTGAGAAAATGTTTATTATGTTCAAAAATGTACACAGAATCTATATACAATACAAATCCAACTATGAAAAAATATATATGTGTTTGAAAATGTGGCGACGTGTCCATAGTTGCTTCTGCTAGGAAGTTGTTCAAATAGTATTATTAATTTCTACCCACTTTGGACAGAGTCATTTCTCTTTAAATTGCCACCTTAATACAAGGCATTAATGTCTTTACTCTCAGTTCAGGGAATGTACAAGTGTCCCAGACTATTGGATAGAGTGGTTCCCACGCAATAATTTTCAAGGAATTCACTCTCAAGCACTTTTAAGTGCTGAGCTTCTTTCACTCACCTTTGCTTGTTGTGGCCAAACATCCCTTTCTTCTGCTGAGTCTCCTTTCTTTCCATAGCTTCCTCTGTGGGACAGCTACTTCTCTGCTTTCTCTTATTCCTCTCTTTCAATCACAGTTTTCTGCCCTGAACTGTGTCCAGACAAGGTTAGAATTATCTTTAAATCTTTGTTTTTGCTCTAGTGTGATCTTCAGTTTTTATTGAGTGTGATAAACTAGATGATATAGGAAACATACATAAAGTGATTTGAGCTAATAAATGCTTTGGCTTGACTTATCCACTTTATTGTAGCAAGACTTATGCTGGTTAGAGGAGACTAGATGAATTAAAAATCCCTTCTACTTGACATCCTGTAGTTCTGAGAACTTTTGGGAAGGAAAGTACATTATATTTAACTTGTAAGACAGTTTGTATTCATGGAATCCACAAAGTTCTAGAAAAGTATGAAGTCACACTGAAGATTTGTCATCAGAGGTGTAGAGAAATGACTCAATCGCCTCATGAGATCTCTGTGTTCAGTTTTTTTTTTTTTCCCTAGTCTGTTTAATGGCAGAAGAAGTGGGCAGTGCCATGGTCTCTTACACTACTAAAAACTAGTGTTAAAAAGTAATGCTAAAAGTAGTTTATCCTTACTCAGAAAATTCTCCGTTTGACAAAGACTTTTTTTGAGAGAAAAAGAGATAATGAATGTATGGATTTTTCAAGGGTATTTTAGGTACATTCAATGACTGCACCATCCTCTAAAGCACCTCCCTGCACTTGATTCTCTTCCAATAAAGGAGAAAATCAACAGAAGCAAAGTTGACAGCAAAAAAAAAAAAAAAAAAAAAAAAAAGTCATGCTGCCTGTGACAATGTGTCTGGGACACAAAGCATTGACCTTGAAGCACTGGTCCATTCATTTGTGGATGATTTAATCACTAGGACCTTTTAATGTCTGGATCATTGCTCCATGGCATGTGATCCCATGGATCTCCCTTGCTCCTGTTTTCTCACATCTATCTTTATTACTCATCAAAAGGAAACTCGAGATCTCCACTTCTATGAGTATTGGCTCAATCTTACATAGGGAAGAAGTGGGGGAAAAATTGGGAACTAAAGAAATTATCAAACCATTATTCATAGGTGAAGTCTACTGAAAAATATTCTCTAATTGTTAAACTCAAAATATTTTCTACATATCTGTTATGTAGATATTATTAAACAACATTTATTTAGAAATCCAGAAGAAAATGACACCCTAGCTGGGGTAGTTGGGAATGTGGATAAGAAGAAACAGAAGTTTATATCAGGGAGGCTACTGAAAATTGGTCTTATAATTACAGAGAAAAGAACCATACATTCTAGAGATAACACAATAAAAGATGTGTGTGTGTGTGATGAGTTAGCGTTTATTGTTATGACCATAATAAAGTGAATTATTTTAAATTCATTTATCTGTTAAAACAAAAGCAGAACATAACAGGTAAAAACCTTAATATGAAAATATTAAATCTTAGTACAAACTAGTAAATTTGCATTGGGAGAATGAGATTCAGAAAGAGAAAAAGACCTAATTGAAATTGTTTTATTTAAATAAAAGGAATAAAAATAAATTTGTGCTTGATTTGTTATGCATTAATAATTAGCAAGTAAGTAACGTGTGCTAGAATGTTATGTTAATTTATGTTAAAATAATTCAATTCCTTGTAAAACATTAAAAAGAGAGCATGATCTATATTTTAAAACCAGATTAAAAAGGGGGTGACATATGTGAAAAAAAAAACTTGAAGGAAAATAACAGAACATTATGAAGACTATGTAGAAATACTGAAAATGTTTGAGTAATGCTGAGTCAAATATAAGAAATTGAATATGTGTGGATTATATAATTGATGTAAATATAAATTCATGTGGCAGACGATATGTGAACATGTTAGGACAGTGGCATTAATACTATTGCTATTATTATTAAATTATTTTAAATATTATCTTATTTTAAAAATATCCCTCCAACGCTTTATCCTGAAGAGTCAAATACTTTTATAATTTTTTTGAACTAATATGTCTTTGAATAAAATGCCAGGAAAATTTTGCAAAGAAAACGTTTTATTTTTGTTTGTAAACAACTTTAACAACCTTGCTTTATTTTTGATATCTAACAACTAACCATTTCCATAAAAGCATCACCTATAAAATTAGTTTAATGGTGATGTGTACTGATCTATGATGGAATTCAATTATCGTTCAGATAATTATCAAAGTGATTACATTTCATGACTTAAAAAAATCTTTAGTAATTTTGTATATTTTTTTCATTTGGCATCATTGGAACATCACTAGAATGATCTGCCTCCTCTTGGAGTTGTTTCAACATATGTTGTATTTCCCATGACTTAGTACTCAACATCTAGTTACTGGAGCAGAAATGGAAAATGCCATCAAAGATAGCTGAAAAGGCTTATTTTCCTTGAATTTTTCCTGAGGACAAGGATGACTCGTATTATTTAATGTTGTTCATGCTATTAATGCCACAGCCCTGGTAAACTGAAGCATTAAAGGTTCCCTCCAGCCACAGGATGCATTGTAATAAGAAGAGGCAGCAGGATTGTTCAGTCATGTGATGAGCCCATCCCATTTCAGCAGCCTTAGGGAATGTTGTCCCCCTGGTGAGATCCATAGATCTGATTGATTAGAAATCGTCTCTGTCTAGACGTAGTTCTTGGTGGAATATATTTTCCTTGTAGAGGAACCATTTTTCCAGTTCTGTAATGGTTTTGAAATGATCAATTTGTAAATGAGGAAGAAATGTAGGTAGTGAGTAACTAACATTCATGTTGTTGAGTCATGATTAATTACCTCATAATCCCAGTATTTCCAATGCTGCATTTAGCACAGAGTAATCATTGAAGTAACTGGGACTGTGCTGATGATATGCAGAATTTTAAGTAATCCATGTTGGACTCTCAGTGAAATTTCAAATCCAAAAATGATATGAAAATGGAATGTAGTTAAAATAGATAAAAATAACATTAGCTCTTTTAACCCTTTTTATAATCCTGTGGGTGGAACTAAGCTGGAGGCATTACACTATCTGATCTCAAAATATGCTACAAAGCTATAACAAAACAGCACAGTCCTGGCATAAAAACAGACATACAAACCAATGGAACAGAATAGAGAGCCAAGATATAAGTCTATGGATTTACAGTCAATTGAAGGTGTCAAGAACACACAATGGTGAAAGGATAGTCTCTTCAATAAATAGTGTCAGGAAAACTGGATATCCATAAGCAGAAGAATAAAATTAGACCCCTCTCTGATACAATACACAAAAATCAACTCAAAATAAGTTAGAGACTTAAATGTAAGACTGCTAGAAAAAACACAGGGAAAAGCTTTTTGACAATAATTGGGCAATAATGTTTTGGATATGACCCCAAAAGCACAGGTAACAAAAACAAAAATGGACAAATGTGATTATATCAAACTAATAAGCTTCTGTACAGCAAAGAAAACAATAAACAGAGTGAAGAGACAACCTACAGAATGTGAGAAAATATTTGCAAGCCATACATCTAATAAGGGGCTAACATATAAAGTACATAAGGAACTCAAATGATTCAATAACAAGGACACAAATAACCTAATTTTGAAATAGGCGAAGAACCTTGTCTCAGTACATTGGTGCTGTTACAACAAAATACCATAGCTGAGTAATTTATAAATAATGTAAATTTATTTCTCACAGTTCTAGAGGCTGGGAATTCCAAGATCAAGGAGCTGGCATTCAGAGTCTGGTGAGGGCCTTCTAGCTGTGTCTTCGGCATGGCAATAGGTGAAAGGGTGTAGCTCATTTCCTCCAGCCCTTTTATAAGGCGCTAATTCCATTCATGAAGCCAGAGCTGTCATTCTCTAATAACCACCTAAAGGCCCACCTCTTAATACTACTGTGTTGGGGATTAAATTTCAATATGAAATTTTGGAAACGACACAAACGTTCAAACCATAGCATTCCACTGCTGGTTCCCCCAAATTCATGTCCTTCTCACAAAGAAAATACATTAATTCCATTCCAATAGCCTTAGAAGTCTTAAGTTTTTCCAGTATCAGTTGAAAAATCTAAAGTCCAGAGTCTCATCTAAATATCATCTAAATCAGATATGGGTGAGACTCTAGGCACAATTCATGCAGAGATAAATTGCTTTCAAGTTGTGAACCTGTGAAGTCAAACAGGTTATGTACTTTAAAATACAATGATGGGACAGGCACATGATAGACATTCCCATTTTAAAAGGGAGGAACAGGAAAGAAGACAGGGGTAGCATATACCAAGTAAGTTCAAAACCCAGTAAGGCAAATCATAGTAAGTCTTGAGGCTCCAAGTGGATGAATATGTAACAAAAATGTACATTCTGGAGATCTATTTGACAGCATAGTGGCTACAGTTAGTAATCATGTATTGTATACTTGAAAAATTCTGAGAACAGATCTTAAATATTCTCACCACAAAAAAATTAGTATGTGAGGTGATGGATATATTAATTAGCATGATTTAATAATTTCTTAATGTATACATGTACAAAAACATCATGTTGCATACCATAAATACATACAATTTTGTGGAACCTGAATATCCTTTCTTCTCCCTGCTAAAATAGGCTCTATCAGGACTGGCTGAGCTAGTACGGTCTCTTGCAAAAATCAGGAGCATCTACATTGTGCTATGCAAATGGAAAATAATTAGATCTGTTGAGCAGATATCATCTTTATAATATAAAAAATAAATACTATGAATGACACAGGCTTGATACTCAGGCAAACTGAACAAAGTAGAAAACCAGGCCAATTGTTTAATTAAATTTAAAATAAAGGTGCATTACTAGACAAAATAGGTAGAAGCTGGACTAATGATTTCTAAAGTTCTTCCATGATAAGAGCCAGTGTTATAATGAGGAATGAAGGCCTTGACAGTCCACATGTGGTAGGCTGAATAGTGGTCCCCTAAAGATATCTAAATTTCAGTCCCTACAACCTGTGAATGCTGTGTTAGATGGCAAAAGAGACTCTGAAGGGTTAATATCCAGAATATAGAAAAAATTAATGCAACTCAACAAAATATCACATAACTTATTTAAAAAATGGACAAAAGATTTGAATAGACACTTCTCCAAAAATGATACACAAATGGTCAGCAATCATATGAAAAGATGCTCAACATCCCACTAATCATCAGAGAAACACAAACAAAAACAATGAGATATCACTTCACACCCATTAGGACAGCTACCATAAAAAAATGGAAAATAAGTATTGGCAAAAATGTGGAGAAATTGGAACTCTTATGCATTGTTGGTGGTATTGTAAAATGATGCAAATGCTGTGGAAAGCAGTATGGAGGTGCCTCAAAAAATTAAAAGTAGAACTACCGTATGATTCAGTAATTCCACTTCTGGATATAGATCCAAAAGAACTGAAAGTAGGACCCCAAAGAGATATTTGCATACCCATGGTTGTAGCAGTGCTATTCACAATAGCCAACCCAAATATCCATCAATGAATGGGTAGATAAATGTGATACATACATAAAATAGGGTATTATTCAATCTTAAAAAGAAAGGAAATCCTGCCACAAGTTACAACATGGATGAACCTTGAGGGGATTGTGCTAAGTGAATAAGCCAATCAAAAAGATACTGTGTAATTCCACTTATATGGGGTATCTAAAGTAGTCAAACTCATAGAAACAGAAGCAGAACGGTGGTTACCACAGGCAAGGAAGAGGTGGGAAAAGGGAGTTTAATGGGTATAGTGTTTCAGATTTGCAAGATGGAAAAGTCCTGGAGATCTGTTTAACAACAATGTGAATATAATCAACACCACTGAATTGTACATTTAAATTGGTTCAGGTGACAAATTTAATGCTATGTGTTTTTTGCCACAATAATTTTTTAAAAGGGATTTTGCAGGTGTGATTATGTTAAGGATCTTGAGATGGGGAGGGGATCCTGGATTATCCAGGTGGACTCACTCTAATTACAATGGTCCTTACAACAGGGAAGCAGCAGATCAGAGTGAGTAGTAGATGTGATAACAGAAGCAAGAGGTTAGAATAATGTGGCCATGAGCTAAAGAACGCAGCTAAGGAATGTGGCTACTAGAGGTTGGAAGAGGTAAGAAATGGATTATTTCGTAGAGCCTCCAGAATGAACCAGCCAGCCCTGTAGACACCTTGACTTAAGCTCTATAAATTTTATTTGGAACTTTGACTTTCAGAAGTCAGACTTTCAGAATGAGAGAATAAATTTGTCTTGTTTTAAGCCATTAAATTTGTAATAATTTGTTGCAGCAGCGGTAGGAAACTAATGCACCATATAAGAGCTCCAGGAAAAGGTAGACAGAAGCCTTTGAGATGAGTCCTTGGAGGCTCTAGTCTAGAGAAAGTAGACATGGTGTCCTTTGATGTATAAAGAAAAGGGCCAACTTAAAGCAAGGTAATAATAACTTACTCTTTGTTGCTTGGAGGGAGGAATAAAGATTGGTCTAAATAATGGTGAATTTTCTCTTCCTCTGTGATAAACCTGTAACCTATAAGCCTTGGCAACATCTATGATGATTTCTAAATATCACAACTAACATCTGAAACCACCACACCTTTATCAAAATAAATACAAATTTTACCCTTTCCATAAATATGATCACCCAGATTGGATAAAATATGATTTGATAGTGCTAACCCAAATTTAGAATTATTTTATGTAATTAAGTTTATGCTGATAAAGTCTGAAAGTTATGATAACTGTGCACTGTTTTCTTTCAACTGATCAATATACCCAGAGAAGAGAAATATTTTAACTTACATAGTTTATCACTAGCCTAACTGTGTGTATGCTTTCAATAGGAAAAAAACAACTTTTCTATTGCCATGCAAGTTTTCCTATAATGAGAAACATTAGGAGTTGAATAGAGCTAGATTTTGTGCAACCATTGGCCCAAAATCACATATAATATTGATGGGAAATATGTTATATATATGGCTGTTGCATTAGCAACACATATATATATGTAATCCATATATATATAGTTTTGAGAACATATATTATATATAGTTTTGAGATTCTTTTGCTTTCAAAAATGTGAATGTCTTATTTTATGAGGCCAATTAATACTTCACAGTCTGAGTAGTAAAAATAAAAATAGTCAGGAAGGGGCAAAAGGTTAAGTAAATATGTTGCACAGTTCCCTGTGTTGGGAACATAATGTAGTTATTAATGAATATTGCTGCTTGACCCAACAGATTTAGTCTGTTTTATCTTGCATTTATATTATAGAGTAGCAAATGCTTTTATTCCCCTTCCAAGGCAGAATAAGCCTCAAACACAGAACCATAATATTGAGCAGATGATTAAAACCATTAGCTAAAATCTTTTATGACAAAAAGATGAAATGTACTAGATAATGACACAGGAAACATAAAAATGCTGTTTTTATAAGTGGGGACATTTTACCTTCTTTAAATATGATTCAAGGTTTTTCTTTCTTTTGTTATTAAATAATTTCACTATTATCTATATTTGTACTTTGACAGCTTATTTTTTCCTCTTTGCTATATTTAACTTCGTTAGAGGGTATACATTCACCAGTCTTTTGAATAGTATACAGCATACAATTAATATACTTCCTATTAAGACAGAAAAAATGCACTACAGCTGGCTTTCTTGAGAGAACATTCACACATATATACAGTCTTTTGAAGGATAAATTTCATAAAGACTCTTGCATTTTGTGTTACATTTATTAAATCTCCCTGCATAAATTTTCATAATTTCACATTTTATTAGTAATTGCCATTTCTATTTTTCTAGTCTCATCTGAAACATACTTACCATTTCCATTAGAAAAAAAATCTAATTTCCTAACAATACAACCAAATACTATAAGAGTTTGCAGCATCAATGGAATGAGCATGCCAGCTCCCTTCTTCCCATAAGATGACTCTAAAATATGACTTTTAATTTCCAAAGTCTTGGGATAAAATTGAGACACAGCCTGTTTCTCTTTAGGTGCTGAAAATCTGAAATTTATTTCTAATGAATACTTATCTCAATCAAATACACCCTTATCAAAAGTATTTATAGCTCTTGTAGGGTTCAGTATGTAATGATTCCACCATTAGACTTACAAATTCATACTTCTTACCTCAATACATGAATCACACTTGGGTGTAGCAAGATATCTGAGTCTCATAGTTTTAATCTCAAACCGTAACTTTTTAGCATAGAGTATATTTTCCCTGCAACAACTAAAAAAATCTATTAATATCACACATAGTGATATCAGTTGATTAATAAGTAATTATTTGAGATCCTATTACATGGTAGGCACTAGTAATAAAGAGGATTCTTACCCTGAGGGACCTGAGCTTCCACCAGACAGAAGGAAAAGTCATGTAAAAAAACAAACAATATGATTTATAGTCCTTTGGGGATAAAAGAAAAAAAAAAAAAAAAAAACAATAATTTCAGGTAATGATAGATGCTTCCTAAGATGACAAATACGGTGATTTAAAGCATGACTATTGGGGGTTGGGGGATGACTGCTGGTATGGGCCAGGAAACATTTCATCAAAGAGGTGGAAGAAGAACCCAGCTGTGTTCTTCTCAATGGAGGAAAAAAAAAAAATGATAGTCACACAAATGTCTGGGGAATGGAGTTCCATGCAGGACTAGCAAGTGCATAGACTCTGAGATGGAAAAGGAAATCCATTAATTCTGGAGCTTTATACTGAAAATTTGGATAGCGATGAAGTCGAAGAAGAAAGCAGAGACAGGTTATATGAGGCCACGTAAATCACTGTATGGAGCTGAGGCTGTAAGTATATTGGGAAGCTATCAGAGATATTCAAGCAGGTGAATAATAGATCTTAATTTCACTTTAGGAAGATGATGCTGACAAGATTTCTTTTACTTGTTGCCCTTCTCATTCACTAGCTTGCCCAGGACCATCAATTTTTTCTCTACCATAACCCCTTTTATCCATCTACTCCCCTCCATTCCCAATGTCACTATTTAAATTCAGGCTTCTATTTTTATTTTCTTGAGCTACTACTATAAAGTACTAACTTGCCTCCTTACCTCCAGTCTTTTGGTTTTCTGATCAGTTCTGATTTCTCCTAGCAGATTCTCCTGACTTAAAAACTCATCAACCTCCTAATGCTTAAAAATTAGCTGAAGTATCCCTATGTAGAAGGTTTCCAGAAAGAAGTCCTGTATTTGTACTTCACATATCTAGAGGTCTGGCAAGGTGGGCTTAGTGTTGTTAGATTTATTTGAGGAACTGAGTTTCTCAAATAAAGAGATTCACTTTTAAAAAGATAATTTCTTGATGATTTGTTTGAGTTCCTTCTAGATTCTTGCTGTCAGTCCTCTGTCGAATGTAGAGTTTGTGAATATTTTCTCCCATTCTGTAAGTTGTTTATTGGGTACAATGTACACTATTTGGGTGATGGGTGCACCAAAAACCCAGATGTGATTAGTATAAAATTCATCCATGTAACCAAGTCACTTGTACCCCTAAGTCTATTGAAATTAAAAATAAAATAAAAAATAATTTCATCCCACTAGCTTGGTCCAAAAATATGGGGTGAATGCTGGAGATGAAGGCAGATTTTGAATATAGCGTATACATGCTACTTGGGTTTCTTTTTAGCCCAGCTTCGTGAACTAAAGCAATGTTTTTTGGGAAAATTGTCCGAAGTAGAGATTCTTTAAAGAAAAAATGAAAAAAACATGCAACAGTACTTTGTGTCCTCACAAAAGGTATACCATGACTTACTCTCTTATTTAGAAAATCTGTGGATCTCAAAGACAAATCTTGGTAACAAAAGTGAGGTTACCTAAGCACTCTAGACAGATTAAACAACAAGTTTCTCCCACTATTGAATGGAGAAAACTATCAGCATCCATTTAGTATTTATTGGAATAATCTCAATAGTTTCAGCTTTAACTTTACCAGATACAAGCTTTCTTCAAATCTGCACTAATCTTGTACAAATCAGTGACTTATTCAGGGCACAGTTTGGCTATTAGTGGAAGTTAACACAGACAGGCCTGCAGATAAGTGGGTGATAGTGTAAAACACATCGTGCTGTGGGTTTTTATTACAGCAATTAATCCAGAATCTGAGAGGAACACAAACTCGTACCTTAATATCATCCCTCACTCAAAATCACTCATTTAGCTCATTTCGGAAGCCTTGTCACTGCCTGAAAATAAAGGATTACAGATGAAAGTTGCCACATCCTGTGGAGAAGAGGCAATTATCCTTTATTTGGTTTCCAACTTCCCTTGTAAATGTGCCAACAGATAAAGTGTTGGTGTGAGTTCAGGGCTGTTAGAATTTTTTTTTTTTTTCTCACCACATGAGTCAATCCTGTTCTTAGGCTTTATTTCCCAGTGATGGCTGTGTACCTAGCAAGTGTTATCTTCCCATGTTTATGTCTCCATGACAAGAATTACCATTTTAAAATAAAATGATCAAGTTGGTGGACTGATGGCTTTTGTGATCACACCACAAATTTTACTTACTTGTTTTCAGTGTTGAAAGTGATGAAAACAATCACTTGATTACTTGTTTTCAGTGTTGAAGACTGGCAGTTTTAATGTTTTCCCTTGGGATGTTGGATTCCAAGTATGACAAGATGGGGGATCTTCTTCCTCAATCTCTGTCTTTCAAGGACCCTGTACTCACTCCTGGTTGTCCCCACAGGAGTGCTGAAACATGACTGCAACAGACTTGCAGTTGTGCAGGAGATCCATTCAGCCGCACAGAGATGACCGGAAAAATGGCTGGCGCAGGGGAGTCCTGGGTAAAGAACGTGGAAGTTTGAATCAGAAATGGAGTCATGACTCTGCCGGTTACTAACCAGTTTTATATATCATTGAGATTACTTCTTTTTTTTTTTATTGCAGTAAAAAACACATAACATAAAATTTACCCTCTTAACCATTTTCTCATTGTACCGTTCAGTATTGTTAAATATATTCACATTTTTGGCAGGGTGCTGTGGCTCCCGCCTGTAATCCGAGCACTTTGGGAGGCCGAGGCGGGCGGGTCACGAGGTCAGGAGATCAGGACTGTCCTATCCTGGCCAACATGGTGAAACCCCGTCTCTACTAAAAATACAAAAAATTAGCCGGGCGTGGCGGCGCTTGCCTGTAGTCCCAGCTACTCAGGAGGCTGAGGCAGGAGAATTGCTTGAACCCGGCAGGCAGAGGCTGCAATGAGCCGAGATCACACTGTTGCATTCTAGCCTGGGCGACAGAGAGAGACACTCTTGCTCTCTCTCTCTCTCTCTCTCTCTATAAAATATATATTATATAATATATGTAATATATGATGTATAAATATCATATATAATATAATATATATATTATATTATACCTATATTTTTTACCATTTTTTACATTTTGTGCAATGGATCTTCAGAACTCTTTCATCTTGCAAAACTGAAACTCTATATCCATTAAATAACTCCTCTTTCCTCCTTCCCCCACCTTCTGGTAACCACCATTCTACTTTCTGTTTTTATGAGTTTGACCACTCTAGGTACCCTATATAAAAAGAATCATACAGCATTTATCTTTTTGTGACTTGCTTGTTTCACTCAGCATAATGTCCTGAAGTTTCATCCATGTTGTATCATGTGACAAGATTTACTTTCTTTTTTAAGGCTGAATAATATTTCATTGTATATATATATATATATATATATATATATATATACACACACACACATATATGCTACATTTTGTTTATTCATCTATTGAGATTACATTTTATTATCTTCAAAATGAGAAATAATAAATCATTTTTACCTCAAAGAATCATTGTTAACATCTAGTGTAAACTACGTTTGTCACTATTATATTGGAAAGTTATGCTTTAGATGTATTGACCAATGATTCATTAAATCTGAGTTCTATCCTTGGCTCTGCTATTCATTTTCTGACTATACACCAACAGTCTACTTGCTCTGGGGCCGCAATGTACTACAGTCTACTTGCTCTGGGGCCACAGTGTACTATCTGTAAAATCATATTGTCTTAACTACTGAAGAGGACTGTTGAAAGATGAAAAATGCAGATTCATTCCTCAGAGTAATTTATTCCTCAGTTATTCCTGGAGCCCAGGTGCTCAGTCCTTATCATCTCTGAGATCACTCAGGAGAGAAAGCTGTAATCTTACAGAGCCTTGGTCTCCTAATCTATAATATTGATTGAAGCTAAACAAGCTCTCCCAAATTACTGAACTTTAAAACCACCAATTTAAAAAAACCTCTAGTGATAAACATATACATTGTACACCCTCTTCAACATTATTTTGATATTTAAAAAATACTATGTGTCTAAAACCAAAATGCTGTATAATTTTAGAACCTGCTTTTTCAAAACTGTATATTCCAAACACTCCCTCCTCTCTGTCAAAGTCTAATGATGACACAGATGCTGCCCACCTCATACCCTCAAAATATCCCACAGAATTGCACTGGATAAGCACTAAGGCCCATTTGAAAATTCTATGATTTGAACTTTTGAATTTTTAGGTAATTTTCCATTGCATCGGTTTTTCTGGTGTTTTCAGGATCTGTGCCAAATGTGAGGCTGCCCTTGCCACTAAGGACTTCTCACATTGCAACTATCAAGATGATGACGAACTCATCAATAGATGGAGAGAGACTCCTGTATTTTGAAGGACTCTGGATAATAAATAGGTAATACTGATAAATCTTATACTTATTTTTGTTTAAACTGGGAAAAATAAAGCAATGCTAGCAAGTTTGAAAGTGATAGTCTAAGAATTATACTGATTGGTTAAGCACCTGATTATTGAATGATTGAGCCACGGGAGGCAAGGAACAGAAAGATACAGAAGTTTGCTGAATCCTCTTCCTCCCCAACCCAGAAAGCCACTAGGGGTTAATCACCTTGTCACAAGGTTGTCTAAGTCCAGACTTGTATTAGAGATGGAATGGGTGAAGGTTATCAAGGGAGTGTGAAATGGAAAACTTGGCAGAATAGAATGAGCTTTCTGATTACTATTAGAATTTTTTTAGATTGACTTTCAACATTTCAGGTTAAGCTCAACTAGAAAAAGTTGAATTTCTCTAAGGCAATGTTTAACATGTATCTATCTCAGAATAACTTGCTAATTTACATATTTATAGCACTTCGATTTAACAGTACTGAAAACTTTTAAATAAAAATCTAAGCACTTAACAGTATGTGAAGTATGAGTTATGTCTTATTGTGAATATCTAAATGTATTTTCAGCAAGAATCCTGAACATAATGGCATATATAACTTCTTTATGTATGTAAAATCAAAACCATTTATTTATTTATTCTATTGATGAAAAATTAGTTATTTATATTATTTGGTGCTATTAATTGAATATGCAACTTTGAAAAAAACAGGCTAGTCAGAAAGTATGCTGACAAAACAGAACAGAAGCTACAACAAAAAACTTTAAGAGATATTTTGGACAAGGCATTTTATTTTATCTAGATATAATCTCTATTCTTAGTATAGTGCCTAATATTATAAATGATGAGAAGGTTAACTAAAAACAATTGAAATAGAGTAAAATTTTGATGTGCATATATATTCTTATTTTGAACTTAAAGAAAGGTATATTTGACTTTTATTAATAGAAAATTGTTTTATTTTTGTTCTTTTAAAGTAAATATTTAAATAATATCAGTTTGAAGGAGTGCCAAATTATTGGTTGGCTCTGAAGGTTAGTATATTTCAGTCTGATTACAAGGACATCTTATGGAATTCCTATGGCTTTGCCTGTACCTGAGACACCTGCTGATTAGGCAGTCACAAAGAAGTACAGATGAAGGAGTGATTAATCTGACCTGGGAGTAAAATTAGTAATTCAGGAAACCTCAACAGAAGACATATGGTTAAACTTAGTTTTGAATCATGGTATGGTGTTCACCAGGCAAAGGGAGGAAGTCGATCATAGAGGATGCAATGTTAGTCCAAGGCACAGCAGTGTGGTTTGTTTGGAAAACTGACAGTGTTTCAGTGTGGACATAAAGATGAGGCAGATTAGAGGTCAAGACAGAAGATCCTCAATGCTTGATGAATCAGAGGTGGAAGGAGAAAATGGGATCAAAAGTAATACTAAGATTTTCAAGTCATATTCATTTGCTCTTGAACCATTTTTGATTGCTATGTACATGGGTATTACAACATTTTAAATAATAATCTTGTAAAAGCACCTACAAACAGGAAATCTCTTTGTTACCAAACATTAAGGAGAAAAAACAAGAGTATTTATAAGAATGAAAATAATTATGTAAAAAATCTCTTCCTGAGAGAAAAGCAAAAAATCAATTAAAAAAAAGATTAAACCTCATTTAACTTTGACATTTTTGCAATGTTAGAAAGAGATACTGTTTAAAAATATGGCTATTAACAAATCCTGCTCTAATCTAGGGAATATAAAATCAACCACCAAACCTCTTAGTGCTTTACTCAATTGTGTGTGTGCGTGTGTGTATGTGCATGAGAGAGAGAAATGAAAGAGATATATTTTAGAAATATTCTTTTAAGAAGGAGATAGGCAGATATAACATGCATAATCTGCACAAGGTTATAAACTTCATTGTGTATAAAAATGCATAATTATTTGGTTAGGCTATAAATAGAGGAAGTATATAAACAACCGAATTTATTTAGAAAAAAATACATATTTGCACCAATGATATGAAGTCAAAGACAAATAGAACAAAGTACATTCTAATTGTTGTTTCTTCAGTGATAATACCAGACATAACAAGAGTTTCTTGCTCCCTGTCATTTCCTGGTAAAAGAGTACAAACCATTACCACTCCATAGACACACTTAAAATGCCCTCAACTATTTCTGCAAATCCCCAGAGATAATCTCATGAGTTTTCCTGAATCGATCCTCTCAGTCACCGCATAGAGTCACCATATTTCTTCTTCTTTTGGCCCATGTTTCTTTTGGAGATGTCACCAAGATGATTTACAATGGTGTGTTGCCCTCTCTCTGGTTCTTGAATTGTCTCCTATTGCTTCTGCTAATCACCACTGTGCAAGATTTCTCTGGACTAAAGTTATTCTATTCAAGACAGGAGGATACTCTGAAATGCACACACATCTATATGCCACACCTTGTCAAGAAGGTCCCAAATATATGCCAATAGTATTCTCAAAGATTTGTTTACATCATGTGCAAACCACTTTTTCAGCAACTGTTTGAACATCTGTCTCTCTTATTTGGGCTTAAATAGGATTTCTTGGGTGCTGGCCAGGAAGATCTCAGTCTACTTAACACACGACTTGCACTTTTTGCTAATCTTTTTCTTGTCTTTGAATTGAAGCTTAGCATTCACAAACAGTTATTTAATTTTAAACTCTATAACAATCCTATGAGGTAAGTAGGATGGATATTACCACCATTTTATAGACCAGAAACCTGAAACTTGAAAAGCTGCATTTACTCAGCAAGTAAGTTACAGAGCAAGCACTTAAGTCCAAGTTGTCTGAGCCTAGAATCAGTGCATTATGCTCAGCTGTCTCCATAAAGATGGAGATGTGGTGCATATCAACTGCCACCTCTATTGCTTAATAACTGTGATCAATTATAGAACAACATCCCACCCTTAATGACAGCGGATTCCTCTCACTGCACGTAAGCATCTCATCAAATCCATGATTCCTCTCTCCAGAAAAATGTACATCAGTGGGCAGCCCCATGCATGCACACGCTTTACATACTTTTGCAAGTTGTTACAAGGGTTTTTAAAATATCCCGAACCTTAAGTCCCTATTCAAATGGACAACTGTCTTGTAGATGCTGATTCTGTCCTTTAAGGCCAGTTTTATAAAAGAGGTTTTATTATGTGTATTTTAGTACTAATGCTGTATGTTCTTTTGATTTCAAAATCTTTTACCCAAGGCATATTTCCTTTTAAAAGATTTATTAAAAATGCATAAAAGTAATTGGGTCTATGTGGTAAAGAAAAGTTTGATTGAAACACTCAAGAATTCTATTTTCCTAGAAGCCATCTTAACAAGTTATGATTTCTTATCATGTTTACAGTAATGAATTGGACTACCAAAAAATACCTAGGTATTTGACTTAAATTTTGTGTGTGTACATATAAACATATATATTTAATTACTTTAAATTACTCAGAGCCAACTTGAGTAAACACTTCTTGAACAAATACTTCATGAAGTCTTTTTAATAACTTAAAAATATGTCTATGTAACACGAAGTAACTTATCCTTTTGGTCAGTTGAGTGGTTAATTGTCTAGTGTCTGATCAGTATCAATAATCTGTCTGAAAATTGCGAAGGACAGTAGTGGAGTAACAGGCTCAAACTCAGTGGTTCTCAACCATGGCTGCACTTCTGAATCACCTGGGATTTTTTATGCTTTGGCCCCAGTTCCAGGAATTTTGATTTAACGGGTGTGGAGTGTGGCATGAGTAATAGGATTTTTAAAAATGGGACAATTCTCAAAAAGCACAACAGAGGGTATGCCTGTATAATGTATGAAGCTGGGGTAAGTTTAGATTATTTTCTTAGGAGAGAAGCAGGGTTTAATAAGATGATAGCTGGCCAAAGTAATAAATTTAGCCCATCCTTCCATCAACGAATCTTTTTTTTTCTTTCTTATCACACACAACAGATAACGTCTGAATTGACAAACATGCAGATATATAGTGATTACATAGTCTATGTAATTAACCTTTCCATCATGCCTGAAGAATTATAATCCATGATTGTATTTAATCAGAATCATGGAACATGTTAACTGTAAGACTCATCAGAGCTGTATGATGCAGCTCCTTATTCTGAGCACATCACAAAATGTCTCATATAACAGAATAAATTTTTGAATCACAGTTTAATGAACCCCATCCAATGCTTTTAAAAAACATCAAACAACCAAACCCTTAAGGCTGAATTCTTGTCATTAGAGAGTTTCAATTATTTGCACCATATCTAGAGTGGTTTAAGGAGTTAGAATAGTGGTGGAGAGGAAGAGAAGGGAAGAATCAAAAGTCTAGAGTAACCTGAGGAATATGGGGTCAGCCTATTTTTTAAAAACTCATATTTAATGATGTCTTTCCTTGAAAAGTATTCCTCCCATACCCCCATTTCAGAAAATGGGGAAATAAGCAATTGGAGATACATGTAGTACCTGAGGATGGAGAAGAGTAGAGAGGATGAAGAAGAGAAGGACAAATTTAGGGCTGACTCCTAATGGATGACCTTGTGTGTACTTTCTCTACTCCTGCCCTTAGTCTACACAAAGGACTAGCGGAATGGCACCTGGAAGGACTGGGAGCAAAGAGTTACCTAGGGAGAAGCTTTGGCTTTGAAATGTAGATCAGATTTGAGGCAGAGTGAATGGGAAAAAACACAAATACATCTTGACATGTATCATATCCTCTCATTCTTTTTTCCTCTCATCCCCATCTTCATAATGTTAGTTTAACAATAACCTTTTTCCTAAAATTGGTTGTTTTAAGAATAAATGGCAACAGATATCCTTCCCTCCCCAAAATGTAGGATCTGGATTTACAAAACTAACAGAAATGATTAAAAGAGAAGTAAAATATCAAAGACTAAAGTCATCAGTGTGAAAATTATGAAAATGTGTCAATGTTCTACCCCAAACATTAATAGCTATGTCTTAATATTAAGAGCAAACACCTATCAAGTACTTGATGTACTAGGCATACTTTTAATTTACATGAATTAATTTATATAAATTTCACTACAACTCAAGAGGTGGGACCTATTATTATCTCGATTTTACATATGTGGAAATTGAAGCCCAAAGAGGGAAGTAAACCCATGCAAGGTTGAGTTCGGGTTACATTCTAAGACATTTAATTTCCATAGTCCATATTATTAATCACAATATCACCTATACATAAAAACAATTTAATCCAATTGGCAGAAGGGAGAGGAAGTAGGAATTTGCATTTCTGGGAAGAGTTACCAAGTATTGCAGGCAGTTAGGTGGAGGAATCTCTGGAAAATTCCATTAATATTCCCCAATTAGAAGCATGTAAAAAACTGGACTTGCCAGGGAAAATGTAAAAAAAAATTTCCCAATTCCTTAGATAAGCGGGACTGAAGGCTGAGGTTGGAAAGCTCCAACTTTGCAATAGATAAAATAGGAAAACACAAGAAATAATCTAGGAATGACTACTTTGGTCAGCACTAGCAGTGGTAAACAAGGAGATCTGAATAGAAGAAAATAATCACCTCATCAGAAGACAGTGGTGACCTGTAAACTGATCCTGATGTAAGAGTTTAAACAAAACGAGAAAAAGAATAGAGACAAAGTTCCCCAGTACTGGCTTCCAGAGCTTTTGGATGTTTCTCATTCCCTCAGCAGGGGAATGAATAACTGATATAGTTTGGAAGTTTGTCTCCTCCAAATCTCATGTTGAAATGTAATCCTCAATGTTTCAGGTGGGGCCTGGTGGGAGGTATAATATTTAGGTTATGGGATAGATCACTCATGAATGGCAGCAACACTATCCCCTTGGTGATGAGTGAGTTCTCACTCTGGCAGTTCATGCAAGATCTGGTAGTTTAAAGAGCATGGCACCTCCCCCATTCTCTCTTGCTCCCTCTCTCATCATGTGACATTGCCTTCTCTCCCTTCATCTTCTGCCATGATTGTAAGCTTCCTGATGTCCTCACCAGAAGCTAATGCTGGAGCCATGTTTGTATAGCCTGAAGAACCATCAGCTAATTAAACCTCTTTTCTTAAAAAGTTACCCAGTCTCAGGTATTACTTTGTAGTAACACAAAAATAACCTAACAAAGCAAATTGGAGTGGGATGTTGCTATAAAGATACCTGAATATGTGAAAACAGCTTTGGAACTGGATAATGGGCAAAAGTTGGAAGTGTTTGGAGGGCTCAGAAGAAGAAAGGAAGATGAGGGAAAATGTAGAACTTTTTAGAGACTAGTTAAATGGTTGTGACCAAAATACTGATAGAAATATGGACAGTAATGGGGTCAGGGGTGATACTGGGGTGGGGACAGGACACAGGAGGCTGTCTCAAGAAATATGGAGAGTAAACGAAAGGCTGATGAGGTCTCAGATGGAAGTGAGGACTTTGTTGGAAACTGGAGTAAAAGTCACCTATGTTATGCTCTAGCAAAAAAACTTGGCTGCATTACATCCATGCTCTAGGAATCTGTGGAAATTTGAACTTAAGACTGATGACTTAGGGCATATTGTGGAAGAAATTTTTAAGCCGCAAAGTGTTCAAGATGTGGTGTGGCTGCTTCTATCAGTCTACGATCAGATGCTGTAGCAAAGAAATGACTTAAAAATTGGAACTTATATTTAGAAGGAAAACAGAGCATACAAGTTTGAAAAATTTGCAGTGTAGCCATGTGGCAGCCTAGCCATGTGGCAGGAGAGTAATCCAAGTAGGCTTTGGAGAAACCACTTGCTAGAGATATTATCATGACTAAAAGGGAGCCAAGTGTTAATATCCAAGAGAATGGGGAAAAAGCCCCAAAGGTATTTCAGAGATTTTGGAGACAACCCCTCCTCTAACGGGCCCAGAGGCCTAGAAGGAAAGAATAGTTTTTTGGGCCAGGCCTGGGGCACTACTGCCTTGCTCAGCTTCAGAACACAGCTCTCCACATTCTGGCCACTCTGTTTCCAGCCCCAGCTCAAAGGGGCCTAGATACAGCTTAGGTCGCTGCTTTGCAGGACACAAGCCTTAAGCCTTGGCAGCTTCCACATTTTGTTAAGCCTGCAGGCACCCAGAATGCAAGAGTGAAGGAGGTTTTGCAGCTTCCACCTAGGTATCAGAGTATGTAGTGGAAATCCTGGGTGCCCAGGCAGAAGCCTGCCACAGGGGCAGAGTCCCCACAGAGAAACCTTACTAAGCCAATGCCAAAGGAAAACGTGGTGTTGGAGCTCCTACACAGAGTTTCTATCAGGGCACTGCCTGGTGGAGCTGTGGGAAGGAGGCTGCTGTCCACCAGACCTCATAATGATAGAACCACAGGCAGCTTGCATCTTGAATCTGGGAGAGATGTAGGCACTTGACTCCAACCCATCAGAGTAGCCATGGGGGCTTCACTCTGCAAAGCCACAGGGGTGGAGCTGCTCAAGGCCTTGGGAGACCACCCCTTGCACCAATGTGTCCTGGATGCAGGACATGGAGTCAAAAGAGATTATTTTGGAGCTTTAATATTTAGTGACTTCCCTGTTGGGTTTCAGACTTTCATGGGGCATATTGCCCCTTTCTTTTGGCTGATGTTTTGGGATGGTAATGTTTACCCAATGCCTGTAGCACCATTGTATCATAAAAATAAATAACTTGATTTTTATCTCACAGGCTCATAGGTGGAAGGAACTCATCTCCAGATGAGACTTTGGACTTTAGGAACTTTGAGTTAAGGCTGGAATGAGTTAAGACTATTATGAAGGCACGATTGTATTTTGAAATGTGAGAAGGACATGAGAATTGGGGGACCAGGAGCAGAATTTTATGGTTGCAATGTTTGTCCCCTTTAAATCTCATGTTGAAATGTGATTCCCAATGTTGAAGATGAGGCCTGGTGGGAGGTGATTAGCTCATGGGGGCAGATTCCTCATGCATAGCTTGGCACCATCCCCTTAGTGATAGATGAGTTCTCACTCTGGTAGTTCACGGGAAATCTGGTTGTTTAAGAGAGTCTGGGACCAACTCTTTCACTTTATCGTTCTTCCTCTCTTGCCATGTGATATACTTACTACTCCCCCTTTACCTTCTGTCATGATTGTAAACTTATTGAGGCCTAACCAGAGTCAAATGTCAGCACTATGCCTCATGCACAGCCTGCAAAACCATGAGCCAACTAAACCTTTTTCTCTTCTTAAATTTTACCCAGTCTTAGGCATTTCTTTATAGAAATGCAAAAAGTAGTCTAATACAGTAACCATTAGTGCATTTTCCAGGAAAGGCATTGAATAGTACCCAGGTAAATATTAAATTAATGAGAATTTACTGGCATGATTTCTAAATTATTTTGTTTTTGTTTTTATTTTGTTTTCTTTTAAAAATTCTTCTGAAATATATATATAGAAAATTACATAAATTGAAAGAACAAAAAGATCAACAAACTACCACACAGTGAAAATTCCCACGTAACCACTGCATGTGTCTAGAAATAAAACATTAATGGTCCCACAGAAGTGCTTCTTACACTCTCTCTTGACTTCTAACACCATGTATTAGTTTGGCCCATTTTTGGATTTTATATAAATGGGACACGAAATGTTTATTCTTTTGTGACTTGCTTCTTCCACTCAACATTGTGAGGTTCATCCCTGTTGTTGCATGTAGCACTAATTCATTTATTGTCATTGCTATATATTGGTTGTGGTAGATTGCTATAATAACGCCTCCCAATATATCATGCCCTTTTGTGTACACACCCCTTTGCAACGTGATGTTGCTTCTCCTGCTATCAAAAGATGGAGTTGCAGGAGCCAAGACGGCCGAATAGGAACAGCTCCGGTCTACAGCTCCCAGCGTGAGCGACGCAGAAGACGGGTGATTTCTGCATTTCCGTCTAAGGTACCGGGTTCCTCTCACTAGGGAGTGCCAGACAGTGGGCGCAGGTCACTGGGTGCGGCATTGCCTCATTCAGGAAGCGCAAGGGGTCAGGGAGTTGCCTTTCCTAGTCAAAGAAAGGGGTGACAGACGGCACCTGGAAAATCGGGTCACTCCCACCCGAATACTGCGCTTTTCCGACGGGCTTAAAAAACGGCGCACAAGGAGATTATATTCCACACCTGGCTCAGAGGGTCCTATGCCCACGGAGTCTCGCTGATTGCTAGCACAGCAGTCTGAGATCAAACTGCAAGGTGGCAGCGAGGCTGGGGGAGGGGAGCCCGCCATTGCCCAGGCTTGCTTAGGTAAACAAAGCAGCTGGGAAGCTCGAACTGGGTGGAGCCCACCACAGCTCAAGGAGGCCTGCCTGCCTCTGTAGGCCCCACCTCTGGGGGCAGGGCACAGACAAACAAAAAGACAGCAGTAACCTCTGCAGACTTAAATGTCCCTGTCTGACAGCTTTGAAGAGAGCAGTGGTTCTCCCAGCACGCAGCTGGAGATCTGAGAACGGGCAGACTGCCTCCGCAAATGGGTCCCTGACCCCTGATCCCCGAGCAGCCTAACTGGGAGGCACCCCCCAGCAGGGGCAGACTGACACCTCACATGGCCGGGTACTCCAACAGACCTGCAGCTGAGGGTCCTGTCTGTTAGAAGGAAAACTAACAAACAGAAAGGACATCCACACCAAAAACCCATCTGTACATCACCATCATCAAAGACCAAAAGTAGATAAAACCCCAAAGATGGGGAAAAAACAGAGCAGAAAAACCGGAAACTCTAAAAAGCAGAGCGCCTCTCCTCCTCCAAAGGAACGCAGTTCCTCACCAGCAACGGAACAAAGCTGGACGGAGAATCACTTTGACGAGCTGAGAGAAGAAGGCTTCAGACGATCAAATTACTCTGAGCTACGGGAGGATATTCAAACCAAAGGCAAAGAAGTTGAAAACTTTGAAAAAAATTTAGATGAATGTATAACTAGAATAACCAATACAGAGAAGTGCTTAAAGGAGCTGATGGAGCTGAAAACCAAGGCTCGAGAACTACGTGAAGAATGCAGAAGCCTCAGGAGCCGATGTCATCAAATGGAAGAAAGGGTATCAGCGATGGAAGATGAAATGAATGAAATGAAGCAAGAAGGGAAGTTTAGAGAAAAAAGAATAAAAAGAAACGAGCAAAGCCTCCAAGAAATATGGGACTATGTGAAAAGACCAAATCTACCTCTGATTGGTGTACCTGAAAGTGACGGGGAGAATGGAACCAAGTTGGAAAACACTCTGCAGGATATTATCTAGGAGAACTTCCCCAATCTAGCAAGGCAGGCCAACATTCAGATTCAGGAAATACAGAGAACGCCACAAAGATACTCCTCGAGAAGAGCAACTCCAAGACATGTAATTGTCAGATTCACCAAAGTTGAAATGAAGGAAAAAAGGTTAAGGGCAGCCAGAGAGAAAGGTCGGGTTACCTTCAAAGGGAGGCCCATCAGACTAACAGCGCATCTCTCGGCAGAAACTCTACATGCCGGAAGAGAGTGGGGGCCAATATTCATCATTCTTAAAGAAAAGAATTTTCAACCCAGAATTTCATATCCCGCCAAACTAAGCTTCATAAGTGAAGGAGAAATAAAATCCTTTACAGACAAGCAAATGCTGAGAGATTTTGTCACCACCAGGCCTGCCCTAAAAGAGCTCCTGAAGGAAGCACTAAACATGGAAAGGCACAACCGGTACCAGCCGCTGCAAAATCATGCCAAAATGTAAAGACCATCGAGACTAGGAAGAGACTGCATCAACTAACGAGCAAAATAACCAGCTAACATCATAATGACAGGATCAAATTCACACATAACAATATTAACTTTAAATGTAAATGGACTAAATGCTCCAATTAAAAGACACAGACTGGCAAATTGGATAAAGACTCAAGACCCATCAGTGTGCTGTATTCAGGAAACCCATCTCATGTGCAGAGACACACATAGGCTCAAAATAAAAGGATGGAAGAAGATCTACTAAGCAAACGGAAAACAAAAAAAGGCAGGGGTTGCAATCCTAGTCTCTGATAAAACAGACTTTAAACCAACAAAGATCAAAAGAGACAAAGAAGGCCATTACATAATGGTAAAGGGATCAATTCAACAAGAAGAGCTAACTATCCTAAATATATATGCACCCAATACAGGAGCACCCAGATTCATAAAGCAAGTCCTGAGTGACCTACAAAGAGACTTAGACTCCCACACATTAATCATGGGAGACTTTAACACCCCACTGTCAACATTAGACAGATCAACGAGACAGAAAGTCAACAAGGATACCCAGGAATTGAACTCAGCTCTGCACCAAGCAGACCTAATAGACATCTACACAACTCTCCACCCCAAATCAACAGAATATACATTTTTCTCAGCACCACACCACACCTATTCCAAAATTGACCACATACTTGGAAGTAAAGCTCTCCTCAGTAAATGTAAAAGAACAGAAATTATAACAAACTATCTCTCAGATCACAGTGCAATCAAGCTAGAACTCAGGATTAAGAATCTCACTCGAAACCGCTCAACTACGTGGAAACTGAACAACCTGCTCCTGAATGACTACTGGGTACATAACAAAATGAAGGCAGAAATAAAGATGTTCTTTGAAACCAACGAGAACCAAGACACAACATACCAGAATCTCTGGGATGCATTCAAAGCAGTGTGTAGAGGGAAATTTATAGCACTAAGTGCCCACAAGAGAAAGCAGGAAAGATATAAAATTGACACCCTAACATCACAATTAAAAGAACTAGAAAAGCAAGAGCAAACACATTCAAAAGCTAGCAGAAGGCAAGAAATAACTAAAATCAGAGCAATACTGAAGGAAATAGAGACACAAAAAACCCTTCAAAAAATTAATGAATCCAGGAGCTGGTTTTTTGAAAGGATCAACAAAATTGATAGACCGCTAGCAAGATTAATAAAGAAAAAAAGAGAGAAGAATCAAATAGATGCAATAAAAAATGATAAAGGGGATATCACCACCAATCCCACAGAAATACAGACTACCATCAGAGAATACTACAAAAACCTCTACGCAAATAAACTAGAAAACCTAGAAGAAATGGATAAATTCCTCGACACATACATTCTCCCAAGACTAAACCAGGAAGAAGTTGAATCTCTGAATAGACCAATAACAGGAGCTGAAATTGTGGCAATAATCAATAGCTTACCAACCAAAAAGAGTCCAGGACCAGATGGATTCACAACCGAATTCTACCAGAGGTACAAGGAGGAACTGGTACCATTCCTTCTGAAACTATTCCAATCAATAGAAAAAGAGGGAATCCTCCCTAACTCATTTTATGAGGCCAGCATCATCCTGATACCAAAGCCGGGCAGAGACACAACCAAAAAAGAGAATTTTAGACCAATATCCTTGATGAACATTGATGCAAAAATCCTCAATAAAATACTGGCAAACTGAATCCAGCAGCACATCAAAAAGCTTATCCACCATGATCAAGTGGGCTTCATCCCTGGGATGCAAGGCTGGTTCAATATACGCAAATCAATAAATGTAATCCAGCATATAAACAGAACCAAAGACAAAAACCACATGATTATCTCAATAGATGCAGAAAAGGCCTTTGACAAAATTCAACAACCTTCATGCTAAAAACTCTCAATAAATTAGGTATTGATGGGATGTATCTCAAAATAATAAGAGCTATCTATGACAAACCCACAGCCAATATCATACTGAATGGGCAAAAACTGGAAGCATTCCCTTTGAAAACTGGCACAAGACTGGGATGCCCTCTCTCACCACTTCTATTCAACATAGTGTTGGAAGTTCTGGCCAGGGCAATTAGGCAGGAGAAGGAAATCAAGGGTATTCAATTAGGAAAAGAGGAAGTCAAATTGTCCATGTTTGCAGACGACATGATTGTATACCTAGAAAACCCCATTGTCTCAGCCCAAAATCTCCTTAAGCTGATAAGCAACTTCAGCAAAGTCTCAGGATACAAAATCAATGTAAAAAAATCACAAGCATTCTTATACACCAACAACAGACAAACAGAGAGCCAAATCATGAGTGAACTCCCATTCACAATTGCTTCAAAGAGAATAAAATACCTAGGAATCCAACTTACAAGGGACGTGAAGGACCTCTTCAAGGAGAACTACAAACCACTGCTCAAGGAAATAAAAGAGGATACAAACAAATGGAAGAACATTCCATGCTCATGGGTAGGAAGAATCAATATCGTGAAAATGGCCATAATGCCCAAGGTAATTTACAGATTCAATGCCATCCCCATCAACCTACCAATGACTTTCCTCACAGAATTGGAAAAAACTACTTTAAAGTTCACAGGGAACCAAAAAAGAGCCCGCATCGCCAAGTCAATCCTAAGCCAAAAGAACATAGCTGGAGGCATCATGCTACCTGACTTCAAACTATACTACAAGGCTACAGTAACCAAAACAGCATGGTACTGGTACCAAAACAGAGATATAGATCAATGGAACAGAACAGAGCCCTCAGAAATAATGCCGCATATCTACAACTGTCTGATCTTTGACAAACCTGAGAAAAGCAAGCAATGGCGAAAGGATATCCTATTTAATAAATGGTGCTGGGAAAACTGGCTAGCCATATGTAGAAAGCTGAAACTGGATCCCTTCCTTACACCTTATACAAAAATTAATTCAAGATGGATTAAAGACTTAAACGTTAGACCTAAAACCATAAAAACCCTAGAAGAAAACCTAGGCATTACCATTCAGGACATAGGCATGGGCAAGGACTTCATGTCTAAAACACCAAAAGCAATGGCAACAAAAGCCAAAATTGACAAATGGGATCTAATTAAACTCAAGAGCTTCTGCACAGCAAAAGAAACTACCATCAGAGTGAACAGGCAACCTACAAAATGGGAGAAAATTTTCGCAACCTACTCATCTGACAAAGGGCTAATATCCAGAATCTACAATGAACTCAAACAAATTTACAAGGAAAAAACAAATAACCCCATTAAAAATTTGGTGAAGGACATGAACAGACACTTCTCAAAAGAAGACATTTATGCAGTCAAAAAAACACATGAAAAAATGCTCACCATCACTGGCCATCAGAGAAATGCAAATCAAAACCACAATGAGATACCATCTCACACCAGTTAGAATGGCCATCATTAAAAAGTCAGGAATCAACAGGTGCTGGAGAGGATGTGGAGAAACAGGAACACTTTTACACTGTTGGTGGGACTGGAAACTAGTTCAACCATTGTGGAAGTCAGTGTGGCGATTCCTCAGGGATCTAGAACTAGAGATTCCATTTGACCCAGCCATCCCTTTACTGGGTATATACCCAAAGGATTATAAATCATGTTGCTATAAAGACACATGCACACATATGTTTATTGCGGCATTATTCACAATAGCAAAGACTTGGAACCAACCCAAATGTCCAACAATAATAGACTGGATTAAGAAAATGTGGCACATATACACCATGGAATACTATGCAGCCATAAAAAATGATGAGTTCATGTCCTTTGTAGGGACATGGATGAAATTGGAAATCATCATTCTCAGTAAACTATCACAAGAACAAAAAACCAAAAACCGCATATTTTCACTCATAGGTGGGAATTGAACAATGAGAACACATGGACACAGGAAGGGGAACATCACACTCTGGGGACTGTTGTGGGGTCGGGGGAGGGGGGAGGGATAGCATTGGGAGATACACCTAATGCTAGATGACGAGTTAGTGGGTGCAGCGCACCAGCATGGCACATGTATACATATATAACTAACCTGCACACTGCACACATGTACCCTAAAATGTAAAGTATATTAATAATAAATAAATAAATTAATTAATTAAAAAAAAGATGGAGTCTATTTCTTCATCATCTTGAATCTAAGCTGGCCTTATGATTTCTTTAACATTGACTGTGATAGAAATGATACTATGAAAAAAAAAAAAAAGAAATCATACTATGCAAGTTCTACAGCTCAGCACTAAAATCCCTTGCAATTTTGTCTCTTGTTCTCTTAGACCGTTTGACCATAATGCTGTGAAAAAGCCCAACCTAATCTACTCAATATGAAAATATCTGCAGAAAGAAGAATGGAGGTACTCTGGTGCCAGCTAGTACCATGTTCCAAAGGCCATCTTCAGCCTGCAGATTCAGGGAAGACATCAGATGATGGTAGCCACATGAGTGAGTTCAGACAAGAACAGTAGAAGAAAGTTCCAACCAACTCACAGAATTTTAGAAAATAGATTGGCATTTTAAGCCATCAAGTTTTACAGTAGTTTTTATCTGACCATAGATAATTGAAAATATACATACAAATATAATTTATTTATCCATTTACTACATTTGTGTTGTTTCCAGTTCTGGACTATTACAAATAGTTCTACTATCATCTTTAGGACACATATGTATGCATTTCTGTTAGATATATGTCTAGAAGAGGAATTGCAACATCAGTATTAGTAAATATTGGTAAAGGGTTATCTTTCCATAGGTAATATAAGAGAGACTAGTTGCTCCATGCCCTCCCTAATAGAAGGGGAACATCACACTCTGGGGACTGTTGTGGGGTGGGGGGAGGGGGGAGGGATAGCATTAGAAGATATACCTAATGTTAAATGGCGAGTTAATGGGTGCAGCACACCAGCATGGCACATGTATACATATGTAATTAACCAGCACATTGTGCACATATACCCTAAAACTTGAAGTATAATAATAATAATAATTAAAAAAAGAAGCTTACCTGAAGAAGAAATCATTCATGCATGTGTGCAGACACATATAAACACACATGCACACACACAAAGCAATATTCTGTTTTGTTTAATGATCCACACATTGTATTCACTTTTGCTCAATATTGATATTTCCCTATTATCTTTTTATTTGTGTATTTCTGGTTGTCCTTTGACTACCCTTTTATTTTCAACCTATGAATTACATTGTTTTAGATGTCATCTTGTATGCAGTATATGAATATGAGAGCATTATTTATCAAAACTTATGGGATTTTAGGAAAGATATACTCAGGACATATGTATAACTTTAGGTACTTTCAATATATAAAAAAGAAATAAAAACAATAAATGAAGCACTCTTTTGAGAGGTTATAAAAAGAACAAAATAAATCTAAGAAAGCAGAAGTAAAGAGTCAAAGATAAACGCAGAAGTCAATGAATTAAACTAAGGAAAGTAGGAGAAAGTATTAAGTTAAAAGAGAATTGACTTTTCAGGGAAATCCAAATTAAAACAATGAGGTACCATCTCATGCTTGTTAGAATGACTATTATCAAAAAGAGAAAAGATAATAAGTGTTTCCCAAGATGTGGGGAAAACAGAACTCTTGCACACAGTTTATGGGGATGTAAACTGGTACAGCCAGCATGGAAAAGAGTATAGAGTTTCCTCGAAAAAGTAATAATAGGGCTACCATATGATCCAGAAACCCCACTTTTGGGTATATATCCAAAGGAAATGAAATAAGTGTGTTGAAAATTATCCACAATCTCATATTCATTGCAGCATTATTCACAAGAGCCAAGATATAGAATGAACCTAAGCATCCATCAACGAATGACTAGATAAAGAAAATGTATAGATACACATTGGAATACTATACTGCTTACAAAGAAAGAAATCCTGTCATTGATGACAACATAAATGAACCTGGAGGACACTATGTTAAGTGAAATAAGTCACACAGAGAAAGACAAATTCTGCATGATCTTACTTATATGTGGAATCTAATAAAGTTGATCTCATAGAAGTAGAAAATAGAATGTTGGTTGTCAGTGGTTGGCTGATAGAACGAGGAGGAATGGAGGAAATGTTGGTCAAAAGATACAAAATTTTAGTTAGAGAAGAGGAAAAAGTTCAAAAGATCTATTGCACAACATGGTGACTATAACAATATATTCTTGAAAATTGTTACAAGTAGATTTTAAATGTTCTTGCCACAAAAATAACTATGTGAGGTAATGCAGATGTTAGATGAAGAATAGCTGAATTAAGCTACTTCATAATGTTTACATATTTCAAAACATTATGTTGTACATGATAAATGTGCAAAATTGTATTTGTCAATTTAAAATAAAATGTTTAAAAAGAAATTTATGAAGGAGGGTTGTTAAAGAAAAAAGGTAGATTGATAAAAAGTAAAATTCTAGTTACAGATTTGGTCTAAAAAACTTAAAATTATAAATAAGCAATTAGCTAGATTAAACAACAGTAGGAGAAAAAGTCCCATAATTAGACAAATGTAGCAATAAGTAAAAACAAAGTAACCATAGATAATGAAGAAATTAGGTATATAAGATTAATTTTTCAATAGTATAACTTTGACTATATTAGTGAAATATACAAAGAAATGAAAAAATAAAAATAGCAAGATTGGTTCAAGAAAAGATAGAAATGACAAATATATTAATAAATATAAACAATTGGGAAAATTGTCCAAAACTGTACCTTAGAAACTCTGGACTGAGATTATTTTATGAATGATCCATTTTAAATTTTTAATGAGAAATAACTCAGATATTATTTAAACCTTTTGAAAGCATAGAAGGATAAGAAAACCTTCCGACCTGTTTTGAAAAATCATCTTAATATTGCTACTTATGCTTGAGTGTGATCATGCAAAAAAGAAAGCTACTGCCCAATTTCAATCTTACATGGCAATATTGTTGTAAAAAAATTTGTTATAAAAAATTTTAGGATATTATCAAACAAAATGCATATTAGAATATACACTAGTATATATTCTAATATAATATAAGTATTTTATATTAGTATTAACACTAGACCCCCAGTGGTGTTTTCTTTAAAATCAGGGAAAAGACAAGAAGGAATTCAGTTTACTAATAATAAACAGCCTAAATCCTCAGGGCATAAAGCTCTAGAAGGAGCACAATACCCATATTTAGAGAAGGGAAAGAGAGACCTTGGGAGCTATTTGGGGCCAGATGAGCATTTAGGAACAGTTTTTGAAAAGTGACTAGGCAAAAATTTGCCCAGGACCCTTTCAAACTCAGCAATCCCTTGTAATCCAGAATGATTAAAGTTGCTGCATCTCTTTGATTTTCAACAGGTAACTCTCCAAATTCCTTAGCTCACAATAATCACAGCCTGAAACTCCACTATCTAGAGATCTTTTGAAGTTAAGCATTTATGCATATACCTTGGTGGTGCAAGGTGACTCTTTTGCTAGGTTATCATATCACTGACACATTAAGGGGGGACAATAGTAGCTAGTGTTTATTGAGTGCTTAACTATCTGCCAGGCACTGTTCTAATATCTCATATGGATGATCCCATTTAATCCTCACAATAACCATATTACATATGTGGAAACAGGTATAGCAGTGTGACATAACTTACCCAACATCACAAGCTGGTAAGTGATAGAGCTGAGATTAAAATCCAGCAGCTAAGTGCAAGAGCTGCTGCTCTGGACTACTATGCCACATTATCCTGTTCTCAGAGTGCAGAAGTCCTGTGTAGGGGGCTTTCCAACATTCCAACTACATTTATTCAAAAAACATTTACTGAGAGCTACCTGTGTGCAAAGCACCATGAAGCCTCTGTAGTTGATAAACACATAAACATGACACTTTTCTTGACCTTGGGAAACTTATTCTCCGTTAAAGGAGATGAATATGGGAATAACAAATGACCCTTCAGGGCTGGATATAGGGTACTTGGTTGTGGTTGTGGGTGGGTCAGGGCTCTTCAGCTTACATTTTGTGGCAGAGAATCTTCTTTGGAGAACCCAAGCTTTTGGGATTCCTCATTTTACCTATTAGAGCACAAATCTATGCTTATTTTCTCTGATGTGTATGGTGAGTTCTGTACTTTTGTTTTGAACATATGTCATGGAAAGACAAAGATTTTTTTCCCAGGTATTTTATTACTCAAGTTTCAAAAACATTACAGAAAATAAACAATAAAGAAATATGACTAAGTAACATAGGACTTCCAAACTTTTCCCTCTTAGGGAATGAAATAAGTAATATCATCCTAAAGATAAATACCTTAGTTACTCTCTAACTTGGATAACCCGCTGGGAAAAACCTTGATATTCATAGATAGAAGGGTGAGAGAAACCAGTCCTGCTAGAACTGCTCTTTCAGTTGTGAGCACATTTTAATGAAGTGCCAGTCTTTTCATGCCAAATTCAGAAGGAAATCTCTGGGTACCAATTGATGAAATGATTTCATTCCCAAATGGAATCTAAAGTAAAATAAAGCCTCTCGCATTTTGCAGAGCACAGCACTCTACAAGTTCAAAAGGTAAGACATACTTGCAGTACGTATAAACTGTGGAGTACATTTGAAAATAAAATTTTTAATTATGTTTGACATTTCAGGCCCAGCGCTGTCATCCTGAAGAAAAGTAACATCTGTTTTGACATCTCCAGTGGTAGAGACTTTAAATCAGTTTCCACATTGCTTATCTGCTGGCTAATCAGAATGGATGCAGTATTCTTACCAACTCATTAACAGGGAAAAAAGAAAAGATATGCAGAGAAATAGGGCAAACTAAAACTGATATGATGAATTTAAATGAAAAATTTAATGGCCTTTGCATATATTACATCTAAACTTTCATTCAATGTAAAATTTGACAATTTCATTTAATTCCTAACTGTACAGAAATTTATTTTTCTTTCCTATTCCTGATGTATACCTTTGCTTCCACTTAAATATAATAAAACACTAAAGCATATTTTACTTCTCAAACTATTTAGTTTCATCTTAAACTCAAGGTTTGAATTGGAGAAAATTGATTTGTTATTTTCAATAAGATGTGCTATAAAAATGCAGGATTTCAAACTGCAGGTATTAGAAAAACATCATGTTATATTGTTTCTTTAGTGGTTATATAGTCTTAACATCTCTTGACTTATTACAAACATTAGATTTAAAAGCACAGTCAATAAAAACTGCTCCCTACAGGAATTGTAACTTCCATGTCTTCCGTGTTTTTGAAACTTTCTTAAAGCTATACCAACTTAGTTTTAGGTATCTCTTATAAAGAAAAAAAAACCATTTCCACTTGAATAAGTCAGGACTTCCCTCAAAACTTTACCTGGATTATTTGGGTAATAAGTGGGTTGCCTCTGTTCTCTTTCTTTCTTTTTTGTATGTGTAGGCATAAACTTCATATTGCTACTTAAGCACTGACCTATTCATTGTAAACTGGTTGAGTTACATATAAAGTTTTCAGTCCAGTGGACCAACTCAGTTAAGTCATTTTGTTAGTATAGATGTTAGTATATATGCAGCCCGAGTTAATAGAGAAGCTGGGAGAAGCTTACAGTGGTCTTTATTGGTAAATATATGGGAGGACAATCCTTCAACCAGATTAATACTGTGAAAGACTTGTGTGTTCTTCAAAGAAAATGGCAGAATTTAAACAAAGGAACCTAAAAGTGATTGAAATAATTTTTATATTAAATATGCCTAAATAGTTAGAGATAGGCCATATTTAAAAATCTGATTTACAAAACAAACAAAAAGAGACAGGATTATAAAAAAAGAATAATATGTCACCATTAATAACAAAATAATGGTTTACTATCTTTTCTTTGACTTTATTTATAGTAGAAACACAGTTTATAGGATACAGTAGTAAACACGGTTCAGGCCTCCTCTTTATTAAGGATTAAAAATGTTTAGATGAACCTGCATTTTCTTTAATGCCAGAGTGAATGTCAGTAAAAACAGTATTTGGCAAAGCAGCTATTAATTTTTGATGGGTTAAAATAGGTACATGGTCTAGACTTTTTTGCTTATAAATTGTCATGATGCCATTTTTGGATGAGTTGTAAATATAATTCCTCCCTTCATCCTTGCCACTCCATCATAGAATTCTATATTATTTCTTCAAAATATAGAATATATTACATATTCTCCATAGTTGCATAAATTACTGTCAATGTTTAATTCTCAGTACATCTATTGATATGACTTGGTTGTGTGTCTCCACCCAAATCCCATATTGAATTTGGATCCCTCATGTTAGACGTGGGGCCTGGTGGGAGGTTATTGGATCATAGAGGTGGTTTCTAATGGTTTAGCACCATTCTCCTAGTGCAGTCTTGTGATAGAGTTCTCATGAGATCTGGTTGTTTGAAAGTGTGTAGCTTCTTGCCCTTTGCTGCTTGTTCTCTCTCTCTCTCTCTCTCTCTCTCTCTCTCTCTCTCACTCTCTCACTCCCCCAACCCCCCTGCTGCTGGCCATGTGAATATGTGCTTGCTTCCCATTCACCTTCTGCCATGCTTGTAAGTTTCCTTATGCCTCCCCAGAAGCAGAAGCCTGTATAGCCTGCAGAACCATGAGCCAATTAAACCTCATTTATTTATAAATTATCCAGTCTCAAATATTTTAGAGCAAGGCGAAATGGAATAATACAGAAAATTGGTACCAGATGAGTGGGGCATTTCTATAAAGATGCCCAAAAATGTGGAAGTGACTTTGGAACTGGGTAATGGGCAGAGGCTGAAACAGTTTGGAAGGCTCAGAAAAACACAGAAAGACGAGGGAAAGTTTGGAACTCCCTAGAGACTTGTTATATTATTGTGGCCAAAATGCTGATAATGATATGGGCAGTGAAGTCCAGGCTGAGGCAGTCTCAGATGGAGATGAGGAACTTATTGGGAATTGGAGCAAAGGTCACTCTTGCTATGCTTTAGCAAAGAGACTGGCAGCATTGTGCCCCTGCTCTAGGGATCTGTTGAACTTTGAACTGAGAGAGATTATTTAGGGTATCTGGTGGAAGAAATTTCTAAGCAGCAAAGCATTCACGTTCTGACCTGGCTGCTTCTAAAAGCATTTGCTCATATGTGTATGAAGAGATTAGCTGAAACTGGAACTCATATTTAAAAAGGAAGCAGAGTGTAAAAGTTTGAGAAACTTGCTGCTTGACCACGTAGTAGAAAAGAAAAACCCATTTTCTGTGGAGAAATTCAAGCTGGCAGCAGAAATTTACATAAATAATGAGGAGCTGAATGTTAGCAGCCAAGACAATGGGGAAAATGCCTTAAAGGCATCGGTATAGTTTGGCCTTGTGTCTCCACCCAAATCTCACCTCGAATTGTAATCCCCATAATCACCACATCTCAAGGGTAGGACCAGGTGGAGATAATTGGATCACAGGGGCAGTTTCCCCTATGCTGTTCTCATGATAGTGAGTGAGTTCTACCAGTATTTTTTATAAGCATGGGGCATTTCCTCTGCTTGCACTCACTTTGTCCTGCTGCCCTGTGAAGAAGGTGCCTGATTCTCCTTTGCCTTTCACCATGGTTGTAAGTGTCCTGAGGGTCCCCAGCAATGTGGAATTGTGAGTCAATTAACCTCTTTTCTTTATAAATTACTCAGTGTCAGGTATTTCCTCATAGCAGTGTGAGAAAAAACTAATATAGGCATTTCAGACACCTTTGCAGCAGCCCCTCCCATCACAGGTCTGGAAGCTTAGGAGGGAAAAATGGTTTCATGGGCCAGGCCTGGGACCCCAGTAATGTGTGTAGCCTTGGGACATGGTGCCTTGCATTGCAGCTGCTCCAGCCATGGCTAAAAGGGGCCAAGGTACAGCTGAGGCTGCTGCTTCAGTGGGTACAAGCTGCAAGCCTTGGTTGCTTCTGTGTGGTGTTAAACCTGTGGGTGCACAGAAGGCAAGAGTTGAGGCTTGGGAACCTCCACTTAGATCTCAGAGGATGTATGGAAATGCCTGGATGTCCAGGCAGAAGTCTGCTGTAGGGACAGAACCGTTATGGAAAACCTCTACTAGGGCAGGACAAGGGGGAAATGTGGAGTTGGGGCCCCACACAGAATCCTCATTGGGGCACTGCCTAATGGAACTGTGAGAAGTGGACTATTGTCCTGCAGACCCCAGAATGGTAGATCCACCAGCAGCTTGCACCCTCTAACTGGAAAAGCTGCAGGCACTCAACATCAGCTCATGAAAGCAGCCGCAGGGCCTGTACCTTGCAGAGCCACAGAGGCAGAGCTCTCCAAGCCCTTGGGAGGCTACCTCTTGTGTCGGTGCAGTCTGGATGTGAGACATGGAGTCAAAGGAGATTATTTTGGAGCTTTAAGATTTAATGACTGCCCTGCTAGATTTCAGACTTGCATGGGACCTGTAGCTCCTTTGTTTTGGCCAACTTTTCCCTTTTGGATAGGAGCATTTACCCAATACCTGTACCTCTATTGTATCTTGGAAGTAAGTAACTTGTTTTTTATTTTACTTGCTTATAGACTGAAGGGACTTACCTTGTCATAGATGAGACTTTGGGCTTGGACTTTTGAGGTAATGTGGAAATTTTGGGCTTGGACTTTTGAGGTAAGGTGGAAATGAGTTAAGACTTTGGAGAACTGTTGAAAAGGTATGATTGTGCTTTGAAATGTGAGAAGGACATGAGATTTTGATGGGGCAAGGGTCTCCACCGAAATCTCATGTTGAATTGTAATCTCATGTTGAATTGGAGGTGGGGCCTGGTGGGAAGTGATTGAATCATGGAGGTGATTTCTAATGGTTTTGCACCATCCCCCTAGTACAGTCTCTTAATAGAATTTTCAGAAGATCTGGTTGTTTGAAAGTGCATAGCACCTCCCTCTTTATGCTCTCTCTCTCCTGCCAGCATTTGAAGATATGCTTGCTTCCCCTTCACCTTCTCCAATGATTGTAAGTTTCGTTAGGCCTAACCAGAAGCAGAAGCCTGTACAGCTTGCAGACCTGTGAGAAAATTAAACCTCTTTTATTTATAAATTACCCGGTCTCAGGTATTTCCTTACAGCAGTGTGAAAATAAACTAATCCATCCATATTGCATTCACATACCTATTAAAACTGTCTTATTCAAAAATTATTTAGAATTTGAAGGTACCATGAAATAATATTTATTTTTAAATTATTGTTTTTCTGTGTGAAATATAAGTCACCTTGATTTAAGGAAGAGAAGATTCAACATCTTTTTATGTACAAATAATTTCATTTTATCCTCACAAAGTAAAAACTAGTTTAATACTAGCTAGTACTAGAAGCATCTCAGATATACTTTGAACTAAACAATCATTTATAGTAGATGTCACACAACACTAATAATTATGTTCTGCCAAGTATCTTATTTAGTTGTAATCATTTTATCCTGGAGGACATACTAGAGAATTACACTGATGAAGGCTGGACATTTTGTGGATCTTTTATGAAGATATATTTTCATGGATAAGGTGAATGTAGGATATACCTGTTTAAATAGATTGTTACCACCATCACCACCACAACAGCAACAATAGTATTAAATAACCATGGGTTTTCTTGAAGAAACTACAATGAGTTGTTCTTCTTTAACGAAGTGTTTTACTCCATACAGTGTATATAAGCAACGGATACAGGAATCAGGAATGTTGCTGATATTCTTGGTTGTATACAAAAAAATCAACATTTCCAAACCTCTTTCTATGATATTGTTCTGATATTATTCAAAGACAAAATTAATTTTTCAATAACTCAGACATAAGTAATTTTACCAAGAACTTGAGCTTTTATTAGAAAGGATAAAAACATAATTAATTGAATAATAAATGGTGACAACAGAGTTAGCATTTTTTTCTTCTCCTTTTTCAAATATTAATTCTGTTAGCATGGTTAAATGACCTAGAGGTTCCTCTAATTTCAGAAAATTTTCTTCATCTTAAAGTCCAAGTGAGATAAAAGTGAGGATGAAGAAGGAAATAGTGTGAGACTCAGGATATTTAGGTAAGAAATTATCTTCCACATTTCCTTTTTCTCCCCTTATCATTTGAGTGATATGTTTTGGAGAGTCAAAGCTAAGTTGGTGTCCAACAGAAACGGCACTGAAAATGTTGTTTAAGTCAGTTTTTTGCCTAGGCCTTGTGACAAAAGAGCTAAGGGGTGGTGTCCTCAAGGTCTTGAATGAGAAAAAACTCAGCTTTTCAGCTAAGTCATCTTGTAAGCAATTGAGTTTAAAATCCTAGTTAACATTTTCATGGGTTGAGGCTGATAGAGGATTTGAGGACCTGGTGATGCTGTTTATTTTACGCTGTGGCCTTGATGCACAAATGCTTTAAGGCCAAAAAGAGAATGTTGCAGAAATGTATAGCATCTAGTGTTCACACAACCTCAGAAGTGCTTTTCAGCATTACTCCATATTTTACTTCAAGTGATTGTGATAGTAGACAGTGCTCTATTCATACTTGTTTTAAATTAGTTAAAATAAGAAGTAAGCAACATAGCACTCATGTACAATACAGTGAGGTATGTGTGTATGTTTTAGGCAAATTTTAGTCATTCACATGTTCCTTCATTATAAAAGATATCCCATTTCAGATTTGAATTTAACATGCAATTTATTTAGTGGGACATTATATATTATGTCTTTCTTTTCAGACTTTTTGGCATTTTAATCATAAAGGAGAGGCAAGCTAATATTAGTAGTTCAAAAAACAAGGTCAAAAGTGTAATATTATTCCTTCAACAACATTTCAAATTCTGAGTCAAGCAATTGATTTTTTATTTTTTAAGACATTTCTCTTTAGGATATACAGATATATACTTTGAAACAAGTGAAATTTGTAGTTTTACACCAAAATGGGCATTTGCACTTAATATACAAGCTGTCTTTGAAATAAATAGCAATATAACATTTTAAAGTTTTCTATGAGTTTCTTTTTTTTTTCTTTTCTCTCTTTTTTTTTTGTTTTTTGATACAGAGTCTCGCTCTGTCATCCAGGCTGGAGTGCAGTGGCGTGATCTCGGCTCACTGCAAGCTCTGCCTCCCGGGTTCCCGCCATTCTCCTGCCTCAGCCTCCCGAGTAGCTGGGACTACAGGTGCCCGCCACCACGCTCGGCTAATTTTTTGTATTTTTAGTAGAGGTGGGGTTTCACTGTGTTAGCCACGATGGTCTCGATCTCCTGACCTCGTGATCTGCTCCCTTCGTATTATATTTGATATGCTTTTTCTTTCCTGAATCAGTAAAATTTTGTGGCATTTGAATGTTATGAAGTAGAATTTGATCTATTGTATGCTGTCCAAATAAATGTTATAATTGATAATTACTAAGTTAACTTGATTAGTAAATAGGCAAAACTTACAAAGCACACTCAAACCTCTGTTCTGACCTTTGAATCATGTTTTTCTTACACACCAGTTGGATTTGCTAGATGATTTCTATATCACCACTTGAGGCTATGTAGTTGTGTCTTTTAGCTTTTTATTATATCTTATAAATATTGGATAGTAGGAAATATTAGTAGTTAATTGAAATTAGTTTTGCCTTACAGTTCTTAAAATATTATTTTGATTCCTAAATTAAATTTTTCAATATGATTACTTTGTTTTTCTCAGAGATAACTTTTACTTTTAAAATCTTGAATAACTCTTTTCTATGAAAATCATAATATAAAAATTGAATTTACATTCATAAGTCTATACAGATATAAATAAATGATTGATAAATAAATACAAAGGAGAGAATAAACAAATCTCTGTAAAAGAATTCCAAATGAGTATGTAGATACTCCACTTTCAAAAAGGTGGAGCATGACTTTCTACTCCTTAAGCGTGGGCTGCAGATAATGGCTTTCTTCCAGAATAAAGGGAAGAAAGTAGTAAATTCACAAAGGAGAACCTGAGAAGCATTATATCAGGTGATCGAGATTAAAGTCAGCAGAGATAAGACATGTTGATAGTATGTACTCTTGATATGACATGGAAAGAATGGCACTTTACCTCTATTCTTTCTCCCTAAAACCCATGACCTAAGTCTAATCATGAGAAAAACATCAGAAAAATTCCAACTGAGAAAAATTCTGCAAAATGCCTGGCCAATACTCCTTCAAACTATCAAGGTCATCAAAAGGAATACTGAGAAACTGTCACCACCAAGAGAAGCCTAAGAAGAAATGACAAGTTGATGTCATGTGATATCTTGGATAGATTCCTAGAACAGCAAAAGAACATTAGATAAAATCTAGGAAAATTTGAATAAAGTATGGTTTTCAGTTAATTGAAGAAATGTATTTGCTAGGAAATCTCTTCTATTGGTATATTAAAATTAATTCCTAGACTATTGATAATGCTTTTCAGATATTCCATTTAATTCAACATTGTGCCAAAACAAAGAAACTGACACTATGCTCAGATAAAAGACAATCTGTAACAAATACCAGTACATTTTTCTTTTTCTTAATTTCACATGTCAAACAAAATCAATCAAAATGCCATTTAGTATACTGGAGTAAGAAAGGGACCAACTATCTCAAGACTTTCTTAATGGAAGAAAATCAAAGTATAATCATTTATAAATTAAAGAGGGAAATACATTTATAACAATACTGGGCATAACTACTTAGAATATAAATTACTTGAGATTCCGTGTATGACATCAGTCTTGGAGACAATCTATACTTGAAGATATGTCAAAAAAGATTATGTTTCTATGGAATCATTTGCAGTTTTAGAAATTATATCTGCCATGATTAAAGACTATTAGGTAATTCCTCCTATATAAAAAGCTTTTAGCAAATGTGTAAGCTACAGTTCTAATTTTGCTGTTATTCTCAAGCATTATCAGAAATTTGATTAAATTTGTTCATGGCCATGAGATAAATGAAAATGTACATATCTTCTATTTTGCATCACTAGTGGTATATTCTTAAGAAGAATAGCACCTTATGGAGGAACCTTATGACTGAGGCATCATTATTTTTATTCTCTGTGTACTGTAGTGCATACATTAGCAGGCATATTCTCTGGTGAATGGCAGCATAATGTAGAGAAACAGGACTCTGGAGAACCATATGGAAGCTCTGTGTTCCCATAGCAACTTGAGCATATATTGAAAGGATCTGTTTCCCTGACTATTCTCCTGTATAGTGTAATAGACTTAGTACAGGGGCTGTATCTTGTTTTTCTATTCTCATTTGCTACACAGTTTTTAAAGTGAACCATTCTGATTTTAAATGATTTTAGAGCCAGATGAGTGGACTCCAAAATAATATATAAATCTAATCCCAACTATGCTACTTACTATCAATATGACAGTAGAAAATTTACATTTCCTAATTCATAGAAATGAGATTATCTGTTTAGAAGATTTGACCTAAAGTGAATACTAAATAAATATTTGGCTTTCTTTAACTTAGTTAAGGTTGTGGACTTTTTTCAATATCACTTCAAGCATTGTTTTTACTTCTATTATTAAACAAATTGCTTCTGTTATCATTGTTAGAATCAAGCCTTAATTGGAAAGAGATGTCTTTGTTCAGGACAATTGATGGGCTAGATAGCAGAGAAGTATTTTTAATAGTTGATGACTCAGCCTTGGGCATAAAGGAAAACTAGGTTCTTTCAGGAAACATAACTGAGTTAAGGCAAGGCTTTTATTTTTCTAACTTTATAGAAGCTTTAGTTCCTTTTTTGATTTTCCATTTATTGCTGTTTGTAAAAAATACAAGTGAAAAAAGAAAAAATATGAGTAATAAAAGTGTAGAAGTTATATATAAGGCTTATGTGACTTAAATAGACTAAAATTTGAAGGACAAAATGTAAGGTTAATTCACTTTAAAATTTTTCAATATTTTCTTAAATATTGCAATGCTATTTTAAGTTAAAACACTTTATTTTTTGTTTATAATTTACTTCTAAGAAAAAATTGAAATAGAAAAGATTATTTGTCTCTTCAATCAATAAATTCTTTAACCACTGCTTAGTCTTCTGTTCTTAGCATTATTCTGTGTATATTTACTCACTTTTGTCAGGCTGTCTCTCCTTTTATTACTGGACACCACTGCTTCTATGGTGCCATATTCTTCTGGAGTAAGAATATTATACTCAAATATAAAGTGTAAGAGGCTATGCAAATAAGGCATTCTACTACATAGGGAGGAATTGTTGTGATACTGAAGTGTAAAGGACTCACCTAGAGTGAGTATTTGCTTTTCAACATTCTGATGTCTAAAGAAGAAAATCTCTGGGTTAAATTGTTTTATCAGCTGACATTTTGCTAGTTGTGCTTTATCTACGGCACACATTACTAACCTGGGGTCCAGAGATAGAATTCATCTTTATTTGGGTGGAAAAAAATCTTTTTTTAAAATAATGTAGTATTAAATTGTGAATGAGGGTAATCAACCACAATAGTATTAGCAGTAATTATGATTTTTCTTACTATCATAAATCAGAGATATTTTTGTATCTAATTATAGTTGATACAAATATCACAAAATGTTGTTTACATTCACTACTACTTTAAAATGTGGTGCTTATTAGGCCTACCACTGGGTCTGGTTACTTAATGCCTTTATAAAAAAGATGGATATATATTTTGTCACAAACGGCTTTGAAAATATTTCATAATTATGTTTCAATCTATCTGGTTTTTTTTAATATTATGTATTTTATTTTATACATTAAAAAACCTCATTCTGAAAAAGAATTTATAACTTCACCTAATTTTTCTTTTAATCAGTTATTAGAAAAAAAGCATAGAGAGATCCTGAATCTCCCTAACATTTCAATCCATGGATTCAAGCCTCATAATCTCACTTCAGAGTCTAATTATGTGGGGTCATTTTTATATGTGAGGGAGAGAGAAATCCAAGAGGTATATTTTTTCTAACAATTATAAAACATAACTGGGGAGACAGAGGGTGGAGCAAGATGGTAGAACAAAAAGATCCATCCAGTAATGCTGTGATTCTTGCAGACTTGCAGAGGTACCACCTTGATGATCTTGGACGAGATCTGGTAGAAGTGTATTAACATTACAAATTTTGTCCTTCAAATTTTACCCTATTTATTTAACATCTGGTAAAATTATCTGAATTACTGCACTTGAGATGCTCCCTAAAGCAGATATGGCTTAGGTCACAACACCCATGTCCTCTCAAATATCTGAAAATCCTTCCAAAGAAGGACATCTACAAATAAGCCCAGCCAGTGAAGACCACAAGAAATATCTAGCCTTTCAATGCCCAGATACCAAAGAACATCTATTAGCATCAACACCATCCAAGAAAACATAACCTCACCAAATGTACTAAATAAGCCACTAAGAACCATTCTAGAGAAGCAGAGATATGTGACCTTTCTTACAGAGAATTCAAAATGGCCATGTATAGAAAATGCAGAGAAATTCAAGATAAAACAGAGAAGGAATTCAGAAATCTCACAGATAAACTTCACAAAGAGACTGAAATACTTAAAAAGAATCAAGCAAAAATTCTGGAGTTGAAAAATGCAATTTGCATACTAAAGAATGCATCAGAGTTCTATAATAGAAGAATGAATCAAGCAGAAGAAAGAATTAGAGAGCTCGAAAACAGACAAATTGAACATAAACTGTCAGAGGAGGCAAAAGAAAAAAAAGTAAAAAACAATGAAGCATGCCTACTGGATCCAGATAATTGCCTGAAAAGGGCAAATCTAAGAGTTATTGGCCATAAAGAGGAGGTAGACAAAGAAATAGTGGTAGAAAGTTTATTCAAAGGGATAACAACAGAAAACTTCCAAAACCTAGAGAAAGACATCAAAATCCAAGTACAAGACAGTTATAGAACACAAGTAGATTTAACCCAAGGAAAACTACCTCAAGATATTCAATAATCACACTCCCCAATGTCAAGGATAAAGAAAGGATCTGAAAAGCAGCAAGAGAAAAGAAACAAATAACATACAATGGAGCTCAAATACATCTGGCAGCACACTTCAATGGAAAACTTACAGGCCAAGAGAGTGACATATCTAAAATGCTGAAGGAAAAAGCTTTTACTGTAGAACAGTATTGGCAGTGAAAATATCCTTCAGACATGAAAAGGAAATAAAAACTTTTCCCAGATAAACAAAAGCTGAGGAAATTCATCAATACCAGCCCTGTCCTACAAGAAATGCTAAAGGGAGTACTTCGATCAGAACCAAAAAATCTTTCCCAGACAAACAAAAGCTGAGAGATTTTTATCAATACCAGATCTATCTTATGGGAAATGCTAGAGAGTACTTCAATAAGAAATATTAATAAAAGGGCATTAATGAACAATAAGAAATCACCTGAAGGTCCAAAACTCACGGGTAATAGTAAGTACACAGAAAAACACAAAATAATATAACACTGTAACCGTGGCGTGTACACTACCCTTAACCTAAGTAGAAAATCTAAACAATAAACCAATCAAAAATAATAACTACAACTTTTCTAGACACGTAAATACAGTAAGATATAAATAAAATCAATAAAAAGTTAAAAACCAGGTGGATGAATTTGAGGCATAGAGTTTTAATTAGTTTTTATTTTGTGTGTGTGTTTGTTTATGCAAATAGTGTTAAATTATTATTAGATTAAAATAATGGGTTATAAGATAGTACTTGCAAGCCTCATGGGAACCTCAAACAAGAAAACATACAATGGATACAGAAAAAAATAAAAATAAAAACACTAACTCATGTTATCAGAGACAACCACCTTCACTAGAGGAAGACAGAAAAGAAGGAAGGAAGATAAAACCACAAAACAACCAGAAAACAATTAACAAAATGGCAGGAGTAAGTCCTTGCTTATCAATAATATAGTAACATTGTATGTAAATGGATTAAACTCTCCAATCAGAAGACACAGCCTGGCTGAATGGATGAAAAAAAGACTCATTGATCTGTTGCCTGCAAGAAACACACTTCACCCATAAAGACACAGCGAGACCGAAAACAAAGGGAAGGAAAAAGATATTTCATGACAATGGAAACCAAAACAGAGCAGGATTCACTGTACTTATATCAGACAAAACAGGTTTCAAGAGAAAAATGGTAAGAAGAGACAAAGAAGATCATTACATAATGATAAAGGGATCAATTCTGCAAGAGGATATAACAGTTTTAAATATATATGTATCTAAACCCGAAGCACCCAGATTTCTAAAAAATATTATTGGAGAGAGAGAGATAGGTCCCAACACCCCACTTTCAGCATTGGGCAGATCTTCCAGACAGAAAATCAACAAAGAAACATCAGACTTAATATGCTCCATACACTAAATGCATCTAACAGATATTTACAGAATACTTCATCCAAGACCTGCAAAATACACATTCTTTTCCTTGCACATGGATCATTCTCAGGGTGAACCATATGTTAGGTTACAAAATAAGTCTTAAAACACTCAAAAAATTGAAATAATATCAAGCATCTTCTCTGACCACAATGGAATAAAACTAGAAAATAAAAACAAGAGAAAATTTGTGAACTATACAAATAAATGGAAACTAAACAATTTGCTCCTGAGTGACCAGTGGGTCAATAAAAACATTAAGAAGTAAATTGAAACTTTTTTTTCAAATGAATAATAATAGAAAAACAACATATGAAAACCTATGGGATACAGCAAAAGTAGTACTCGGGAGGGAAGTTAAGAGCTCTAAGTGCCTACATCAAATAAGAAAAAAAAAGACTTCAAATAAACAATCTAATGATACATCTTAAAGAACTGGAAAAGCAAGAGCAAACCAAACCCAAAATTAGTACAGGAGAAGAAATTATAAAATCGGAGCAGAAATCAATAAAATTGAAATGAAAAAAAAAATACAAAAGATCAATGAAACAAAAAGTTGGTTTTGTGAAAAGTTAAACAAAATTGACAAACCTTTAGCAAGATTAACTAAAAATAACAGAGAGATGATCCAAATAAATAAAATCAGAAATAAAAATGGAGACATTACAATTAATATTGAAGAAATTCAAAGGATTATTAGTGGCTACTGTGGCAACCATATGCCAGTAAATTGGAAAATCTAGAAGAAATGAGCAAACTCTTAGATATACACAACCTACCAAGACTGAACCAGGAAGAAATCCAAAACCTGAACAGGCCAATAACAAATAATGAGATTGAAGCCATAATAAAGTCTCCCAATTAAGAAAAACATGGGACCTGAGAGCTTCACTGCTGAATTCTACCAAACATTTAAAGAAGAACTAATAGCAATTCTATTCTAACTATTCCAAAAAATAGAGGAGGAGGAAATACTCCCAAACTCTCTCTATGAAGCCAGTGTTACACTGATATCAAAACCAGACAGACACCTCAAAGAAAGAAAACTACAATCCAGTATCTCTGATGAATATTGATGCAAAAATCCTCAACAAAATACTAGAAAACTAAATTCAACAATATATTTGAAGGATCATTCATTAAGACCAAGTAGAATTTATCCCTGGGATGCAAGAGTAATTCAACATAAAGAAATCGATCGGTGTGGTACATCAAATTAACAAAATGAAGGACAATTGCAATGATCATTGCAATTGATACTGAAAAAGCATTTGATAAAATTTAACATCTCTTCATGATAAAAACCCTAAAAAAACTGGGGATAGAAGGAACATACCTCCATGTAATAAAAGCCATATACTACAGACACATAGCTAGTATCATACTTAATGAGAAAAAACTGAAAGCCTTTCCTGTAAGATCTGGAACATGACAAGGATGTCGTGTCATTGCTCTTAATTCAACATAGTACTGGAAGTCCTAGTTAGAGCAATCAGAAAAGAGAAAGATATAAAGGACATACAAACTGGAAATGAGGAAGTCGAATATCCTTGTTTGCAAATGATATAATGTTTTATTTGGAAAAAGCTAAAGACTCCACAAGAAAGCTATTAGAGCTGATAAATAGATTCAGTAAAGTCACAGGATACAAAATTAACATTCAAAAACAAGTAGAATTTATGTATGCTAACAGCAAACAATGTGAAAAAGAAATTAAAAAGTAATAACATTTATAATGGCCACACATAAAATTAAATATCTAGGAATTAACAAAATAAGTGAAAAATCTCTATAATTAAAAACTATAAAACACTGATAAAAGAAATTGAAGAGGACATCAAAAAATGGAAAGACATTCCATGTTTAAGAATTGGGAGAATAAATATTGTTAAAATGTCCATACTACCCAAAGCAATCCACAGATTCAATGCAGTCCCCATCAAAATACCATTAATATTCTTCACATAAATAGAAAAAAAATCCTATAGTATATATGAACTACAAGAGACCCAAAATAGCCAAAGCTATCTTAAGCAAAATAAGTAAATGAAATGGGAGGAATCACATTCCCTGACTTCAAATTATACTACAGAGCTATGGTAACAAAAACATCATGATACTGGCATAAAAGCAGACACATAGACCAGTGGAACAGACTAGAGAACCCAGAATTCTATCCACAAACCTACAGTAAACTAATTTTGACATACACTGGGCAAATGACAGTCTCTTCCGTAAATGGTGCTGGGAAAACTGGATATCCATATGCAGAAGAATGCAACTAGACCCCTATTTCTCACCATATACAAAAATACAATCAAAATGAATTAAAGTCTTAAATCTAAGTCCTCAAACTATGAAACTAGTATAAGAAAACGTTGCAGAAAATCTCTAGGACATGGGTCTGGGTAAAGACCTCGTGAGTAATATGCAACAAGCATGGGCAACCAAAGCAAAAATGAGCAAATGTGATCACATCAAGTTAAAGTTTCTGCACTTTAACTTAGTAAAAGTAAAGTAAAGGAAGTAAAAGTAAAGGAAGCAACCAATAACGTGAAGAGCCAATCACAGAACAGGAGAAAATATTTGCAATCTACCCCTCTGACAAGTGATTAATAGCTAGAATATATAAGCAGCTCAAACAACTCTATAGGAAAAAAATCTAATAATTCAATTTTAAAATAGACAAAAATATGAATTGACATTTCTCAAAAGAAGACATCCAATGACAAACAGGTATATGAAAAGGTGCCCAACATCATTAATCATCAGAGAAATTCAAATCAAAACTATTATGAAACCTCTCACCTCAGTTTAAATGGCTTTTATCTAAAAGGCAGACAATAACAAATGTGGCTGAGAATTTTCAGAAAAGGGAGCCATTGTACTCTGTTGCCGAGGATGTAAATTATTACAATCACTATAGAGAACAGTTTAGTAGTTCCTCAAAAAAACTAAAAATACAGCTACCATACAGTCCTGCAGTTCCACTCCTAGGTATATATGCATAAGAAAGAAAATTGGTATATTGAAAAGATATTTGCACTTCCATGTTTCTTGCAACACTATTCACAATAGCCAAGATTTGGAAGCAACCTAAGTGTCCATCAGCAGATGAATGGATAAAGAAAATTTGGTACATATACACAATGGAATACTATTCAGCCATAAAAAAAGAATGAGATCCAGTTACTTGCAGCCACATGAATGAAAGTGGAGATCACAATGGTGAATGAAATAAGCCAGGCACATAAAACAAACATCACATGTTTTCACTTATTTGTGGGATGTAAAAATCAAATCAATTGGACTCATAAACATAGAGAATAGGAGGATAATTACCAGAGGCTGGGAAAGATAGTGGGAGGTTTGGGTGGAGGTGGAGATAGTTAATGGGTATAAGAAATAGAAAGAATGAATAAAATCTATTATTTGATGGCATAACAGGGTGACTATAGTCAATAATAACTTAATTGTATATTTGAAAATAACTTAAAGAATATAATTAGATTATTTGTAACTCAAAAAAATAATGCTTGAGGAGATGGGTACCCCATTCTCCATGACGTGCTTATTTCACATTGCATGCATATATCAAAACATCTCATGTACCCAATAAATATATGCACCTGCTATGTACCCACAAGAATTTAAAAAAATACTTTAAAAATTAAAAAATATAAAAAACACTGGTTAGATTTGAGTTTTTGGTCAATAAATGAATCTTTTATTTTAAAAAAAAACTACTGAAAAGATAACACTAGGTTAATACTTCATACCACACATATATGTAATTATTAAAATGCATTGGAAATCTAAATATAAAAAATAAAACCATATAAGTACTGTAAGAATAAATTCCAGTATAAACTGATAATAGAGAAACATTTTCTAACTATGACCCAAAATTCAGATGCGATAAAGAAAAAATAGTGAATCTGGCTTGACTTATGTTTGTGTTGGTTAAGTAAAGTTAAAAGACAATTGAAAAATTTGGAGAAAATATTTGCAATGTAGATTAAAGAAAAAGGGGTTATATTGCTAATATATATATTTTAGAATTTGATATAAAATGCCAAAATTTTAGAAGTAAAATTGGCAAGATATATGACATGCTAAAATTGTTCTCTCATCTCTCTGTTTTTCTTCCTTTCTTCCAAATCCTTTAAACCTTTTAAAAATTTTCAGCTCAGGAAACCTTCAGGGCCTGTGTTATCAGATGTCATTTGACAAACAGGAAAAAACAAGTTGGTCACATTTTGATCTTGGTTAACATAAAACACACACACGCACACACACACACACACACACAAACACACACCCCAATACATATTATTATTATTTTTTCTGAATAATTTGAGAAGAAGCTGTATTGTAATGTTCCATTACCCCTAAATATTTATATACTTTTAAGATTAGGGATACTTTTTTACATAATTTCCAAAAATGTATCATAATCAGAACATTGATACAACATCATTATCTAATGTATTGATCTTATTTATGTTTTAGTAATTGTCCCAAAAATGTCCTCTTAGCAAAATTAAAAATATATTCCAGAATCACACATTACATATTAATATTTTAAGAGTGAATATTAGAATAATAAAGCTATGACATATGACTTTTAAATCAATAAAAAGAAAATAAATGAGTAATAATAAAAATCAATTCAAAAGTAAGAGAGGAGAGAAAGAATAGAACAAGTGGGATGAACAGAAAGCACAAAATAAGGTAACAGAAATCTATTCCAAATATCACTAATCACACTCTAGATAAAAGTTATATAAAATATAAGTTAAAACATAGAAATTAAGTGGCTGGACTTTAAACTATATAGCTTTTTACAAGATATATGCTCTAAACATAAAGGCACAGTTGGGCAAAGGATGGAAAAGGAAATACCAGTCTAATGCTAGCCAAAAGTAAGCTAGTATAATTCTATTGGTATTAGACAAAATAGATTTTAAAACAAAAAACACTGATAGTGACAAAAGGAATAGTACCTAATAGTTAAGTTTTCAGTTCTTAAAAATATATGTAAAAATTATGAACATATATGTCAAAAATGACTTCAAAACACATAAAACAGAAATTTATAGAACTAAAAAGAGAAATTTATAAATTTGCAATCAGAGTGAGAAACTTGAGTTTTTACTTCTAGTCTTTGGAAGATTGAACATGCACCAACAGATAAAATTTTGAAAATCAATAAGGATATAAACTTGAGCGTGAAATTAACAAGTTTTACCAAATAGGTTTGTATAAAACCCTACAGATGAAAGTTAGCAAATGCATGTTATTTTTATACCCACATGAAACTTTAAGGAAAATTGACTGTAAAGTAGGCCATATGGTAAGACTCAACATGTTTCGAAGGACTGGCCTTTCAGATTACATTGTGTGATTCCAGGACAATTGTTAGAAGCCAACAATAAGAAGATAGCTAAAATTATCTCCATATTTGATACTTTAGAAATGTCCTGCTAGTAATTCATAGATCAAAACAATAAATTCTAGTAAAAATGAGAACATATTTAGATCTTAATATTATGTAAATAGGTGACAAATTCTGTTTAAGAAATGCTTTAAATGAGTACCACAAATTTTTATATGTATTGCTTATACATCTGAGGAAATAATAAACTTGTAGATAGGCTAATAGAATTGATCTGAACAGAAACATAAAAAGAATAAATAGTTTAAAAATAAAAACATAACAGAACATCCGAGAACTCTAGGAAATGTCAATAAGTCTAACAAAAATGGAAGTGCAGTTTCAAAAACAGAAGAGATGACACTTTGGAAATGGGCCAAATAATATGTGAAAAGATAATAGCTGATGATTTTTAAAACAAATTGAAGAAAAGAAAACCTAGATCAAAGAAGTCTAGAGAACCCTAGGCAAAAGAAAGAAAGAAGAAGGAGAAAGGAAGATGTTTAGAAATATTATAGAATGCTGAAAAGTTAAAGACAGTATCTTGAAGGCAAACAGAGGTAAAAAGTATATATTATGCACAGCTAACTTCTTAGAAATTTTGCAAGCCCAGAGTGTTATCTATAAAGTACTCTCAACTTAGAATTTTATACTCAGAGGAAATACCTTTCAAAAGTGAAAGTAAGATAAATACTTCTACAGACAAACTCTGAGAAAATTCATTGCCAGTAGAGCTGAACTATATGAAATATTAAATAACATGTTTAGGCAGAATCTACACAAAAAAATGAAGAGCACTGGAAATGGCAAAAAGGGTTAATATAAAAACATTTTCTTATTTTAATAACTTTTTACTATAAAGTAAAAGAGTAACAATGTATCATTGCAAGATATTGAAACTGTCCAACTAAATAGAGACATACACCGTGTTTGTGGATAAAATATTTAATTCTATAAAGTTGGTAAATTTTCCAAAATTGTTTTAAAAAGTTAGAAAAGTGCAATCAAAATAACAAGAGTGTTTTTAATGTTTTTTTTTCCCTTTGTGAAACTTGAGAGTAAATTTATTTATTTATTTAATTTATTTTAACTTTTATTTAAGTTTGGGGTATAAATGCAGGTTTGTTATGTAGGTAAACCTGTGTCATGGGGATTTGTTTTACAGATTATTTCATCAGTGGTTTATTAAGTCTAGTACCCATTCGTTATTTTTCCATATCTTCTCTCTCCTCCTACCCTCTACCCTCCACCCTCCAAAAGGCCCCAGTGTGTTTTGCTCCCTTCTAAGTGTTTATGTGTTCTCATCACTTAGCTCCTACTTGTAAGTGAGAACATGCAGCATTTGGTTTTCTCTTTCTGTGTTAGTTTACTAAGGATAATAACCTACAGCTCCATTTATGTCCCTGCAAAAGACATGATATTACAACTTAATTGTAAACTTAAAATAAAAAAGAGAAGCTCAAGACTTAATAAGACTTTAGAAAATAAGAATAAGTTTGAAGGACTTGCTTCAACAACTAGCTGGAATAATTGATGCAATGTGGTATTCTTTTCAGGAATCAACACAATAAAAGGAATGTAATGTAATAGAAAAGACAAAAACATGGGTATGTATTTCTATATGAGGAAGCATATAAGGAAAGTGGGTCTGCAGATGAATGAGAAAATAAGGAGCTATTCAAAAAATAGTTATGGGTTATATATAAAAATGATATTGTTCAATACTTCATGTGATATAAAAATCTAATTCAGGTGGAAAAAAGATTTAAATATGAAAGGCAAATTTAAAAAATGTTTAAAAGATAAAGCTTTCTTAAAGAAAACACATGAAATAAATCTTAACATAAATATTGTTAAATTTGATTATATTAAATTAAGAACTTTTGCTAGAAATCTAATGTAAAACATAGTGACTGTAGTTAATAGTACTGTATTGTATACTTGAAATTTGCTGAGAGAGTAAAACTTAAATGTTCTCACTTCACATACACAAAACTGATAACAATGTGAGGTGATGCATGTGTTAATTAACTTGATTCTGATAATCATTTCACAATGTATACATACATTGAAACATCACATTGTACACTCTAAATATATACAATTTTACTTTTCAATTATACCTCAAAAAAGCTGGAAAAATTAAGAAATTCTGTTCATTAAAAGTACCATAGTAAGAGTCCACCACTGTGCGAATGTTTTGCCATTTTATTTCTATGATCCACAAAATTAGTATAAAGATACATAAAACTCAATGTGAATAAAATCAATGTAGTAAAAAAAAATAAAGAAAAAACCACAAAGTGTGTGAACAGACATTTCAGAGAAAATAAACATGATTAGTCAATAAAGATAAGACATGATGATCATAGTAGAAAATCCTGAACAGTTTCTTAAAAATGTACAAGAACTAGGAATTGCGTTTAGCAAAGCAAAGGATAGAAGGCCACTATACAAAAGTTAATTCTATTCCATATGGTAGCAATAAGCAATTAAATAAAAATTAACATCATTTACAATAGCCTAAAAAGTTTAAAAATTTAGAGAAAATTTAATAAAACATATACAAGTTTGATGCCAAAAAGTAGAAAACATTGTTGAGAAAAATTAAAGAAAACATAAATGAAGAGATATACCATGGTCATGGATCAGAAGACGTTATCATTAAAATGTCAATATTCCTGAAATTGATCTGCAGATTTAAGACAATTCTAATAAAATCTTGGCACAATTCTTTTGTAGAAATTAAAAACTGGCTCTATATGTTATATGGAAAAACAAAAAACCTAGACTAGATGGTTGGTGGGCTCATAGTGATCAAGAGAGTGTAGTGTTGGCTTCAAGGTAGACATATAGATAAATGGAGCAGAAAATAAAATTCAGAAGCATGCTCCAATATATTCGTCAATTATTTTTTGACAAAGTTGCCAAAATACTTCAATAAAGAAAAGATAGTTTTCTTTTTCAAAAAATAGTCCTCGAATGTTTGTCATCCCAAAACTTATATTTTGAAGCTTCAATCCCCATTATGATGATATTTGGAGGTGGTGCCTTTGGGAGGTAATTGGGTCAAGGGGATAGTGCCCTCATCAGTGGGATTAGTGCCTTATAAGAAGAGAAAGGAGAGAGAAGATGGCTCTGTCTTCACCATGTGAAAATAAAACAAAAATATGGCCATCTGCAAACCAGGAAGAGTACTCTCACCAGATACTGGATCTGCTGGTGGCTTCATCTTGGATTTCCCAGCATCCATAATTGTGACAAATAAATGTCTGTTGGTGTTCTGTTATAGCAGCCTGAATGAACAAAGAAAATAGGGAAATAATTAAACGTCATGAAGAAATAATCAATCTTAACTCTAACCTGCACCATATGAAAATAGAAGTGGAGCATAAAATGAAATGTAAAAATTAAACACAAAATTTCTAAAATGGATCACAGGCAACAAGTATTGTGACCTTGGATTAAGCTTGTTTTTTGCTTTTTCTTTTTTCTAAGATATGCTCCAAAAAGCATGAACCATTAACCACAATAACAACAAAAATTCTGTTCATTTGGATTTCATGAAAAAGTAAAACTTCTGCTCTTTGAAAGGTATGGTTAAGAAACTTGACAGACAAGCCACAGACTGGGAAAAAATATTTGCAAATTATATATCCCAAAACAGACTTTCATCTGAATGCATTCTATTAGGAATATAACATATTTCTAATATATTATGAACTCTCTAGACTCAATAATAACTAAACAAGCATTCTAATTAAAATGGGCAAAATATTTGAATAGATACTTTAACAAAAAAGATATATGGGTGAAAAATAAGCACATGAGGGGAGGAGCCAAGATGGCCGAATAGGAACAGCTCCCTTCTACAGCTCCCAGCTTGAGCGACGCAGAAGACTGGTGATTTCTGCATTTCCATCTGAGGTACCGGGTTCATCTCACTAGGGAGTGCCAGACAGTGGGCGCAGGTCAGTGGGTGAGTGCACCATGCGCCAGCCGAAGCAGGGGCGAGGCATTGCCTCTCTCGGGAAGTGCAAGGGGTCAGGGAGTTCCCTTTCCAGAGGTGACAGACAGCACCTGGAAAATCGGGCCACTCCCACCCGAATACTGTGCTTTTCCGACGGGCTTAGGAAACGGTGCCCCAGGAGAGTATAGCCTGCACCTGGCTCAGAGGGTCCTACGCCCACGGAGTCTCGCTGATTGCTAGCACAGCAGTCTGAGATCAAACTACAAGGTGGCAGCGAGGCTGGGGGAGGGGCGCCCGCCATTGCCCAGGCTTGCTTAGGTAAACAAAGCAGCTGGGAAGCTCGAACTGGGTGGAGCCCACCACAGCTCAAGGAGGCCTGCCTGCCTCTGTAGGCTCCACCTCTGGGGGCAGGGCACAGACAAACAAAAAGACAGCAGTAACCTCTGCAGACTTAAATGTCCCTGTCTGACAGCTTTGAAGAGAGCAGTGGTTCTCCCAGCACGCAGCTGGAGATCTGAGAACGGGCAGACTGCCTCCGCAAGTGGGTCCCTGACCCCTGATCCCCGAGCAGCCTAACTGGGAGGCACCCCCCAGCAGGGGCAGACTGACACCTCACATGGCCAGGTACTCCAACAGACCTGCAGCTGAGGGTCCTGTCTGTTAGAAGGAAAACTAACAAACACAAAGGACATCCACACCAAAAACCCATCTGTACATCACCATCATCAAAGACCAAAAGTAGATAAAACCCCAAAGATGGGGAAAAAACAGAGCAGAAAAACCGGAAACTCTAAAAAGCAGAGCGCCTCTCCTCCTCCAAAGGAATGCAGTTCCTCACCAGCAACAGAACAAAGCTGGACAGAGAATCACTTTGACGAACTGAGAGAAGAAGTCTTCAGACGATCAAATTACTCCGAGCTACGGGAGGATATTCAAACCAAAGGCAAAGAAGTTGAAAACTTTGAAAAAAATTTAGAAGAATGTATAACTAGAATAACCAATACAGAGAAGTGCTTAAAGGAGCTGATGGAGCTGAAAACCAAGGCTCGAGAACTACGTGAAGAATGCAGAAGCCTCAGGAGCCGATGTGATCAAATGGAAGAAAGGGTATCAGCGATGGAAGATGAAATGAATGAAATGAAGCGAGAAAGGAAGTTTAGAGAAAAAAGAATAAAAAGAAACGAGCAAAGCCTCCAAGAAATATGGGACTATGTGAAAAGACCAAATCTACGTCTGATTGGTGTACCTGAAAGTGACAGGGAGAATGGAAACAAGTTGGAAAACACTCTGCAGGATATTATCCAGGAGAACTTCCCCAATCTAGCAAGGCAGGCCAACATTCAGATTCAGGAAATACAGAGAATGCCACAAAGATACTCCTCGAGAAGAGCAACTCCAAGACACATAATTGTCAGATTCACCAAAGTTGAAATGAAGGAAAACATGTTAAGGGCAGCCAGAGAGAAAGGTCGGGTTACCCTCAAAGGGAGGCCCATCAGACTAACAGCAGATCTCTCGGCAGAAACTCTACAAGCCAGAAGAGAGTGGGGGGCCAATATTCAACATTCTTAAAGAAAAGAATTTTCAACCCAGAATTTCATATCCCGCCAAACTAAGCTTCATAAGTGAAGGAGAAATAAAATCCTTTACAGACAAGCAAATGCTGAGAGATTTTGTCACCACCAGGCCTGCCCTAAAAGAGCTCCTGAAGGAAGCGCTAAACATGGAAAGGAACAACCAGTACCAGCCGCTGCAAAATCATGCCAAAATGTAAAGACCATCGAGACTAGGAAGAGACTGCATCAACTAACGAGCAAAATAACCAGCTAACATCATAATGACAGGATCAAATTCACACATAACAATATTAACTTTAAATGTAAATGGACTAAATGCTCCAATTAAAAGACACAGACTGGCAAATTGGATAAAGAGTCAAGACCCATTAGTGTGCTGTATTCAGGAAACCCATCTCACGTGCAGAGACACACATAGGCTCAAAATAAAAGGATGGAGGAAGATCTACCAAGCAAACGGAAAACAAAAAAAGGCAGGGGTTGCAATCTGAGTCTCTAATAAAACAGACTTTAAACCAACGAAGATCAAAAGAGACAAAGAAGGCCATTACATAATGGTAAGGGGATCAATTCAACAAGAAGAGCTAACTATCCTAAATATATATGCACCCAATACAGGAGCACCCAGATTCATAAAGCAAGTCCTGAGTGACCTACAAAGAGACTTAGACTCCCACACATTAATCATGGGAGACTTTAACACCCCACTGTCAACATTAGACAGATCAATGAGACAGAAAGTCAACAAGGATACCCAGGAATTGAACTCACCTCTACACCAAGCGGACCTAATAGACATCTACAGAACTCTCCACCCCAAATCAACAGAATATACATTTTTTTCAGCACCACACCACACCTATTCCAAAATTGACCACATATTTGGAAGTAAAGCTCTCCTCAGTAAATGTAAAAGAACAGAAATTATAACAAACTATCTCTCAGATCACAGTGCAATCAAGCTAGAACTCAGGATTAAGAATCTCACTCAAAACCACTCAACCACATGGAAACTGAACAACCTGCTCCTGAATGACTACTGGGTACATAACGAAATGAAGGCAGAAATAAAGATGTTCTTTGAAACCAACAAGAACCAAGACACAACATACCAGAATCTCTGGGATGCATTCAAAGCAGTGTGTAGAGGGAAATTTATAGCACTAAATGCCCACAAGAGAAAGCAGGAAAGATATAAAATTGACACCCTAACATCACAATTAAAAGAACTAGAAAAGCAAGAGCAAACACATTCAAAAGCTAGCAGAAGGCAAGAAATAACTAAAATCAGAGCAGAACTGAAGGAAATAGAGACACAAAAAACCCTTCAAAAAATTAATGAATCCAGGAGCTGGTTTTTTGAAAGGATCAACAAAATTGATAGACCGCTAGCAAGATTAATAAAGAAAAAAAGAGAGAAGAATCAAATAGATGCAATAAAAAATGATAAAGGGGATATCACCACCGATCCCACAGAAATACAAACTACCATCGGAGAATACTACAAACACCTCTACGCAAATAAACTAGAAAATCTAGAAGAAATGGATAAATTCCTCGACACATACACTCTCCCAAGACTAAACCAGGAAGAAGTTGAATCTCTGAATAGACCAATAACAGGAGCTGAAATTGTGGCAATAATCAATAGCTTACCAACCAAAAAGAGTCCAGGACCAGATGGATTCACAGCCGAATTCTACCAGAGGTACAAGGAGGAGCTGGTACCATTCCTTCTGAAACTATTCCAATCAGTAGAAAAAGAGGGAATCCTCCCTAACTCATTTTATGAGGCCGGCATCATCCTGATACCAAAGCCGGGCAGAGACACAACCAAAAAAGAGAATTTTAGACCAATATCCTTGATGAACATTGATGCAAAAATCCTCAATAAAATACTGGCAAACCGAATCCAGCAGCACAGCAAAAAGCTTATCCACCATGATCAAGTGGGCTTCATCCCTGGGATGCAAGGCTGTTTCAATATACACAAATCAATAAATGTAATCCAGCATATAAGCAGAACCAAAGACAAAAACCACATGATTATCTCAATAGATGCAGAAAAGGCCTTTGACAAAATTCAACAACCCTTCATACTAAAAACTCTCAATAAATTAGGTATTGATGGGACGTATCTCAAAATAATAAGAGCTATCTATGACAAACCCACAGCCAATATCATACTGAATGGGCAAAAACTGGAAGCATTCCCTTTGAAAACTGGCACAAGACAGGGATGCCCTCTTTCACCACTCCTATTCAACATAGTGTTGGAAGTTCTGGCCAGGGCAATTAGGCAGGAGAAGGAAATCAAGGGTATTCAATTAGGAAAAGAGGAAGTCAAATTGTCCCTGTTTGCAGACGACATGATTGTATATCTAGAAAACCCCATTGTCTCAGCCCAAAATCTCCTTAAGCTGATAAGCAACTTCATCAAAGTCTCAGGATACAAAATCAATGTAAAAAAATCACAAGCATTCTTATACACCAACAACAGACAAACAGAGAGCCAAATCATGAGTGAACTCCCATTCACAATTGCTTCAAAGAGAATAAAATACCTAGGAATCCAACTTACAAGGGATGTGAAGGACCTCTTCAAGGAGAACTACAAACCACTGCTCAAGGAAATAAAAGAGGATACAAACAAATGGAAGAATATTCCATGCTCATGGGTAGGAAGAATCAATATCGTGAAAATGGCCATACTGCCCAAGGTAATTTACAGATTCAATGCCATCCCCATCAAGCTACCAATGACTTTCTTCACAGAATTGGAAAAAACTACTTTAAAGTTCATATGGAACCAAAAAAGAGCCCGCATTGCCAAGTGAATCCTAAGCCAAAAGAACAAAGCTGGAGGCATCACGCTACCTGACTTCAAACTATACTACAAGGCTACAGTAACCAAAACAGCATGGTACTGGTACCAAAACAGAGATATAGATCAATGGAACAGAACAGAGCCCTCAGAAATAATGCCGCATATCTACAGCTATCTGATCTTTGACAAACCTGAGAAAAACAAGCAATGGGGAAAGGATTCCCTATTTAATAAATGGTGCTGGGAAAACTGGCTAGCCATATGTAGAAAGCTGAAACTGGATCCCTTCCTTACACCTTATACAAAAATCAATTCAAGATGGATTAAAGACTTAAATGTTAGACCTAAAACCATAAAAACCCTAGAAGAAAACCTAGGCATTACCATTCAGGACATAGGCATGGGCAAGGACTTCATGTCTAAAACACCAAAAGCAATGGCAACAAAAGCCAAAATTGACAAATGGGATCTAATTAAACTAAAGAGCTTCTGCACAGCAAAAGAAACTACCATCAGAGTGAACAGGCAACCTAAAAAATGGGAGAAAATGTTTGCAACCCACTCATCTGACAAAGGGCTAATATCCAGAATCTACAAAGAACTCAAACAAATTTACAAGAAAAAAACAACCCCATCAAAATGTGGGCAAAGGATATGAACAGGCACTTCTCAAAAGAAGACATTTATGCAGCCAAAAGACACATGAAAAAATGCTGATCATCACTGGCCATCAGATAAATGCAAATCAAAACCACAATGAGATACCATCTTACACCAGTTAGAATGGTGATCATTAAAAAGTCAGGAAACAACAGGTGCTGGAGAGGATGTGGAGAAATAGGAACACTTTTACACTGTTGGTGGGACTGTAAATAATTCAACTATTGTGGAAGTCAGTGTGGCGATTCCTCAGGGATCTAGAACCAGAAATTCCATTCGACCCAGCCATCCCATTACTGGGTATATACCCAAAGGACTATAAATCATGCTGCTATAAAGACACATGCACACATATGTTTATTGCGGTATTATTCACAATAGCAAAGACTTGGAACCAACCCAAATGTCCAACAATGATAGACTGGATTAAGAAAATGTGGCACATATATACCATGGAATACTATGCAGCCATAAAAAAATGATGAGTTCATGTCCTTTGTTGGGACATGGATGAAATTGGAAATCATCATTCTCAGTAAACTATCGCAAGAATAAAAAACCAAAAACTGCATATTCTCACTCATAGGTGGGAATTGAATAATGAGAACACATGGACACAGGAAGGGGAACATCACACTCTGGGGACTGTTGTGGGGTGGGGGGAGGGGGGAGGGATAGCATTGGGAGATACACCTAATGCTAGATGACGAGTTAGTGGGTGCAGCGCACCAGCATGGCACATGTATACATATGTAACTTACCTGCACATTGCGCACATGTACCCTAAAGCCTAAAGTATAATAATAATAAATAAATAAATTAATTAATTAAAAAAATAGAAAAAAAGAAAAATAAGCACATGAATAGACATTCAACACCATTAGTCATCAGGAAAATGTATTTTAAAACCACTACACTACCTGCACACTAGAAGAGCTAAAAGTTTAACAACTGAAAATTAAAAGAAAAAAAAAAAAGAAAACCCAAATTGCTGTGGAGGATGTGGAGCATTTGCAACTCTCATAGGATCCTGGTGGGAATGTTTTCCTCTATGGGAAACATTTTGGCAATTTTTTTCATTAAATAAAACTAAACATATATTTAACATACAACCTATCAATTTTACTGCTAAGTATTTACCCAAGAGATATGAAAACATATATCCACACAAAGACCTCAGTGTAAATATTTATGGTAGCTTTACTCATAATGATCCCAAACTGGAAACAACCAAAATACTTATCCACTGGCCAATGTATAAACACATTGTGTTAATTCACACAATGGAGTGCTTCTTTGTAGTAAGAAGGTGCAAAGTATTGACATGTGCAACAGCCTAGGTGAATTTTAACAGCATTATGCTAAGTGAAATAAACCAGACAAAAAATTACTATATATTGTATGATTCTATGTGCATGATATTTCACATTTTGTGTGGAAAAACACAAAACTAAAATAGCAGAAATTAGATCAGTGGTTCCCAGGAGCTTGAAGTATGAGTCCAGGGACACAAGGGAAACTTTGGAGGAGTAATGGAAACATTCTATGTCTCACTGAAGTGGTGATTATACATCTGGCAAAGCCCATTAACTGTACACCTAAAAAAGGTGAATTTTACATTATGTAAATTGTACCTCAATAAACCTGAATTTGAATTTTCCATTTTATTTCAATCTTATTGGAAAAATTATCAAGTTTGGAGGTTGTCGAGTAATGTAATCTGTACTGTACAGTTTGTGGTAGTGTAAAATGGTTCAACCACTTTGAAAACAATTTGTCATTGTCTATTAAATATGAAGATGTACCTATTCTACAATCCAGTAATGTTGCTCTTCATTTTATAATTTGAAAATATCTTGGTTCTATGTACTTAGAATTAACAACATTATTTCTATATGCAGCAATAATATAGAAAATTATAGAAAAATCATTTTTGCAGCAATTTTAACAGGATAAAAGTGAAAATGATTCATTGTCTATTGACATTAGACAAATAAATTCCATGTATTCATTCAGTGGTATATTGTACAATGGTGAAAATCAATGAATTACAACTACTTGAACAACATGGTTTACTCTTGGAACCACAATATCTAATAAAAAGGACAAAACATGGCACACAGTATTGTAATATGTATGCATATACATATTACATATATGTATATGTTCAAAAAGAGTTACAACTTAATATATAATTTAAACATATGTACATATTTGTTAAAATTATAATTAAAACTCAGGGATTTATTAAGACACAATTTGGGATAAGAAGGCTGCAAAATAAAGATCAAGAAACACATTCTGCTGTATCTACAACACTCCATTTCTTAAGTTACATGTTGAGTCATGGGTGTCTTTTATCATTGTTTAATAACTTATTATTCTCTACTTTCTTTTGTATGTAAAAATACTTTATATCATAGGTATTTTAATAACATCTCTTAGATGTCAATATTGCCTACTCTACTCTCCCCCTTTTTGGCAAAGTTGCTACCACTCGCTGCCCTTACTGAGCTGGTGGAACACCATATAACCCTACTTTGTGGTATCATTTGTTGGGCTAGAGGTGAAATCCTGACATATGCAATAGCTATGAGATTGCTCAATAATCTTGAATTTCAAGAATTTGCCTTGAAGAGAAAAGCTGAATGGAACTTACTTTTGATCAAAATCTTGAGTTGAAACACAGAGAAGTTACCAGTTATTATAGGTAATTTAATCTAAAGGAATATCTAACATGAAACCAGTGAGAGCTGCCCATGATTAGAAGTCATAGTTCAATAAACTCCTAAAATTATGTGCAAAATTTTATGTATATCCCTCAAGGGGGATCATATCTTTCACTTGGTGTCTTTGGTCTAACACAGGATAAAAAACACTGGGGCAAAGTCTTACGAGGAAGCTGAGTAGTTAAGTGAGAACACACCAGAGTAGGGATAGACATCACTAGGCTGGTGCCCAGATCTGCATCTGCGTCTGCTTTTCCTGAAAAAGATGCTCTTCATCTTTTTTTTTTGGAGTCTTATGAGAAATATGAACCTGTCAAGAAGTTCAATTGAAAATTTTTAAAATGCTTTGGACCACAAGCATCCTATGAACACACAGACATGATACACAATGAATTTTAAATTAATGTTCAAATTTGGATGTTTTCTTAAAGAATAAAAGTAATTTACAGTTTTTAAAACTATTGCTCTGGAAAATAGTTGGAAGGGTTAACTCTTAGCAACTAATTATCACTTGATTCGAACCAAGGAGAGATTTTTTAAAAATTAGAAATTTTGGTGAGAATCCTTTCTTTTTATTATTCATTAGATTGGAAAGCACCATTGGGCACCCTTAAAACTATAATGTGCTTGGCTATCCATTTCTTTAGGTTGTGTGTTTGTAGTTGCAAGGAAAACTCAATGCTTCTAATTGCAAACATTCAAAAACAAACAAAAATAAACAAATCACAACAAAATTCATCTTTTTGTGTTGCAAATTCCTAGCTATTCTATCATTATAAATTCTGTCAAGCAGAAATGACAGAACCATGTTCCAGCTTCTAAAATGCATGTCTCCATAGCACATACTGCTTCTTGCTTATTTTTCTCATGTTTAAAAATCATTCACGGGAAAAGGTAATTAGGACTTGCAAAAATCTTTAAAATGTGATATAGTTTGGGTATGGATCATGGTGGCAGATTTCTCATGAATGGTTTCACACTGTTCCCTTGGTGCTGTCGTCACAATAGTGAGTGACTTCTCAGGAGATCTGGTTGCTTAAAAGTGTGCAGCACCTTCTCTCTCTCTCTCTCTCTCTCTCTCTCCATTCTCACCATGTGATGTGCCTGCTCCCCCTTTGCCTTCCACCATGATTGGAAGCCTCCTGAGGCCTCCCAAGAAGCAAATGCTGCTATGATTCTTGTATAGCCTGCAAAACTGTAAGTCAATTAAACCTCTTTTCTTATAAATAACCCAGTCTCAGGTATTTCCTTATAGCAATGCAAGAATGGTCTAATATAAGATGTTTTTCTTATAGTGTAATTTTATTGGCTCTGTATCCTCCAGCTAATATTTCTGAAGCCCCTTTTATTTGTACACTTCCATAGCCATTCAGAGGAAATATCTCACTCATAAAAAATGCTTTGCCATATGGTGTTAGAAGAGTATATCTCCCAGTACTTAAGGAGATAGTTTTTTTTTTTCCAAGTGGCAAAACCTGCAGGAAAAACACAGGTGACAATTTGGCAGTGACTTTGTAACATCGTATCAATTCCAATTACCCTGCTGGACTGCAAATCTATCTTGAAGTGAAGAATCAAATAGATCACAAACCAGACAGGAAGTTAAAGTTTTTTTTTTCCTTCCTCTCTTATTTCATGCACTGGCTCTCAAAATGATGGTTATAATGCTATATACAAAGTCGGCTTGGCACAGTGGCTCACGTCTGTAATCCCAGCACTTTGAGAGGCCAAGGTGGGTGGATCACCTGAGGTCAGGAGTTTGAGACCAGTCTGGCCAATATGGTGAAACCCTGTCTCTACTAAAAAAAAAAAAAAAATACACAAATTAGTCAGGCATGGTGGTGGGCATCTGTAATCCCATCTACTTGGGAGACTGAGGCAGGAACCCAGGAGGCGGAGGCTGCAGTGAACCGAGATCACACCACTGCACTCCAGCCTGGGCGACAGAGGGAGATTCCATCAAAAAAAAAAAAGTAATTAGTTGTGTACTCCACTGTTACATGTTACATGGTTTGAGGTTTTGAGGTTAAACAAATGTGACTTCTGAAATTTCACGCAAAGAATAAATAAAAAAATTGTACCTTCTAGGTAAAAAAAATCATACCTTGTAAGTACTATTAAATGCTTTATGTCACACATAAACAAATCACTGTAAATAACACATAAAGACAATTTTATATAGCTTTAAGTGCAATATAATTCAAATGCATGGACATCTCCAGCTATACAAGATTTAATCTGATTTTTCCTACCAATGAAAATATTCTTTTGTAAATGTAGTAATTTAATGTTGCACCTATAATCCTGAACTTCATTCACATAATAAAGTTTTGATATATAACCTATAAATTCCATAAAGCTCATAAAAGAAAGTAGCCAAAAGTGGACAGGCTAAGTAAGTAAGGTGGCCAAGCAATTCTAATCTTCTGAGAATGTGTCACTGAAAAATTGTCATATATAAGAAGTATGGTGGTGAGAAACATCATCTGGCAGACCATGGGAAAGGTTCATTATTATAGGTCAAAGATAAAGACATCTTGCAAAGTGGCAAAGGAATACTCATTTAAGAAAAAGAACTGAAGAACTTATAATGCTTGACCATTAGAGAAAATATTGGAAATAATTAAAATCGGAAATAATTCCATAAACGGAAGCAAATAAAACAAAACCCTGCAAAAACCTCCCAGCTTTTGCTGTAATTAAAAATTTGATGAAAATTGTGCTTGTGTAATGGTGTTGCAGTTCGACCCTATTGCTATATGCAGTCATTTCCCTTTAAAATTGTGGAATGCAGACTGGGCAACCTAGAAAGACCCCATCTCTACAAAAGAGAAAAATTAAAATATTAGCTGGGCATGGTGGTGCATGCCTGTAGTCCTAGCTACTTGGGAGGCTAACGTGGGAGGATTCTTTCAGCCCAGGAATTTGAGGCTGCAGTGAGCTTAGATCACACTACTGCTCTCCGAACTGGGTGACAGAATTAGACCCTGTCTCAAAAAGAAAAATAAATAAAAATAAAATTGCAGAATGCCTTTACATACCCAGTATTTTATTATTTGAAAAAGTAGTTCAAGAAATATTTTGAAAAACAATACAATTTTTATTACTGGATATTAAAAATATATGGCTCTATTTATTAGGTGAATCGTGTCTCCCCAAAATTTATATGTTGAAGCCCTAACACCCATTTCCTCAGAATGTCACTGTATTTGGAGATAGCACTTTTAAAGAAAAAAAATTAATGTCCGGGCACAGTGGTTCATGCCTGTAATCCCAGCACTTTGAGAGGCCAAGGCGGGTGGATCACTTGAGGCCAGAAATTTGAGACCAGCCTGGGCAACATGGTGAAACCCTGTCTCTAATAAAAATACAAAAAATTTGCTGGAGGTGATGGTACATACCTGTAATCCTAGCTAATTGGCGGGCTAAGGACCAAGAATCACTTGAACCCAAAAGGTGGAGGTTGCTGAGATCATGCCAGTGCACTCCAGCCTGGGCGACAGAGCAAGACTCTGTCTTAAAAAATTAATAATAAAAATAAAAACAAAAAAGGAGAGAGAGAGAGAAGATTAAGTTAAAATGAGGTCATTAGGGTGGGCCCTAATCTAATATAACTGGTGTCCTTACAAGAAAAGGAAGGAGATAAGGACACACAAAGAGATACCAGGGATGCATGAACACATAGAAAAGATCATCTGAGGACATGTCACAGAAATGGCCACCTGCAAGCCAAGGAAGGCCCTTGGAAGAAAGCAAACTTGCTGGCACCTTGATCTTGAACTTCCAGCTTCCACAAATGTGAGAAATAAATTTATTATTTAAGGTGCCCAGTCTGGTATTTTGTTATGGCAGCTCTAGCAAATTAATACACTCTACGTAAGACATTGAAAGTAGCTGGTTCTAAAATGACTATTGTAAATATGTTCAACTATGTCAGTAAGTTACTTGAATCATCACAGAATTATAAGAGGAATTTAAAGACACTTAAGTAATCTAAGAAAAAAATAAAATAAATTATGATAGCCATCATTTAAATAAAAGCTTTTATCTCTTTATGAGAGATTCAGTTTTTCTTTTTTTCCCCCAAGATGGTGGATTAGAGGCTTTTAGCATCCTTCAGCCACTTGGAAATAGTGAAACTGTATGAACTTTATTTCAGTTCTATGAACTTTATTTCAAGAAAGAAAATGTGAATTCACTGGAATAGTGAAAGACACTTCAGATCCCAGAGAGAAGGTGGGCAAGCAGCCTCTGGGATGGCATTTGGCTGATAAAAGTGAGTAAAGCCACTGTACATGAGAGAGGCAGAGAGTCTTTCTTTATGACTCATCTTCTCACTAGGGACACATGTAACCCAGGCCAAGGGAAAGCCCTTTATTTCTTGAAAGCCCTTTATTTCTTGAAACTTGGGGAGAGGCTAGGGGATGCCGAAAGGGAAAGACATCCAGAAATGTGGGAATTTTCCTGGATTTTGGACTGAGAGCAGAACACCATTTTTAATTCTGGCTCAAACAGTGATATGGTTTGGCTGTGTCCCCACCCCAAATCTCCTCTTGAATTGTAATCCCCACATATCAAGGAATGGACAGGTAGGGGTAATTGGGTCATTGGGGAGGTTCCCCCATGCTGTTTTCATGATAATGAATTTCATGAGATCTGATGCATTTATATATGTCTGGCATTTCCCTTGCTTACTTTCATTCTCTCTCCTGCTGTCCCATAAAGAGATAACTTCTGCCATGATTGTAAGTTTCCTGAGGCCTCCCCACCCAATGTGGACCTGTGAGTCAGTTAAACCTGTTTCCTTTATTAATTTACCCAGTCTCCGGTATTTCTTCATAGCGGCATCAGAATGGACTAATATATACAGAGTCAGTCTTTGTTTGGTGACTCAGTAGAATGGCCACACAGACATTTTAGTGTTAGGCCAGAGATTGGAGGAAGCACTTGCTCTAGAGCAGGAGGAGTACTCCCACAGCCAGAATTGAGTGATGAATGTGGTAAGTGCCCCAGTAGTAAGCGCTTGAATTGGGTTGCCTCCCAATGCAAGACTGAAGTGGTAGGAGAGTTGATGAAACCACAGTTTATCCTGGATGGCAAAACATTCAGCCACGGAAAGTTTTGCAACTTGGAACTGGTCTGTGTTTGTCACTGCTGGTTGCCCCAGCCTGCCACCGAGATTGTGGTGCAGTGAGGTCCTCTCTGCTCCACACCCAGGCATTTCTCCAGGCATTCAGAGCACCTACTTGCCTAGATTAGCAGTCTGAGCAGGCCCATCCTTCCTGTGCAGAGACTGTGGTATAACAGGGCTCACTGTGCTCCATGCCCAGGCATATCTCTGGGCATTCAGAGAATACACTCACCTGGATTAGCAGCCTGAGCTGCTGCCACCCTTCCTGTGCAGAGCCTGTGAGGCAGAGGGGCCCTCTCCACTCATTCCCAGGGACATCTCCAGATATTTGGAGTACCTGCTTGCCTGGATTAGTAGCTTGAGTCATCCCACCCTTCCTGTGCAGAGATCTTGGTGCAGTGGTGATCTCTCCACTTCACACCTGTGCATATTCATAGGCATTTGGTGCAGTCCCTTGTAGGGATTAGCTGCCTGAGCTGCCCTCACGTTCCTGCAAAGCTTTTGTTTCACCACCGGCTGGTCCACTCCTTGCTAGGGGACAACTTCCAGGCAATCAAAATACCTGCTTGCCTGGATTAGTAGCTGTCTCTGCCTTCTCCTGTAAAGACATTGCTGCAATAGAGGTTATTCCATTCCTTGCCAGGGACTAGTTGTTCACTTAGATAAGTGCCTGAGTCTCCTCTCGCTTCCTGTGCAGAGATCTTGGCAGGCAGCACACTTTCTAAACCACGCCCACACATATCTCCAGGCATTTGGAGCATCAACACTTGTAGATTAGGAATTTAGGCTGCCCCCTCTCCCCATGCAGAGAACTTAGGGCAGCAGAGGTTTCCCAACTCAATGCCTAGGCACAACCCTGTGTGCTTGGGGGCTATCTACTTGACCACATCCACTTGGTACTGGTGCTTGTGTCTGCCATTAGGGAAACTGTAGGCAGGCCTGCCCTGTTCACCTCCACCCATCTTGGTCCTCCCTCTGGGACTGAGCAGAGATCTCAGACAATGATGTATTCGACAGATCAGTGCAATACGTGAGGCAACAAAGAGCTTCCCCTAAAAACAAAGATCAAGTGTATACCCATCTAGATTACCTATAGCCAGGTCTTACCCATAAGTGCTACATTCTGACCTACAGGTTGAATAGTGCAACACAAGAGGAAATCTGATACAAGTGCCAAACACTGGGGAATGAGATCAGCCTCCTGAGATCTCCACCATCCCAACCTCACAGGAGGCAGTGAGTATGCTCACAAGCCCAGCACATCAATACTAAAACCAGCTGTTGAGAAAGCCACCATACAAAGGCTAAATATAACCATGGAATTTAAAAAGATTTCTTGCCTAAACTCACTCAAAACCGTTCAACTACATGGAAAAAAAACAACCCCATCAACAAGTGGGCAAAGGATATGAACAGACACTTCTCAAAAGAAGACATTTATACAGCCAACAGACACATGAAAAAATGCTAATCATCACTGGCCATCAGAGAAATGCAAATCAAAACCACAATGAGATACCATCTCACACCAGCTAGAATGGCGATCATTCAAAAGTCAGGAAACAACAGGTACTGGAGAGGATGTGGAGAAATAGGAACACTTTTACACTGTTGGTGGGACTGTAAACTTGTTCAACCATTGTGGAAGACAGTGTGATGATTCCTCAAGGATCTAGAACTAGAAATACCATTTGACCCAGCCATCCCATTACTGGGTATATACCCAAAGGATTATAAATTATGCTGCTATAAAAACCCATGCACACATGTTTATTGTGGCACTATTCACAATAGCAAAGACTTGGAACCAACCCAAATGTCCAACAATAATAGACTGGATTAAGAAAATGTGGCACATATACATCATGGAATATTATGCAGCCATAAAAAATGATGAGTTCATGTCCTTTGTAGGGACATGGATGAAGCTGGAAACCATCATTCTCAGCAAACTATCGCAAGGACAAAAAACCAAACACCACGTGTTCTCACTCATAGGTGGGAATTGAACAATGAGAACACTTGGACACAGGAAGGGGAACATCACACACCGGGGCCTGTTGTGGGGTGGGGGGAGGGGAGAGATAGCATTAGGAGATATACCTAATGTAAATGACCAGTTAATGGGTGCAGCACACCAACATGGCACATGTATACATATGTAACAAACCTGCATGTTGTGCACATGTACCCTAGAACTTTAAGTATAATTAAAAAAAAAAGAAAAAAGATTTCTTGCCACTGAAAACACCCAGAACCAAAGCCAAAGGGACTGCAAAACGTTATATATTATAGACATCTCCTCAAAGGGAGAAAAATCCCATCCAAATTATGGCAAAATTGAAAAAGTAAGGAAAGATAACATATCCAGATAAAAGAACCAGATAAACAACTCCCAAAATATTAAAAACCAGAGTATTACAACACCACCCAAGGGGAACACTAACTCTACAGCAACAGATCCTAGCCAAAATGAAATAATTGAAATACCAGATAAATAATTCAAAATATTGATTTTAAAGAAGCTCAATGAGATCCAAGAAAAAACAATACTAATAGAAAGAAATCATAAAAACAATTCAGGACATGAAAGAAGAAATAGACACAATTTAAACAAAAAACTTCTGAAAATGAAAAATTTATTGAAGAAGTTACGAAATACAGTTGAAAGCTTTAACAATAGTCTAGACCAAGTGGAAGAAATAATTTTAGAACTCGAATATAGGTCTTTTAAATTAACCCAGTCAGACAAAAGTAAAAAATAAAGAATTGAAAACGTGAACAAAGCCTTTGAGAAATACAGGATTATGTAAAATGTCCAAAGCTGTGAGTCATAAGTATTTTAGAGAAAGATGAAGAAAAAATAAAAGTATGTAAAACCTATCTGAGGAAATAATTAAAGAAAACTTCAATAGCCTTAGAGAGATTTAGACATTCAGATGCAAGAAGCTCATAGAACTCCTGGAAGATAAATTGCAAGAACTTCACCAAGGCATATAGTCATTAGACTGTTCAAAGTCCACATAGAGGAAAAAACTCCTAAGAGCCACAAGAGAGAAGCATCTAATCACCAATAAAGGAAATCCCATCAGACTAACAGTGGACTTCGCAGCAGAAACCAGAAAAGACTGGGGGACTATTTTTAGTTTTATTAAAGAAAAAACAATGCCAGCCAATAATTTCATACCCTGCCAAACTAAGCTTCACAAATTAAGGAGAGATAAAGGCTTTCCCAGAAAAACAAATGCTAATGAAATTCATCACCACTAGACTGGCCAGCCAAGGAACATTCAAAGGCATTCTAAACATGGAAACTAAAGGATGACACTTGCCATCATAAACGGTCACATAGATCAATTACACAATTGGAATCAATTACACCTAGAAATCAATTACACAATTGAAACCCCTAGGTAATTATATAACAACACTATGACAGAAACAAAACCTCAAATATCAATATTAATCTTGAATATAAAAGACCTAAGTGCCCCACAAAAAAGAGTGGTGAATTGGATAATAAAACCATCCCACCTGCTGCCTACAAGAGACACATCTAGCTTTAAGATAGGTACAGACTCAAAGTAAATGGGTGGAAAAAGATACATCACACAAATGGAAAACAAAATTGAGCAGGAATAGCCATTCTCATATGAGATAAAACAGACTTTGAACCAAAAAATAGTAAAAGAAAAGACAAATAAGAACATTATATAATGATGATAATAAGAAAGAATCAGTAATTGTATTACTGTGTTTTCACACTGCTATAAAGATACTACCTGAGACTGGACAATTTATTATAAAGATACTACCTGAGACTGGATCATTTATTAAGAAAAGAGGTTTAATTGACTCACAGTTCCACATGGCTAGGGCAGCCTCAGGAAACATACGATTATGGCAGGAGGTGAAAGGAAAGCAAGGTACACCTTACATGGCAGCAGGAGAGATGGAGAGAGAGAGCAGGGGAAATTCCAGACGTTTATCAAACAACCAGATCTCATGAGAACTCTCTTGCTATCATGAGAAAAGAATGGGGGAAACCACCCCCATAATCCAATTATCTCCCACCAAATCCCACCCTTGACACCTGGGAATTACAATTCAAGATGAGATTTGGGTTAGGACACAGAGCCAAATCACATCATTCCACTCCTGGCTCCTCCCAAGTCTTATGTCCTTTTCACATTTCAAAACCGATCATGCCTTTCCAGTGGTTCCCCGAATTCTTAACTCATTCTAGCATTAACTCAAAGGTTCAAGTCCAAAGTTCAAGTTCAAATCCCTTTCGCCTATGAGCCTGTAAAAGCAAAAGCAAAGTAGCTACTTCCAAGATATAATGGAGGTACAGGCATTTGGTAAATGTTCTCATTCCAAAAGGAGGAAGTTGGCCAATAACAAAGGGGCCATAGGCCCCACTCAAGTCCGAAATCCAACAGGGCTGCTATTAAATTTTAAAGCCCAAAATAATCTCCTTTGACTCCATTTCTCACATTCAAGGCACACTGATGCAAGGGGTGGGCTGCCAAGGCTTTGGGCAGCTCCACTCCTGTAGTTCTACAGAATACAGCCGTTTGGCTACTTTTTACCAGCTGGCGCTGAGTGCCTGCATCTTTTCCAGGTGCATGGTGCAAGCTGCTGATGGAACTACCGTTCTGGAGTGTGATGAATGGTGGCCTCCTCTCACAGTTCCCCTAGGCAGTGCCCCAGTGGGGACTCTGTGTGGGGACTCCAACCCCACATTTCCTCCCAACACTGCCTGCATATCCAGGTGTTTCCATATACATCCTCTGAAGTCTAGGAGGAGGTTCCTAAAGCTCACTCTTGTCTTCTGCACACCCACAGGCCCAACACCACGTGGAAACTTCCAAGGTCTGGGGCTTATACCCTCTGAAGCAATGGTCTGAGCTGTATCTTGGCCCCTTTTAGCCCCGGCTGGAGCCACAGTGGCCGTGATGCCAGGTACCATGTCCTGAGGCTGCACAAAGGAACAAGCCCCTGGGCCTTGCCCAGGAAATCATTTTTCCCTGCCTAGGCCTCTGGGCTTGTGATAGCAGGGGCTGCTGTGAAGGTCTCTGACATACCCTGAAGACATTTTCCCCATTTTCTTGTATATTAACATTCAGCTCCTCATTACTTAGGCAAATTTCTGCAGCTGGCTTGATTTCCTCCCTAGAATTTTTTTTTTTCCTATCACATTGTCAGGCTGCAAATTTTCCAAACCTTTATACACTGCTTCCCTTTTAAATATAAGTGCCAATTTCAAATAATCTTTTTGTGAATGCATACAAATGTATGCATTCAGGAAAATCCAGGTCACATCTTGAATGCTTTTCTGCTTAGAAATTTCTTCTGCCAGATACCCTAAATCATCTCTCAAGTTCAAAGTTCTGCAGATCTCTAGGGCAGATGCAAAATGCCACCAGTCTCTTTGCTAAAGCATAGCAAGAGTGACCATAGCTCCAGTTCCCAATAAGTTTCTCATCTCCATCTGAGACAAACTCAGCCTGGACTTCATTGTCCATATCATTATCAGCACTTTGGTCAAAGCCATTCAACAAGTCTCTAGGAAGTTTCAAACTGTCCCACATTTTCCTGTCTTCTCCTGAGTCCTCCAAACTGTTCCAACCTCTGCCTCTTACCCAGTTCCAAAGTCACTTCCACATTTTCAGCTTATCTTTATAGCACTGTCCCACTACCTTGGTACAAATTTTCTGTATTAGTTCCTTTTCACACTGCTACAAAGATACTACCTGAGACTTGGTAATTTATGAAGAAAAGAGGTTTAATTCGCTCACAGTTCCATGTGGCTGGGGAGGCCTCAGGAAACTTACAATCATATTGGAAGGTGAAGGGGAAGCAAGGCATGTCTGACATGATGGCAGGAAAGAGAGAACGAGCAAGGACGTGTCAGACACTTATCAAACAACCAGATTTCATGAGATGTTCCTTATTATCATGAGAACAGGATGGGGGAAACTATCCCCATGATCCAATCACCTCCCACCAAGTTCCACCTTTGATATCTAGGGATTATAATTTGAGATGAGTTTTGGGTGGGGACACAGAGCCAAACCATATCAGTAAGAAAAGATCTTCCAACAACAACAAAAAAGTCCATGACCAGATGGGTTCACAGCCAAATTTTACCAGACATAGAAAGAAGAGCTGGTACCACTCTTACTGAAACTATCCCCCAAAATTAAGGAGGTGGGGTTCCTTCTTAACTCATTCTATGAAACTAGTATCACTCTGATACCTAAATCAGGAAAGAACACAACAAAAAGGAAAACTACAGGTGAATATTTCTGATGAACCCTAATACAAAAATCCTTAATAAGATACTAGCAAACCAAATCAGATTGTCCACAGTCAACGTAGAGGAAAAAATTTTAAAGGCAGCAAGATAGAAGCATTTAATCACCTATAAAGGCAATCCCATCAGAGTAACAGTGGACTTCTCAGCAGATACCTTACAAACCAGAAAAGATTGGGGGGAAAAGTACATCAAAAAGATAATTTATCATGATAATGTGGGTTTTATTTTAGAGGGGGTGCAAAGATGTTTCAACATCTGCAAATCAATAAATATGATTAGTCACAGAAACAACTGAAAACAAAAACGGTATGATCATCTCAATAGATGCAGAAAAGGCTTTCAAAAAAATCCAATATACTTTCCTGATAAAAACCTTCAATGAACTAGGCATCAATGGAACATACCTTGAAATAATAAGAGCCATATACGACAAACAACAAACCCACATCCTCATTTACACTGAATGGGAAAAAGCTGAAAGCATATCCCCTGAGAACTGGAACTAGACAAGGTTATTCATTCTCACAACTCCTATTCAACATACTGGAGGCACTACCCAGAGCAATCAGACAAAAGAAAGAAATAAAACGCATCCAAATTGGAAAAGAGGAGTTTAAATGATCTGTGCTCACTGATGACATGATTTTATACCTAGAACTTCCTACGTCTCCTCCAAAAGACTCAAAGACTTGATAAATAAATTAAAGTTCTATGATACAAAATCAATGTACAAAAATCAGTAGCATTTCTATACACCAATAATTTTCAAGCTGACAACAAAATCAAGAACTCAATCCCATTTATAATAGCTGCAAAATATAAAATACCAACAAATACATTTAACCAAGGAGGTTAAGGATCTCTATAAGGAGAACTACAAAACAGTGATAAAAGCAATTGTAGATGACACATACAAATGGAAAAACATCCCATGGTTGTGGATTTGAAGAATCAATGTCACTAAAATGACCATATGCCTAAAACAATCTACAGATTCAATGCATTTCTATAATATTACCAACATCATTTTTTTCCCAAAATTTGAAAAAACAATCCTAAAGTTCATATGGTACCAACAGTACTCTGACTAGCCAAAGTAATCTTAAGAAAATAGAATAAATTTAGAGGCATCACATTGCCTGACTTCAAATTATATTATAAGGCTATCATAATTAAAACAATATGGCACTTGTACAAAAATAGACATATAGATCAATGGAACAGAATATAGAACCTACATATAAAGTCAAATGCCTACAACCAACTAATCTTTGATAAAGTTGTTAAAAACAAACAATAGGGAAAGGACATTCTATTCAATAAATGGTATTGGGAAAATTGGTTAGCCATATGCAAAAGAATGAAACTGGATCCCTATCTCCGACCATATAAAAAAATTAACTCAAGATGGATTAAAAAATTAAATGTTATACCTGAAACTATAAAACTCCTGGAAGAAAACCTAGGAAAAACTCTTCTTGAGATTGGCCTAGGCGTGAATTTATGAAGAACACCCTAAAAGCAAATGCAACAAAAATAAACATAGACAAATGGGACATAATTAAACTAAAAAGCTTCTGCACAGTAAAACTAATATTCAACAGAAAAAAACCCTACAGAATAGGAGAAAATATTTTCAAATTATGCATCTGACAAAGGACAAATATCCAGAATCTACGAAGAACTCAAATAAACTCAAAAAGAGAAAAAAAACAACAACAAAAACACAACCCAGCCCCATTAAAAACTGGGCAAATGACCTGAACAGACATTTCTCAAAAGAAGAAATACAAGTGCCCAACCAATGCATGAAAAAAATGCTCAACATCACTAATCATCAGAGAAATGCAAATCAAAACCACAATGAGTTATCATCTTATGCCTGTGAGAATGTCTATTATTAAAAAGTCAAAAACCAACAGATGTTGTCATGGATGCAGAGAAAAGGGAACACCTATACACTGTTGGTGGGAATGTAAATTAGTTCCACCTCTATGGAAAACACTGTGGAGATTTCTCAAAGAACTAAAAATAGAACTACCATTAGACACAGCAATCCCACTACTGGGTATCTACCCAAAGGAAAAGAAAGTACGATATAAAAAAAGACATCTGCACCTATATGTTCATTGTAGCACCACTCATAATTGCAAAGTCATGGAACCAACCTAAGTGTCCATCAATGTTTGACTCGATAAAGAAAATATGGTATATATGGATCATGGAATACTACACAGTTATAAAAAAGCATAGAATCATGTCCTTTCCAGCAACAAGGGTAGAGCTGGAAGCCATTATCCTAAATGAACTAACTCAGAAACAGAAAACCAAATATCACATTTTCATACTTGTGTGAGGTAAACAAGGGGTACACATGGGAATAAAGATGAAAATAATAGACACTGGAGACTCCAAAAGGGAGAAAGATGGGAGGGGACAAGGGCTGAAAAATACCTGTCATGTACAGTGTTCACTATTTGTGTAGTGGTACACTAGAAACTAAATCCCCATCGGTATGCAATATACCTATGTGAAAAACAAGCACATGTACCCCCTGAATCTAAAATAATTTTTTTAAAATTAAATTTAAAAATAGAGATATTCTTGGGTTGAAATATGAACTGGTGTTAAACACCATTGTTTCTTCAGTCTAAGGATAGAAGTAACAAGTTTATTTGACAAGGAAGTTTGTCAAATTTGTCACACTGGAAAGAATTCCAACATATTTCGGGGTGGGCTCAGAAATTGTTCCATAACCTATTATAGAATATTAAATGATGCTTTCTTTTAGAGTAAAAATTGGTAATTGATCCCTTTACTGACCTCAGTTTAATACTGCTTTATTTTAAATGCACAAGAAGCTTCATTCTTTGTTATCTGTTAAGTTGAGAGAGGTCTTCCCTACAATTAATTTGGCAGCTATTTTAGATACTAGAGACCTTTAAATGATCACAGACCACCACCTTAATGGCAATATCTTTTATTTTCCACCACATGCATGACATTTGGTGTAGATTTGCTAACTGAAGTTATGGCTGGTTCATCATTTGAGGCAGCAGTTCATATACTTAAATACTAGACGCAGTAAACTTTCTGATCCCAGGTTCTTCACACATTTTTTGATGTGTGACCACCACTTAATCTTATATGTCAAAGTGCTTCTATTTATAAAACACGATTATGGATACCTTTTATCACATTATATTTCTCAAGAAGGATGATTTATAAGATACAAAATGTACTGTTCTTATAATAAATAGGATAATCTTTGAAAAGAATGTGATATTCAGAAAGAAGTTACCCTAATAATAAATATAAATTTTTAATTAATATATTTCTATATGCCAGTCAATTTTTTATCAGGGATTATTAAATAGTGTGTGAGTATTTTGCTTTATTATTTTTCTTTCATTCATCTGTCTGATCAGATATAACCCCTAAGAAATGGTGGCCAATGGATATAAACGGAAGTAAATTTTAATCAGCATATTTTAAAACTTGAGAGTAGTTATGGTAAAGGATGAATGGTTGGAGGTTTTAACTACTGATTCTATTGATTATCATTAAATTTATAGATTATTTATGAAATAATTTCTATTATACCATAACAGAGACTTTATAAACACTACAAATAAATTCAAATAATTTCTAAATAAAATTATTATAGTGCTTTTTGTCATCATTTGATGAAAGGGAAAAATAAACCCTGAAATACATAGAAGTATAAAATAACAATTATAAGTAATTAACAGGAGTACACTAGACTTATATAGAGGTTATCAAAAGGTCCAGGGCTGTGAGTCATACATAGCTTCATATTCCCTGGCCCTGGAACCCTGGAAAAGTATAGAATAATGGGATACATGTTTTTTTTTTTTTTTTTTTTTTTTTTTTTTTTTTTTAGAAGGAGTCTTGCTCTTTCGTCAGGCTGCAGTGCAGTGGCTCAATCTTGGCTCACTGGAACCTCCATCTCCCAGGTTCAAGCAGTTCTCCTGCCTCAGTGTCCCAAGTAGCAGGGACTACAGGTGCATGCTGCCACGCCGGGCTAATTTTTTGTATTTTAGTAGAGATGGGGTTTCATGGTGTGCCCTGGCTGGTCTCGAACTCCTGAGCTCAGACAATCCTCCCGCCTTGGCCTCCCAAAGTGCTAGGATTACATGTGTGAGTCACCACACCCGGCTTCCTTCCTTCTTTTAAAGCAGCCCAAATTGTCCTCAGAAAGTCATGCAAAAGAACACAATTCCCTATCATTTTCATATCAGTTGTAGATACATTAAATATTAAATGCTTGCTACTTCACCGGTAATTAAAGTAGATAACAAAATTCATGTAGAATGTTTTAGTTATTGTACAACATATCATCAAAATAAAATAATAACAAAGGTATTGGTATAACTTATCCACTTAAAATCTGTCAGGCTATAAATGTAAAAAGGATTAATGTATCCATTTCTTCCCACTCACTCTTCCTATTTATAGACTTTAAGAAAAAAATTTGACATGACTTGTATAAGAAGAAAATGTCAAAAGGTTATAAAACACTGCAGAGAAAACGTTTTTAATGGGTCTTCCAGAATCCTGAAATAGAAAAGATCAGAAATAAGGTTATTGTAATGAAACCAGTTAATGGAACCAGTGTTCAAGACATGTTTTCTAGTATTATTTCTACCTACCTGTACTGCATAATTAGTGGTAGGCAAGTTAGGTTGTAAACTGTGAGAAAAACAACATATTTTCCATCTCTGGCTCCTAGCTCTGCTGCAGGCAGCTGGGAGTGTTTTCCAGAAATAGAAGATGGCTGTAACAAACAATAAAATATAGGCAGTGAGAGCCACGATGATCTCTTTATCACATCTGTCATCACTGTACATACTGACAGTTTTATCAGAATGCCAGGGAGTCTGAAGGCAATGTGTCATAATCTGTGGGGATGCCTGGTCCCAAAGGATTTAGGGCTTCATTAGGAAACAAAGTAAGAACTTAAATTAAATAAAATTTTTAAAAATGAATTCACATTTCCTAGTAACCTGAAATGAGACTTTGAATGCTATAATAAATGCATGCTTCCATGACACAAATTTGCTTTTGCCTGTATTCATTACCTTTTTTTTTTTTTTTAAGTTACTCCTTGGCTTCTTATAATCAGAAACACAGAGACTTGGGTCTTGTATTTAATTGTTTGATGATGTTGAAGACCTCAAAACCCAAATGATGAAACTCACTGGTGGTTGTAGTTTTTTATCTGCGTCTTCTTATCAAATTAGTCAGTAAAGTAAACCACTTGCCGACGCTGCTCAAGCTTGAGTTCTTATCCTGACATACCAATTGATTATATAACTTCAGGACTAAATAAGAATGTGTTCAAAGGTGCTGGAAAAGGTCAGAAAACCTGGGTTCCAGTTCAGCTCTTAGGAAATGTGTGACCTTAGAAAGAGAATCATTATATATCACCTCAGGTTGTTGCTATGAGATCAAGTAAAATAAAGTCTTTCGTAAAGTAAAAGATTATACATTTATATATTTGTTTAATAGCAGAGAATAGGTATATATTATTAAAGCAACAAAATATTCCCAATGAAAAGTGCTGGAATAGAATTAGGACATTGGGGTTCTAGGCTTAACAACATGTTAAATAAATTCTTCTAGTTGTATGCTGTGGTGGCTAATATGGGATTGACCTGACATTATTGGTAATATAAGGCTGCTATTTTGAAGATCTGGCTAGTATCCTATATTTTATTTCTAAAAGTTCTACCTGTCAGACCTTGGGTTAGTCACTTAACTTCTCTAGGACACTAGTTTATAGGAATGTAAAGGAATTAGATTAGATGATTATTAACTTCCATTCTAGTCTTAAAATGGCCTACCACATTCACCTGCCTCCTTCTTTGTGTTGAAATCTGGTAAGGTCAGCACAGAAAGAACCTTCAGACTCAGCATTTCCTGTTGGAATGTGGCTGAATGGAACTGAGGTTTTTCCGTTACTGGCTTTCCTGTCCAGTTTATCTTCACATTAAAGATTCTGGTACAAAGTACTCTATATCGTGGTCATCAGGATTCTTGCTTGTTTTTGCCTGAGGCTTGCAGAGATGTGTGTAAATATTTCATTATTCAAACTAACACTTAAACTAACCCTTTCTTTTTCTTTTTTTCTGTTTTCATGAAAGACCTGTCGAAGAAGCACCTACATAACTAATGTTATCACAGATACAGACCATCAGCAAATCAAAATTCAGAACCGCAGATGTCTTTCTGAGGGTAAAACTAGAAAGATTCTAAGAAACAGTCATTCTGTGTTTGAAAGAACCATGACTCCTAAACTATCACAATCCTATTTCCTGTTACGCCTATTGTTCATGCTTTCTGTAATGTCTTATCATTTTGACAGATTAAGCGAATTCATGTTAAATTACACAAAAGCAGTAAAAGTAAAAGCATTTAGGTATAGAAAACATGCATAGAAAATCATGATTTATTTCAGCTAGGCCACAGAGGGTTAATTGTCAATGTTTTGAATTTTATTTTCTGCCTCTTTTGTGATTTGGAATTATGTTAAATCAATTATCCCTTTAATTATTTTATTTTCAATCTTTGGGGGTGTGTGTGTGTGTGTGTGTGTGTGTATAGATACGAACACACACACACAATGGGATAGACCAGCAGGCTGGAGGCTGGAGACTGCAGATGCAGAGAAGAAATTGTAGTTCAATTTCGAAGCAGTCCACTGGTAGAATTTTTGCATCCTCTGGGGAGGTCAGTTCCTGTTAAGAGGTTCAGCTGATTGCATGAGGCCCACTCACGTTACAGAGGGCAATCTGATTTACTCAAAATCCACTGATATAAAGGTTAATTTAATAAAAAAAAATACCCATCCAGAAACAGCTAGAATAATGTTTCACCAAATATCTGGTTAGAGTGGCCTAGCTAAGCGGACACATAAAATTAACTATCACATAGCTCTTCCCTTATACTTTACTGTTTTCTTTAGGATACTGTTCTTAGCTCCCCTCAGCTATCGCCAAGGCTGATCTACCACATAATGAATAAACACTTTTAAACGTGTATCTTCAGTTTTCATCTCTTGCAATACCTGTAGTTCCAACATGCTTAAAACAAAAACTCATTATTTTTTCTCCCTTATCTACTGCTTTCTTTTATTAATGGCACCATTATTCAATCTAAAAATATTGGAGTCATCTTTAAATTCTCCCACTTGATCCTTTTATTATTATTATTATTATTATTATTATTATTATACTTTAGGTTTTATGGTACATGTGCACAATGTGCAGGTAAGTTACATATGTATACATGTGCCATGCTGGTGCGCTGCACCCACTAACTCGTCATCTACCATTAGGTATATCTCCCAATGCTATCCCTCCCCCCTCCGCCCACCCCACAACAGTCCCCGAAGTGTGATGTTCCCCTTTCCATGTCCATGTGTTCTCATTGTTCAATTACCGCCTATGAGTGAGAATATGAAGTGTTTGGTTTTTTGTTCTTGCAATAGTTTACTGAGAATGATGATTTCCAATTTCATCCATGTCCCTACAAAGGACATGAACTCATCATTTTTGATGGCTGCATAGTATTCCATGGTGTATATGTGCCACATTTTCTTAATCCAGTCTATCATTGTTGGACATTTGGGTTGGTTCCAAGTCTTTGCTATTGTGAATAATGCCGCAATAAACATACGTGTGCATGTGTCTTTATAGCAGCATGATTTATAGTCCTTTGGGTATATACCCAGTAATGGGATGGCTGGGTCGAATGGAATTTCTAGTTCTAGATCCCTGAGGAATCGCCACACTGACTTCCACAATAGTTGAACTAGTTTACAGTCCCACCAACAGTGTAAAAGTGTTCCTATTTCTCCACATCCTCTCCAGCACCTGTTGTTTCCTGACTTTGTAATGATTGCCATTCTAACTGGTGTGAGATGGTATCTCACTGTGGTTTTGATTTGCATTTCTCTGATGGCCAGTGATGATGAGCATTTTTTCATGTGTTTTTTGGCTGCATAAATGTCTTCTTTTGAGAAGTGTCTGTTCATGTCCTTCGCCCACTTTTTGATGAGGTTGTTTGTTTTTTCTTGTAAATTTGTTGGAGTTCATTGTAGATTCTGGATATTAGCCCTTTGTCAGATGAGTAGGTTGCGAAAATTTTCTCCCATTTTGTAGGTTGCCTGTTCACTCTGATGGTAGTTTCCTTTGCTGTGCAGAAGCTCTTTAGTTTAATTAGATCCCATTTGTCAATTTTGGCTTTTGTTGCCATTGCTTTTGGTGTTTTAGACATGAAGTCCTTGCCCATGCCTATGTCCTGAATGGTAATGCCTAGGTTTTCTTCTAGGGTTTTTATGGTTTTAGGTCTAACATTTAAGTCTTTAATCCATCTTGAATTGATTTTTGTATAAGGTGTAAGGAAGGGATCCAGTTTCAGCTTTCTACATATGGCTAGCCAGTTTTCCCAGCACCATTTATTAAATAGGGAATCCTTTCCCCATTTCTTGTTTTTGTCAGGTTTGTCAAAGATCAGATAGCTGTAGATATGTGGCATTATTTCTGATGGCTCTGTTCTGTTCCATTGATCTATATCTCTGTTTTGGTACCAGTACCATGCTGTTTTGGTTACTGTAGCCTTGTAGTATAGTTTGAAGTCAGGTAGCGTGATGCCTCCAGCTTTGTTCTTTTGGCTTAGGATTGACTTGGCGATGCGGGCTCTTTTTTGGTTCCATATGAACTTTAAAGTAGTTTTTTCCAATTCTGTGAAGAAAGTCATTGGTAGCTTGATGGGGATGGCATTGAATCTGTAAATTACCTTGGGAAGGATGGCCATTTTCACGATATTGATTCTTCCTACCCATGAGCATGGAATATTCTTCCATTTGTTTGTATCCTCTTTTATTTCCTTGAGCAGTGGTTTGTAGTTCTCCTTGAAGAGGTCCTTCACATCCCTTGTAAGTTGGATTCCTAGGTATTTTATTCTCTTTGAAGCAATTGTGAATGGGAGTTCACTCATGATTTGGCTCTCTGTCTGTCTGTTATTGATGTATAAGAATGCTTGTGATTTTTGTACCTTGATTTTGTATCCTGAGACTTTGCTGAATTTGCTTATCAGCTTAAGGAGATTTTGGGCTGAGACAATGGGGTTTTCTAGATATACAATCATGTCATCTGCAAACAGGGACAATTTGACTTCCTCTTTTCCTAATTGAATACCCTTTATTTCCTTCTCCTGCCTAATTGCCCTGGCCAGAACTTCCAACACTATGTTGAATAGAAGTGGTGAGAGAGGGCATCCCTGTCTTGTGCCAGTTTTCAAAGGGAATGCTTCCAGTTTTTGCCCATTCAGTATGATATTGGCTGTGGGTTTGTCATAGATAGCTCTTATTATTTTGAGATACATCCCATCAATACCCAATTTATTGAGAGTTTTTAGCATGAAGGGTTGTTGAATTTTGTCAAAGGCCTTTTCTGCATCTATTGAGATAATCATGTGGTTTTTGTCTTTGGTTATGTTTATAAGCTGGATTACATTTATTGATTTGTGTATATTGAACCAGCCTTGCATCCCAGGGATGAAGCCCACTTGATCATGGTGGATAAGCTTTTTGATGTGCTGCTGAATTCGGTTTGCCAGTATTTTATTGAGGATTTTTGCATCAATTTTCATCAAGGATATTGGTCTAAGATTCTCTTTTTTTGTTGTGTCTCTGCCAGGCTTTGGTATCAGGATGATGCCGGCCTCATAAAATGAGTTAGGGAGGATTCCCTCTTTTTCTACTGATTGGAATAGTTTCAGAAGGAATGGTACCAGCTCCTCCTTGTACCTCTGGTAGAATTCTGCTGTGAACCCATCTGGTCCTGGACTTTTTTTGGTTGGTAAGCTATTGATTATTGCCACAATTTCAGCTCCTGCTATTGGTCTATTCAGAGATTCAACTTCTTCCTGGTTTAGTCTTGGGAGAGTGTATGTGTTGAGGAATTTATCCATTTCTTCTAGATTTTCTAGTTTATTTGCGTAGAGGTGTTTGTAATATTCTCTGATGGTAGTTTGTATTTCTGTGGGATCGGTGGTGATATCCCCTTTATCATTTTTTACTGCATCTATTTGATTCTTCTCTCTTTTTTTCTTTATTAATCTTGCTAGCGGTCTATCAATTTTGTTGATCCTTTCAAAAAACCAGCTCCTGGATTCATTAATTTTTTGAAGGTTTTTTGTGTCTCTATTTCCTTCAGTTCTGCTCTGATTTTAGTTATTTCTTGCCTTCTGCTAGCTTTTGAATGTGTTTGCTCTTGATTTTCTAGTTCTTTTAATTGTGATGTTAGGGTGTCAATTTTGGATCTTTCCTGCTTTCTCTTGTGGGCATTTAGTGCTATAAATTTCCCTCTACACACTGCTTTGAATGCATCCCAGAGATTCTGGTATGTTGTGTCTTGGTTCTCGTTGGTTTCAAAGAACATCTTTATTTCTGCCTTCATTTCGTTATGTACCCAGTAGTCATTCAGGAGCAGGTTGTTCAGTTTCCATGTAGTTGAGCGGTTTTGAGTGAGATTCTTAATCCTGAGTTCTAGCTTGATTGCACTGTGATCTGAGAGATAGTTTGTTATAATTTCTGTTCTTTTACATTTATTAAGGAGAGCTTTACTTCCAAGTATGTGGTCAATTTTGGAATAGGTGTGGTGTGGTGCTGAAAAAAATGTATATTCTGTTGATTTGGGGTGGAGAGTTCTGTAGATGTCTATTAGGTCTGCTTGGTGCAGAGCTGAGTTCAATTCCTGGGTATCCTTGTTGACTTTCTGTCTCGTTGATCTGTCTAATGTTGACAGTGGGGTGTTAAAGTCTCCCATGATTAATGTGTGGGAGTCTAAGTCTCTTTGTAGGTCACTCAGGACTTGCTTTATGAATCTGGGTGCTCCTGTATTGGGTGCATATATATTTAGGATAGTTAGCTCTTCTTGTTGAATTAATCCCTTTACCATTATGTAATGGCCTTCTTTGTCTCTTTTGATCTTTGTTGGTTTAAAGTCTGTTTTATCAGAGACTAGGATTGCAACCCCTGCCTTTTTTTGTTTTCCATTTGCTTGGTAGATCTTCCTGCATCCTTTTATTTTGAGCCTATGTGTGTCTCTGCACGTGAGATGGGTTTCCTGAATACAGCACACTGATGGGTCTTGACTCTTTATCCAATTTGCCAGTCTGTGTCTTTTAATTGGAGCATTTAGTCCATTTACATTTAAAGTTAATATTGTTATGTGTGAATTTGATCCTGTCATTATGATGTTAGCTGGTTATTTTGCTCGTTAGTTGATGCAGTCTCTTCCTAGTCTCGATGGTCTTTACATTTTGGTATGATTTTGCAGCGGCTGGTACTGGTTGTGCCTTTCCATGTTTAGTGCTTCCTTCAGGAGCTCTTTTAGGGCAGGCCTGGTGGTGACAAAATCTCTCAGCATTTGCTTGTCTGTAAAGTATTTTATTTCTCCTTCACTTATGAAGCTTAGTTTGGCAGGATATGAAATTCTGGGTTGAAAATTCTTTTCTTTAAGAATGTTGAATATTGGCCCCCACTCTCTTCTGGCTTGTAGGGTTTCTGCCGAGAGATGCGCTGTTAGTCTGATGGGCCTCCCTTTGAGGGTAACCCGACCTTTCTCTCTGGCTGCCCTTAACATTTTTTCCTTCATTTCAACTTTGGTGAATCTGACAATTATGTGTCTTGGAGTTGCTCTTCTCGAGGAGTATCTTTGTGGCGTTCTCTGTATTTCCTGAATCTGAATGTTGGCCTGCCTTGCTAGATTGGGGAAATTCTCCTGGATAATATCCTGCAGAGTGTTTTCCAACTTGGTTCCATTCTCCCTGTCACTTTCAGGTACACCAATCAGATGTAGATTTGGTCTTTTCACATAGTCCCACATTTCTTGGAGGCTTTGCTCGTTTCTTTTTATTCTTTTTTCTCTAAACTTCCCTTCTCACTTCATTTCATTCATTTCATCTTCCAGGGCTGATACCCTTTCTTCCATTTGATTGCATTGGCTCCTGAGGCTTCTGCATTCTTCACGTAGTTCTCGAGCCTTGGTTTTCAGCTCCATCAACTCCTTTAAGCACTTCTCTGTATTGGTTACTCTAGTTATACATTCTTCTAAATTTTTTTCAAAGTTTTCAACTTCTTTGCCTTTGGTTTGAATATCCTCCTGTAGCTCGGAGTAATTTGATCGTCTGAAGCCTTCTTCTCTCAGCTCGTCAAAGTCATTCTCCATCCAGCTTTGTTCCGTTGCTGGTGAGGAACTGTGTTCCTTTGGAGGAGGAGAGGTACTCGCTTTTTAGAGTTTCCAGTTTTTCTGCTCTGTTTTTTCCCCATCTTTGTGGTTTTATCTACTTTTGGTCTTTGATGATGGTGATGTACAGATGGGTTTTTGGTGTGGATGTCCTTCCTGTTAGTTTTCCTTCTAACAGACAGGACCCTCAGCTGCAGGTCTGTTGGAGTACCTGGCCGGCTGTGTGAGGTGTCAGTCTGCCCCTGCTGGGGAGTGCCTCCCAGTTAGGCTGCTCGGGGGTCAGGGGTCAGGGACCCACTTGAGGAGGCAGTCTGCCTGTTCTCAGATCTCCAGCTGCGTGCTAGGAGAACCACTGCTCTCTTCAAAGCTGTCAGACAGGGACATTTAAGTCTGCAGAGGTTACTGCTGTCTTTTTGTTTGTCTGTGCCCTGCCCCCAGAGGTGGAGCCTTCAGAGGCAGGCAGGCCTCCTTGAGCTGTGGTGGGCTGCACCCAGTTCAGGCTTCCAGGCTGCTTTGTTTACTTAAGGGAGCCTGGGCAATGGCGGGCGCCCCTCCCCCAGCCTCGCTGCCGACTTGCTGTTTGATCTCAGACTGCTGTGCTAGCAATCAGCGAGACTCCGTGGGCGTACGACCCTCTGAGCCAGGTGCAGGCTATACTCTCCTGGGGCACCGTTTCCTAAGCCCGTCGGAAAAGCACAGTATTCGGGTGGGAGTGGCCCGATTTTCCAGGTGCCGTCTGTCACCCCTGGAAAGGGAACTCCCTGACCCCTTGCGCTTCCCGAGTGAGGCAATGCCTCGCCCTTGCTTTGGCTGGTGCATGGTGCACTCACCCACTGACCTGCGCCCACTGTCTGGCACTCCCTAGTGAGATGAACACGGTACCTCAGATGGAAATGGAGAAATCACCAGTCTTCTGCTTCGCTCACGCTGGGAGCTGTAGACCGGAGCTGTTCCTATTCGGCCATCTTGGCTCCTCCGATCCTTTTTTTTTTCTAACAAAATTCCAATTCACACACCTCATCACTCAATAATATTTATTAAACATCTTCTAGGTATCAGATAATGTCCTCAGCAATGTCAACAAAATAGTGAGGAGGCAGACAATAAGCAAACATTCACCCCAATAATTTTAATTGTGGTAAATGTTGTGAAGGAAAAGCATAGGATGCTAGAAGACTGTAAAACTGAGGGGCCTCATACAGTGTGAGAGGGTCAGGGAAAGCTGGGATCGGGAGGATACCTAGGAGTTAGCCCAGCAAAATTGAATGGTAAGGAGAGGAAGAGTACATCAGGCAGAGGAAACATGAGCAAAGACTTTGAAAAGGGACTAAATAAGAGGCAATAATGATGCCTGAGTACTAAGTCATGAGCTTTTACCCTCACAGTGACGCCATGATATAAGTATAATGGTGTAGATACCAACTTTTGATCCATTGTAGAGGCTCAACAAATGTCTGTTGCATAAATACACATTTTAACTGAGGAAACTGAGGCTCAAAAAGATTACATAAGGAGCTTAAGTTTATACAAGATTAAGTGGCAGTGAGAACTCCACCTTCTGGAGAAGGCTCAGAGAGGAGAGTTATTGCCTCTAGTTACCCCATTGCTGGCCCATCACCAAAACAAAGAAACACCATCAAACTTCTAAATCCTGGGTAAATCCTGGTAAAACAGTGTACAATATTCTGATTTTGCTAGACCAAGAATGATTTTTCTAGCATTTGGTTTGCATGATTTTGATCATTTTGGAATATATTCACATCAAATAACCCTAGGTCTTGATTAAATGATTCAGTTTCTCTTCTGCTCTTAATTAATCTCAGCATTCATTTATTGCTTTCTTTATTAAAAGCAATAATAACTTTTTTAACCTACTGCAATATTTGCTTTAATCTCACACAAATGAAGTGATAAGGAATTTCAGAGGTGACGAGATTTCAAGAATAACTTACATCTCCTCTCACCCCACCCTATACCCCCTGCAGGAAGAAGCAATGTTTCTAATTTAGAATATAGTATCTCATAAAAATAGAATAATAGGATTGTGGACTCCATAAAAATCTCTTTTTATTTGTAATGAATAAGCTTTACACAAGAAGAATTAGAATTCTTATAAGGAGAGTCATCTTGAATTTAGAAATTGATCATATATTTTCAGTTTTAATATCTACTGTAGTGGAATTGGTATCAGGTTAGTAATTTTGAAACCAAGTACAAAGTGTTCTCCAGATATGAAAGTTTACTGGAAATAGAGATTGGAGATATTTTTACTCTCTGTCTATGACTGCTCCTCAACTCATTGCACTGCATCTTCTGGCCCCATCACTCCATTGAAACTGTTTTTTTCCATGTCCCCGTGACTCCTAGTTGTTTAATTCAATGGAAACCACTCAGTGGCATTCCATACAGGAGACCTCTCTTCACCTTTTTCTCATTTGTCAGGACATCAGCCACTTAGATTTTCCTTCTGCTCTTTGTTGTGGCGCTTTCACCATGTTCTTTGCTGCACCTTCTCCTTACGAGAGCTCCAAATGCTGGATGAAAGTCCTGGATAGAAGTCATACTGGTTCTTTATTGAGCAACATGCATTTCCTAGGTGATTGATCACATTTATTACCATTTAGATATCATCTGTGTGCCAAAGTCTTCCTAAGTGTCTTTCCAGTATACAGGTCTTTCTTTAGAAATACAGGATCTCCTTGATATTTCCATCTGGGTTTGTCTTAAGCATCTAAACTCAACATGCCTAAAACTGAACTGCTCATTACTCCTCACCCCAAACTTACTCCTTTCATTGTTTTTCCAGTTCAATGTAAGGTACCACCATCTATCAAAAAGCCTGTCATCCTTGATTTAATTGTTTCCCATCCAGCAAATGCTGTTAATCTTATCTTCAACATATGTTAAATATTTTCACTTCTCTTCATTCCATAGCTACAACTCCCATAAAAGCCACCACCACCTCCTGCCTGAACTCCTTCAGCAGCTTTGTAACTGGTCTTGCTTTAATTCTTGCCATTAGTCTGTTATCAATACAGAGAACGTTTAGAAATACAGGTCCATCATTAAAGGCACCTGCTCAAAACTCTTTTCATTGTACTTAGAATAGAATCAAATGTAACAACTGTTGCCAAGGCTCTATGCCATATGGCCCTGTCTACCTCTACCCATCATCTTCTGAGTTTCTTTTACTTCAGCCCAGCTGACTAGTCTTCTTTTGACATTGAAAACATTCCAAAGCCCTTGCTCATTTCTGTTCCTAAACATGCAAGATATTTCCAGCATTTGGGTTTTTTTGGTGTAGCCTCTGCCTAAAAATCTCTCTTCATCTTTAAAAAAAAATTGTACTTGTTTTTATAGTGGCTGATTCTTTTTTAACCCTTTAGTAAATCTCCTTTAGGAGATTTACTGAAAATTTCCTTCTCAGGGAGGTATTTGCAGATTGCTTTACCTAAGTGTCTCCTCCACTCCCGGTCATACTCTAATATCATTCTTCCTTCCTATTACTTACCCAACTTTGAAATTGTCTTGCTTATTTATTGTCTTTCTCCTATAGCTAGATTATAAACTCATTGACATTAGAATCCTTGATTATTTTGATTTCCTTTGTATCAAAATTTCCTAAAATAAGGTCTGCTACATAGTAGAAAAATAAAAAAAAGTTTATATTAAATAAATGAATTAACACTATCTCTAAACATAGGAAATCCGTTGGTAATGTTTACTATTAATGAAAAAACTTGGACTCAGTGAAGTTAAAAACTTTCTCAAGGCAATAAAATTTTAAGCATGGAGCCAAGATTCAAAATCTATACTCATTAAATAGAATATATGTCATTGGGGGAAAACAGAAGGTAATTAGCAAGTTCTTTTTCTTTAGTCAGATTAAAATTCACAGAGGTCAAAAGAAAAATCTTATAACTAATTATAACTACTATTCATTTATTATGTATTTATGGGCCACAGTCTCTGCTAATTCATTTATATACTTTTCTACAAGTCTATGTTTTCATCTTATAGTTAATTAATTTGTGAAGGTAATTTATTAGTATTCTCCAGAATGAGGTTTTTGTTTTTTGTTTTTTTGCTGTATTTTGAGATAAGGTCTCACTCTGTTGCCCTGCCTGGAGGGCAGTGGTGTGGTCACAGCTCACTGCATTTTCAAACTCCTGGGCTCAAGCAATCCTCAGCCCAAGGCTCTGTTTCAGCCTCGTGAGTAGGTGGGACTACAGGCATTTGCCATTATGCCCAGTTAATTCTGTTATATTTTTATTTTTTTGTAAAGACAGGGTCTCACCATGTTGCCCAGGCTCAGACCCAGGGTTCTAACAAAGTCCTTGCATATAACCACTATAATAGCCTGCCTTTTTTAACTTAAGAGTCAAGAGCTAGATAAGATTATACCCTTGGCCCAGTGTTTTGGCTTACACCTGTAATCCCAGCACTTTGGAAGGTCAAAGTGGGAGGATCACTTGAGCACAGGAGTTCGAGACCAGCATGGGCAACATAGCAGGAACCCACCTTTATAAAAAATAAGTCTCTCTTGCTAAGGTTGCTAGGATTCATTTATTCATAAAGATGCTCTCTCACTGTCTTTTGAAGTCCAGTATCAGCTTATTTAAAATACATATGGTATGGTTAAAAGCATTGCAATATAGAACCAGTTATGGTATTGTCACAACTCCTATAGTTCAGTGAGTAGGAGGGAGAGTTGCAACTCTTTTTACTCCCACCACCCACAGCTCAGTGAATGGAAGGATTATAGCCCATTTACTTGCATCACCCACAGCTCAGCGAACATGAGGGTTAGAGCTTTCTTGCTCCCACTGACCTCAGCTTGGCAAGTTCTGCGTTCCTATTCCATGGCCAAGAGGAATAAGGTACATGGACACTGGAGAGTGGGTAAGGTAGAGAAGAATTTCATTGACCAACAGAAGAAAGCTCTCTGCTGTGAAAGGGGACTGTAAAAGTGGGTTGCCCTCTGTGAGGCTGACTCTGGGGTTTTTATGGGCGTAGAATGGGGGAGTCCATGCTGATTGGTCCATGGGTGGTCTTGGAAAAAGCAGCATTTGATTAGTTAAAAGGCATCATCGAGAAGTAACCAGTCCAGAGAGAGTGAGTAAGATGGGGATAGAAGTTCTCACTCTGGTCGTGGACTCTATGTGGAACAAGCAGCTCGGTCCTCAGGTTGAAGGTTGATCCTTACTGGTGACCAGCCCCTGTCTGCGTAGGAATTTGTCTGTCTCCTATTGCTATCAGTATTAGGCTGGAAAATAGGGACTCATAATCTGAATCCTGAGGTCATTCCCCATTTTCTCTGGCTTGAACTCACTATTTAGAAAGAGTTGTGGAGGAACTGAGAAGGATTCTTATTAAGAAGTACAAAATTGTTAAAGTAGAAGAAATAGATTGGTAACACAAAAGTTAAAGGAATTGCGGTTTAGAGAGGAGTTACTAAATTATTTTAAGGATATAAACAGCTCCTCGAATAAAGTGAGCTATTTTTTATTGCCACAAGGCTGACTAGAGGTTTAGTAAACCTTAACAACTTTAGCAAGAGAGACTTATTTTAGACTTAAGTCTTTTATCATTTTAATAGAAAGTAATATTAAGTAATGTCTTACTGATATTGACCATATGTCTGGTATTGTATATGTATCTAGTTACTCAAATGATAGACATTTTCAGATGTCCCAAGTTGCTACAACTTGAGTGGTTGTATAAAAATTAAAGGGGAAATTATCAACTGATAGATTATAACATAGGTCCAAAATAAAGTGCATTTGGAGTTATTTGAACAGTTTGGAAATAGACAACTAATCTGAATGAGTTGCCAGTATTTAAAAATCCCAGCCCAGAAGGGCTCTCACTCTAGGATTTTCCTTGCAAAGCCAGAAAAGACTGTAGATTTCCTGTCTCTCCCAAGGGGTGAAAAAAGCTAAGAAGCAAGTATGAAAGTCACGGCTCTGATACATTGGCCCACTAAAAAATGAATATTTAATGATAACATTATGAAATGCTTTCTTTTGCTTACACCTTACTACTTTACTAGGAGGGATCTTGTGTAATAACAGTAGATTAAATTGTAAAGGATGAGAGTCGCAGACTTTAAGGTGGGATGGTGGAGTACTTAGGGAAGCCCCAAAACAACAGGCAAGACAAAACAAGACAAAATACCAGAAAGAGAAGTAAGACATAATAGAGCAGGAGAAACATTTAATAAAATAATGGCCAAGAATTTTGTAGGATTAATGACAGACACCAAACCAACAGACCAGAGAGCTCATAGAGTACCAAGAAGAATAAACACCAAAAAAATGGACACCAAAGCATATTGTATTCACATTATAGAGCTAAAGACAAAGAGAAATCTCGGAAGAAGCCAAGGGCATGAGGGGTGGGTGGGTGTGTGGGTAGGGAATTTCACCTACAGAGGAATAAGCATAAGAATTACAGCATACTTCTCATAAGAAACCCATGTGTATTTGTTTCATAAAGCTGCAGTAACAAAGTACCACAAACTGGGTAGCTTCAAATCACAGACATTTATTCTTTCATAGTTCTGGAGGCTAGAAGTCTGAAATCAAGATGTCAGCAGGACTATGTTTCCTGTGAAGGCAATCCTTGGGATTTCCTGGTTTGCAGTTGCATCACTCCAATATCTTCCCCCACCATAGCATGGCCTTCTCCCCTGTGTTTATTGTGTCTTCATATCACTCTCTTTATAAGGACATATGTCATTATGACATATCTTTATCTTGATTATATCCACAAACATTATTTCCAAATAAGGTCACATTCTCAGGTACTGGAGGTTCAATGTATCTTTTTCGCGGGTATAATTCAACTCAAAACACCTTCAACTCACAACACCTTGTAAGCAAGAAGACACTGAAGTAATATATTTGAAATGTTGAAAAAATACCACCAACCTTGAGTTATATATGCAGTGAAATTATCCTTCAAAAGTGAAGGAAATAGTTTCTCAGGCAAACAAAACTGAGAGAATTTTTTTTTGCTAGCTGTCCTGCCTTGCATATAATGTTTAAAGAATGTTTTCAGGGAGAAATAAAATGATATAGGTCAGAAAGTCAAATCTATGTAAAGAAAGGAAAAACACTGGACAAGGAATAAGTTAAAATAAATTTAAATATTTTCTTTTCCTTAATTTTAACTAATCTAATAGATATGTCACAGCCAAGAGGAGTCTAAGAGAACACAATGAGTAAATGTAAGGTGGTATACTCGTTAGGATCCTAGAAAGGAAAAGGACATTGGGTTAAAACCAAAACACTGAATAAAGTATGGAATAAATCAATATTGGTTTATTAATTATAAAATGTATGCCATACTAATGTAGGATATTAATAATAGGGAAAACTGGGTATAGGAACCATAATACAAATAAACAAAAAATACAAAAATACAAAGATACAAAAATGATACAACTCCTTGTATTATTTCAACAATTTTTCTGAAAATCTAAAACAGTTCTTAAATGAAAAGTTTATTTAAACAATATTATAAACAAAAAATGCCAAAAAATTTGATGAAACAATGCAAAACAAAATACCTTGATCTCACAAGAAACTTAAGATTTGACAGGTAGGTAAAAGACTAAATGGAAACAGAACTTCCAAGATTCATTATGATTGCTGTATTAGAGGAATGGTGCCTTATTTTCTGGCAAATTCTTTTCATGTTAGAATGACATATGGAGAATCTGCCTCTCTGGACCTCTTGTGTATCTAATTCTCTTGCTCAATGGTCCAAAACTGTAAGACCTTGTGATACGGTTTGGCTCTTTCTCTTCTCTCAAGTCTCATCTTGAATTGTAATCCCCATGTGTCGAGGGAGGGACTTGTAATCCCCACATGTTGAGGGAGGTAGGTGTTTGGAATATGGAGGCAGTTTCCCCCATGCTGTTCTCATGAGAGTGAGTGAATTCTCACTAGACCTGGTGGTTTTATAAATGGTAGTTTTTCCTGTGCTTACACATGCTCTCTCTCTTGCCTGCCACCATGTAAGATGTACCTGCTTTGCCTTCTGTCATGATTGTAAGTTTCCTGAGGCTTCCCCAGTCATGTGGTACTGTGAGTCAATTAAACCTCTTTCCTTTATAAATCACCCAGTCTCTGGGAAATTCTTTATACTAGTGTGAAAATGGTCTAATATACTTTGGCTGTTCTTTCATTAAGCCACTTAGAATTGTTAATGCTCAAGGCAATTTTGAAATGTGAGATAAAACATAACAGTTCTTGCACTACACCAGGTATCCCTTTGGACAAAGAATAGTCTTGCTTTTTGCTCAGGGGTGTCAAATGTTTTGGCTTCCCTGGGCCCCATTGAAAGAAGAATTGTCTTGGGCCACACATAAAATGCACTAACGCTAACTATAGCTGATGAGCTAAAAAAATCACAGAAAAACCTTATAATGTTTTAAGAAAGTTTACGAAGTTGTGTTTGGCCACATTCAAAGCTGTCCTGGGCCGCATGTGGCCCACAGGCTGCAGGTTGGGCAAGCTTGCTCTAAAATCAATGGCTTCTCTAAGCTCAAGCTTCCCTTATGCAGCACACTCCTGTGTGTGCAGCTCCACCTAGCTCTCTTTGTTGCTCTGTGCAATTTTGGGTTCAGTGAAACCAATACAACTATGCTGACAATACTTCTATTGTTTGTGCTGCCTTAAAGTTCTTCTCTGTGACCAGGAGTCTTGCATTCTTCTATTACCTTCCATAGGACTATGGAAGGCTAACTTATTAGCTTGTATAGTATTTTGGTGGGAGTCCTCCTGGTTCTAGCCCTCCTTAATATCATCAAACTTATTTAAGTAGCATAAAATCCAAAGAGAGTTTATTTCCAATTATTTCTTCTTTGAAGCACATTGTATTTAATTCTTTTTACTTACTTTTTTACATCTTTTTGGTTCACTGTATCCCATTATTTCATTCACTAATTTTCTTTTCAGCTGTTTTTATTGTGTTTGTTTCAATTCATTAAATATTTGACATCAACAATTATATTTTTCTGGAAATTCCATTTATTCTTCTTTCAAATCTGCCAGACATCTTTTAAAAAGCCTCCTGCTCTTTATGTTGTGAACTTCATCCATTATGTTTTAAAATACTTTTAAACATAGTTAACATCTTGTCTCTGAAAATTTTAATATCTGAATTCTTTGAGATTTCATAGTATGTTTTCTCTGCTGCCACTTCCTTATGGTGCCAAATTTCCTCATGTGTCTTATAATTTTGGAATGTAAGTACCTGTTTAAGTATGTCTGATGCAATGACCTAGCTTGAGATAATTCCTCTAAAATGTATTTACATTTGCTTCAGCAAGGTTCCCTGGGGCACCCCAAGTCTGTGGCCCTTGAAATTAATTACCACAGTCTGGCACAGTGGCTCATGCCTGCAATCCAGCACTTTGGGAGGCTGAAGTGGGCAGATGAGGTCAGGAGTTGGAGACCAGCATGGCCAACATGACAAAACCCTGTCTCTACTAAAAATACAAAAATTAGCCAGGTGTGGTGGCACATGCCTGTAATCCCAGCTACTCGGGAGGCTGAGGCAAGAGAATTGCTTGAACCGGGGAGACGGAGTTTGCAGTGAGCCGAGATCGTGCCATTGCACTCCAGCCTGGGTGACAGAGCAAGACTCCATCTCAAAAAAACAAAAAGAAATTAATTACCACTAATAAGGATAAACCTACTGCTAAAATACTCAAGGGAGACCTCTTCCACACCCACCCTGGACCCAAAATTCAGAAGGAGACTGAATAGATTTCCTGCTCCTTACTTTTGCCAGTAGGTAGATATTTTTCCAGTTTATCATTTCATTTTGAGATTGTAGCTTTGAGAGTTTTCACCTTACCCTGGCTCAAATCATTGCCTCTGTTCACCTACAGGCTGTTGTACTATCATCTGCTCTCTTTCTTCTATTGTACATATGGGACTTTCCTCTTATCCCTGTTTTATAGTCCAGACTTGGAATTTTTACATTCCATTCTTATTCTTTTGGTGGTGTTGTTATCCTTAAATTTTAATATGCATACTTAACAATATTGAAAACTGATGAATCTGTTCTCATTTAGGATAACAAAAACACATTAGAATAGTATCACTGTAAATATTTGTCTGTCTTCCATGCATTCTTATTTAGCATTTAATTGCTGCCATTTTTATTAAACTTTTTGTTGAAGAATAACATAGTAGAAAAAATTAAACGTATCTTCAGTTTCCAGATCAATTAAATTTTACAAAGATTTTTACAAAGAGAACACAGGTGTGTAATCGCTACTCAGACCAAAAATATAATATTGATGGCAGCGGCGCCCTGTCTGAAGTGACTGCTACCATGATACCGGCTGCAGTAGGGGAGGTGCAGCCAGGGCTGCACTCCACAGAGCCGGTGGGATCCCCACCTGCCCCCTTCCAATTTGGAAGGGCAGAAGCTCCACCCTTCCAGGCAAAGCTGCAGCTGCCCAGCCACGGCTGTGGACCAGGCATCACTGTGCTCTCAGGGGCCCAGGAAGCCCCTTGCCCCTCCAGGCTTGAAAGTGTCTGTTCCCACTGCCTGGGTTCTCCCTGCTCCCAGAGTCCCCTCTTATTTCAGAGCAAAGCTGTGGGCGAGCTTAGGCGCTGTCACATCCCAGCTGGGTGTGTGTGTGTGCTCAGGGTGATGCTGACATACCAGCCCCTTGCCACATCAGCATCCTCTCGACTTTGGGTGCTGACCAGCACGGGAGGGAGGCCGATGAGGGGGCTAAAAATGACTTGGTGTAAACCTGTAGGTGCCCCTTGACATGAACAGCCTGGGTGTCATAAACATTAGGTTGATGATGGCAGGAGGCAGACAGGCTCCTCACAGAGAGGGTCCCTGGTGAAGCCTCACCTTCAAGCCAGGGATGGCCTGAGGCCTGGGGGCCTAGCCACCAGTTCCGCAGACCAGACTGAGGACTTATGATGCCTTTTTTCAGGTCCACCCATGACCACCCATAGACCAATCAGCATGCACTTCTTCTCCTCTGAAGCCCATAAAAATCCTGGATTCAGCCAGACTTGAGCAGACTTTCGGATGACCTTCCTGTGGATAGGAGCTACCCACTCTGGGTCTCCTCTCCACTGATGGCTGCACAAACATAGGAAGAACCTGTCTGCAGAAAGGAGCTCGAGTTTCCTAAGAGGTGTACTGTCACTCAATAAAGCACTTATTTGCCTTTCTCACCCTCTAGTTGTTCATGTACCTCATCCTTCTTGGACACAGGACAAGAACACGGAACCCACCAAATGGTGGGACTGAAAGAACTGTAACACAAACAGGGCTGAAACACATCCCCCCTGCTCACTGCATTGCAAGTAACAAGAAGGAGAGAGGAGCCCGGACCTTAGGTCTCCTGAGCCAGAGCTGTGTGTGCCTCTTTGGGGCTCCATGGTTCCTGGTGTCTCCAAGCATTCAGGTGCCACTGCATTCCCTGGAGCCCACAGTGGAAGCCACTTGTGGTACACATGGTGCAGCTGCAGCCTTGCACAGAACTGGCACCTGTGCCAGATCCTGGAGCTGCCCACCCCACCACAGCCGGCATGCCTAGCTGTGTGCAGCAGCCAACCCTGTGCTTGCTCGCTCATGCACCCCTTGCCACTCCATTCCTGGCTTATCCTTGGCAGGTGTGGGATCCAGGCTGATAGCACAAGCTGAGCGTAGCCGGCCAGATTGAGTGGGCAGAGCTCAACAGGCCTGAGCAAAACTTGGGCAAAGGTGCTACTGGCCACAGATTTTTCCAACTAGTGAAGTAACACCCCAAGGATCCTGTGATGAAATAGAATATTTATAGAACTCCAGAAGTTCTTTGTATACTTTTTCAGTCATTCCTTCAAGTTAACTATTATTTTGGTGATTAATTTGACTGTTTTAATCTTGAACTTTAAATAAATAGAATGAATCAAATAGGATACTCTTTTGTGTTTGGCATCTTTCACTCACTACTATAATTATGAAGTTTATCCATTTTTTTTTGTGGCAGTGGATTTTAAATTTTCATTTGCTGTAAAGTTTTCCAGTGCCTGAACATACACATTTATTTACCAATTTTAATATTGAGTGTTTTGGGGGTTGCTTCTAGTTTTTTTGCGGACACTAATAATGCTGCCATGAAATTTGTTATATGTCTTTGTTTGCATATGTGTGTGCATTTCTGCTGGAGAAGAATTACTGGAACACAGGGAAACATATGTTCAACTTCCCTTACATTGCCAAACAGTTTCCAAAAGTGATTATTCCAATTTACACTTACATAAAATGTTTGAGAATATCAATTGCTCTATGTCTTTGCCAATATTTGATATTGCTATCCTTTTTCATTTTAGTCTTTAAGGTGGATGTGTGGCTGTATTTTATTGTGCTGTTAATTTGCATGTCCCTGATGACTAATAGTAGTGGGTACCTTTTCAAATGCTTATCGGCCATTTGTTGTTGTTGTTTTGAAGTACCTTTTCAAGTATTTTGTCTCTTCTAATGATTAATTTGTTTTTAATTATTGATTTGTCAAAGTTCTATATATGTTCTGGATACAAGTCCTTTATCAGATAAATATGTTACAAATACATTCTCTTAGTTAGTGGCTTACCTTTTGACTCTTAAGTGTAGGTCTGTTTCTGGACTGTCTCTTCTGTGATGTTGAACGTTTTGCCTATTCTTTCTCCAATACCACAGTGCCTTAATTACTATAGTTTTAAAATAAGTCTTGATATCTAGTTTATCCTCCAGTTTTGTTGTATGTGTTATTTAAGATTGTCTTGGTTATGCTTACCCTTTTACATTTCCAAATAACATTTTAAATTATCTTGCCAATTAAAAAAAATTTGCTAGGATTTTGATTGGAATATCACTAAATTTATACATCAGTTTGGGAATACTTGAAATCTTTACAATATTGAGTTTTAAAATTAATGGACATGACATATTCCTCAATTTATTTAGGTCTTTAAAAGTCTGAATCTGCTGGTGGTCTTCATATTCCATGATTCACCTGCAGAACAGAGATTGGACTAACACTAAAATAACTAAAATAATTTTAAAATATTAGAAAATAGGGGGAGGGGCCAGGCGCAGTGGCTCACGCCTGTAATCCCAGCACTTTGGGAAGCTGAGGTGGGCAGATCACCCAAGGTCAGGAGTTTGAGGCCAGCCCGGGCAACATGTGAAACCCTGTCTCTACTAAAAATACAAAAATTAGGCGGATGTGGTGGCGCACGCCTGTAATCCCAGCTACTCAGAAGGCTGAGGCACGGGAATTGCTTGAACCCATGTGGCAGAAGTTGCAGTGAGCCAAGATCGTGCCATTGCACTGCAGCTTGGATGACAGAGCGAGACTCCATCTCAAAAAAACAAAAACAAAAACAAAACAAAACTTGGGTTAGGGGCTTTAATATGAGTAAGATGCATATAGTGGTTGCTTCTTCCAAGGAGAGGAACCAAAATACTGAGTAGATAATTGCATTTGAAATAGATCATCTAAAAGAAAACACTGTGATTCAACAGACAGGTGATGGAAAGCACCAAAAGCAAGAAAGTAGAAGGAAGCAAGGCAGCCTGTTCAGCTTGGATTGTCTGGGAGTCTGGAGAGGCTCCTTAATGCAGGCAAAGTGTAAGTGAAATACACCCAGAAGTCCACATTCCTGCCACAGACTCCTATAATCCTAGCTAAAGGGCAGCCTCTCGACTCTCACAGGCCCTGAGACTAACATAGGGAGCTTCCTGGAGACTGTGCAAAGACATTGCTCTAGAGACAGAGCTCACACTGGGTCTCACAAGCCTCCAGTCCTAAGCAGTGACATTTTGAGAGCAAAGTCCCCACCCATAGAGCCCCATTGACATTTCTTGCTCACAGCTGCTGTACTTGGGGCTGAGGTGGGAGCCACTGGCAGCAATCCCTCCCTGCAAGCAGAAGGGTGGCCACTAATTTTCACATACCCCTGAGGACAAATTCTACTGCCTGCAACCACTACCACTGTGGGCTGATGCTGAGCGAAGGCAGAAAAGAAGTACATGCCTCCCAGACACTTGCCTAAGTTTGCTCCCACTGAAACCAACCCTATCCTCCCCCGTGGCAGGACCAGAGTGCAGGTGCTACTGGCTCTCCCTGAGAATTCCACCAGAAGCCTGGGGATTACCCTGCCCCTGGCTACCACAGACAGCAGCTGCATGTGCCACAGGGTGGCCTGAGGGCAGGGCTGCCTGGTCCAGCCTCATCTCGCACCTGAGCATTCCATCAAGGATCTTAGTGATCTTCCAGCCTAGCTCACCATGGTTGGCCCCTGAGCACTCCTTCTGAGGTCTGAGGTTGGGTCCACTCAACTTGCTGCTCCTTCCACAGCTATCACGCACAGGCATGGGCCACTAGTAGCCGTAGGGACTGGCCTGCCCAGCGTGTTGCAGCCATCAATAAAACCAGCATGGACAGCTTAGATCTCAGAGGGTTGTCCCACCACTGATTGCCATTGCTCATGCCATGCCCACTGCCCAGGAACTTCAAAACCCACCCACCTGCCTGGCCCATCACTGCCATTCCTGGAACCTGAGCAAGCCACCTGGAGGCCCAATAATCAACTTGCCTGGACCTGATAACACCAGTGCCAGAGCACATTGCTCTAGGGCACAATGATATGCATGCTTAGCCACTGATGCCACCACTGGGCCAAAGACTTGCCTATCTGGCATCCCAGTCTCCAGCACAACTTTATCATAACGTCTACTAATAAACAAACCCTAACACACCAAGGAAATCACAGACACCACTAACATTGTTTATAGCCAAGTACAGAGACTACACTACTGCATGTACTCAGAATCAAATACTTTACTCCTATTCAACATAGTACTGGAGTCCTAGCCAAAGCAATCAGTCAAGAGAAAGAAATAAAAGACATCAAAATTGGAAAAGAAGTTAAGTTTTTCCTCTTTGCTGGTTATATGGTCTTATGTCTAGATAAACCTAAAGATTCCACCAAAAAACTCTTGAGATCTGATAAATAAATTCAGTAATTGCAGGATACAAAATAAACATACAAAAATTAGTAGCATTTCTATACACCAATAATGAATTAGTTGAGAAAGAAATCAAGAAAGCACTTCCATTTATAATAGCTATAAAAATTACCTAGGAATAAATTTAACCATGAAGGTGAAAGACCTCTACAAAGGAAACTACAAAACGGTGATAAAAATATTGAAGAGGACACAAACAATTGAAAAGACATTCCCTGCTCATGGATCAGAAAAACTAATGTCATTAAGATGATCATACTGCCAAAGCAATCTACAGATTCAGTGCAATCCTTATCAAAATATCAATATCATTTTTCACATAAATAGGAAAAACAATCCTAAAATTGGCATGGAAACAAAAAGGAGACCAAATGGCCAAAGTGATCCTGAGCAAAAAGAACAAAGCTGGAGACATCACACTATTTGACTTTATAATATATCACAAGCCTCCAGTAACTAAAACAGCATGCTATTGGTATAAAACCAGACACACAGATAAATGGAACAGAATATAAAATCTAGAAATAAATCCATGTATTTATAGCCAACTGATTTCCAATAAGATGCCAAAAACATATACTGAGAAAAGGAAACCCTCTTCAATCAATGGTGTGGAAAAATTGGATATCCACATGCAGAAGAATAAAACTAGACTCTTCTCATGGTATAATTTTTTTATATATTAATACTTTAATCTAGAGTATGAAAGACTTAAACATAAAACCCGAAACTATAAAACTACTAAAAGAAAACATAAAATCCTTTAGTGTGTCAGTCTAGGCAAAGATTTTATGGCTAAGATCTCAAAGCACAGATAACAAAAACAAAATAGACAAATGGGACTATATTCGATTAAAAAGCTTCTGTACAGCAAAGGAAACAATCAATAAAATGTCAGGCTCTTGAATTAGAGAAAATATTTACAACTATTCATCTCAAAAGAGACTGATATCCCAGTATAAAAGCAACTCAAACAAACAGTTAAAAAAATCAAATAGTACCATTAGAAAGTGGGCAACGGACATAAATAGACATTTCTCAAGAGAAGACATACAAATGGCTAGCAAGTATATGAAAAAAATGCTCAACCTCACTAATCATCAGGGAAATGTAAATCAAAACCATAAGACATCATCTTACCCTAGTCAGAATGGCTATTACTAAAAAGACAAAAAAGTAACAAATGCTGGTGAGGAAGTGGAGAAAATGCAACTCATACATTGTTGGTGGGACCATAAATTAGTATAGCCATTAAGAAAAACAGTCTGGAGTTTTCTCAAAGGATGAAATATAGAACTACCATATGATCCAGCAAACTCAGCACTGGGTATTTATCCGAAGGAAAGATCAAAGGGACATCTGCACTCACGTGTTTATTACAGTATTATTCACAATAGCAAAGTCACGGAATCAATCCAAGAGTTCCTCAATGGACTAATGAATAATGAAAGTGTGACATATATAAACATTGAATACTGTTTGGCCATAAAAGGATGAAATTTTGTCATTTTCAGTGATATAGATTGCATTGGAGGTCATTATGTTAAGTGAAATAAACCAAACACAGAAAGACAAATTGTGTATGTTCCGACTCATATATGGGAACAAAAAAGTTGACCTCACGGAGACAGAGAGTGATATAATAGATAATAGAGGCTGGAAAGGGTGTGTTGGAGGGAGGCAGAGATGAAGACAGGGTGTTCAGTGGGTACACAGGTACAGTCAGATAGAAGGTATAAATTTTAAATTTCAGTAGCAGAGTAGTATAACTATAGTTAGCAACAATGTATTGTATATTTCAAAGTAGCTTGAAGCAAGAACTTAAAATGTTCCCAACACATAGAAATGATACTCAAGGTGATGAATACTCCACATACCCGGACTTGATCATCGCACATATTATATATGTAACAAAATATCACGTGTACTCCACAAATATGTACAATATTGTGTATCAATAAAAAGTATTAGAAAATAACTTTAAAAACAGTTCGACAATAATAGTTTTTTCAAAGCTTTGTACTATGTAGATATGGAGTAAACAGCAATTAGAGAACAAGAAGAAAAAAAGTATTGTTATGCTGTATGCAATTTTTCTTTATCAATTCTAGACTCTTTCAGTACCTTGAGAGTTGTTAATGTCTTGAGTCATGAAAATAACATAAGGAGGTTTATTTTACAACACAAGCAAATTGAAAAAAAAACACATAACAGAGAAACTAAAATCAGACAAATGTTTTAAGGCTCAACATTTTGGACTAATTAGAAAGAACAGCTACCCTGTATTCACAAAAAGCCTGGACAATAGGCTAATCTTGAGGACATATAGTCTTGTTTTTCTTAAGTACACACAGTTATTTAAACAAGTTGTTCTCGAACTATTTCAAGAAGAGCTCCTTAGGCTTTCATTAAAAGCATTAATGAAACTGACTTGTAATTAAGAATACGCATTTGTATAAACATTTGTTAAAAATCGATAAAAATGATTCTTAGGTTATTTAGAAATCCAATATCTTCAATGATTTTGTCTACATTATTAATTTGATTCACAATCACTTTTTCTTAGTATATATCCCAGGTTTAAACATAAATTTTAAACTCGTGTAGTTCAAATGAATGAGGTCTCACTGTATTTTAAAATGATTCTTTTAAAATAAAAATAATCTCCATCTACAAAAATAAATGAAACATAGATCTCGAGAAAAACATGTTTTTGTCATATACTTGTTACTGTTATCAGCTGTTTTGACTAGGATGGATTCAAAAGTTAGATATGCCAGTCACATGCATTGAAGCCTACCTTTCCTTCTAACTGTATATTTATTATTCATTCACTAATTCATTCAATAAATATTAATATTAACACTGCCTTTGGATGTCAGGCACTCTTGTGGGAAGATAAATGTGTATACACAACTGACAAACTTTCCACTGTCATGGGCTTTACAGTCTAATGAAAAGACATAGATAATAAGCAAGATAAATAAGTAAAAATAGTATGGTAGATGATCAAAAGGGCTAAGGAGACAAGGTACAAAAAGGCAATGGCAAGTGTTTTAGGGGGTTGGAATTTAGAGGGGTCACTAGGAAAGGACTTGTCAATGGGGCAATATTTGAGTAAAAATTTAAAGGAAGAAAGAGAATAAAATATGCTAATTCTTAGAGAAGAACATTCTAGTAGAAGAAACAGAAAGTGTCAGGATCTTGAGACAGCAGCTTACTGGGAATTTAGTGCCATCACCAGGAGTAGGGCTAATGGGAGGAAGAGCAATAAGAAATAAGATTTGAAAAGAAACTAGATCAGATTACATGGGATTTAGTACATCTTTATAAGTACCATGGCTTATGCTCTGGCAAATAGGGAAACATTGAAGGATTTTGATTAGTCCAGTGACATGGTCTCACTTTACTTTTTTTTTTGTTGTTGTTGTTGTAGATCTATTATTTTTATTTATTTATTTATTTTTTATTATACTTTAAGTTTTAGGGTACATGTGCACAACGTGCAGGTTAGTTACATATGTATACATGTGCCTTGTTGGTGTGCTGCACCCATTAACTCGTTATTTAACATTAGGTATATCTCCTAATGCTATCCTCCCCTCTCCCCCCCACCCCACATTTTAGCTTTAGAAAAATCCTCATTATTGCTATGGTTAGAATAGACCAAATGGGAACAAAAAAGCATGGTTCGAGAGATCAGTAGGAAGCTATTGTGAGCAAGAGGATTTGGTCAGAGCAGAAGCATTGAAGCCAAGAAAATTGACTGGGCTCTGGTTATATTTTGATAGTAGAATGAACAGGATTTTGCTGATGGATTAGATATGGGATGGGAGGATAAGAGAAAAGACAATAATGATTGTAGTATTTTTAAGTCCACTTTTTGTTTAAAAATTATTTTATAATTACAGAAAAATTGCAAAGATAATACAGTTTTCAGGTACTTCACACCCAGTTTCCCATATTACTAACATGTTACTATTATTTTGGTACATTTGTTAAAATTAACAAGCCAATATTTACATATTATTATTAACTAAAGTCAACATTTTATTTAGCTTTTTAAAATTCTTGCCTGGTGTCCTTTTTCTGTGCCAGGATCCCACCCAGGGTACTATTACATTTAGTTGTCTCATCTCCTTAGGCTTCTCTTGGATGTGACCATTTCTCTTACTTTTTATGTTTTTGATGACCTTGGCACTTTTGAAGGAGTACTTATCATTTAAAGACTGTCCTTTCATTGGGATGGATTTGATAGTTTTTTTTTTTTTTCTGATTAGACTGTGTTATGGACTTTTGGGAGGAAGGCCAGAGGAGCAGTGCAATTCTCATTATAGCATATGAAGGATACATCTGATAAACATGACTTACCACAGTTGACGTTAGGCTTGACTATCGGGCTAGGGAAGTGTTCATGAAGTTGTACCACTGTCAAGTTACTCTTCTCTCTTCCTTTTCATATTGTACTTTTCGGAAGAAAGAAACAATGTGCCGCCCACACTTAAGGAATGAGGAGTTATACTTCACATCCTTAAGGGCAGAGTATCTACATAGATTATTTGGAATTTTCTGTATGAGACATTTGTCTCTTATCTTTATTTATTTATTTTGTATGAACTGATGAACATTTATTTTATACTTTGCATTAAAATCTAATACTACTTTATATTTTTTTGTTGCTCAAACTGTTCTGGCTTTAGCCATTGGGCATTTCTTCAGCTGGGTCCTGTGTGTCTTTGACATATTTTTATCATTTTTGTTTTTAGCACTTTCTTACTTTTTGGCACTGCAAAATGCTTTAGGCTTATTTTTTATTTCTTGCCCTAGTCCTAGAATCAGCCATTTCTCTAATGAGCTCTAATTCCCTTACTGGAGAATGTATTAGAAACCAAGATCTAGGTGTTACGTGCACTCATTGCTATTGGGGTGTCATTGCTTATAGGCCCTCTCAGCTGACAGGGCAAGGAAATACATGTGTGTGTACTAACATATGTATATATACAAATCTATGTATATTTATGTACAAACAACTATATATATATTAGTTATACATGAATTCACACTAATGCCTCCACCTTGAATTCATCACCACGTACCAACCACATAGATCATTCTAGCTGTCTCCCTTTGTTATTTCCCACTCCAACAGGGAGAAACCTGGCTCACAACATCCATCATCCATTTACTTATTCAATTCCAGTATACCCATTTCCAATGTTACTTAAGTGAGGACATTTTGCCCCTTTTCAGTATGCATCTTTCATACATTTGTAATACAGCTGGATCCTTCTGTCACATTTTGCATTCTATCCTGGAATCTTCCAACCTCTTAAATGTTTATGTTTTTGTTTTTAAGTAGCATACATTAACGTACTGAACAGTTTTATGGGTTTTGACAAATGTGTACTGTCATATATCCACCACAACAGCATCATCCAAAATAGTTAAAGCTCCCCTGTGCTTCATCTGTTCAACCCTGCCCCTCCCTCTGCATGCCTGGAAACCACTTGTTACAAACTCATGATTTTGAACTGTAGGCTACAAACCTTTAAAATAATCATACTATTCATTTGTATTTATGTTTAAAAGTCACCTTATTTAATAAGATAAAAAGAAGGGATAATATTAGGATTGTTCTGGTTATATATTGCTGCCTAACATATCACCCCAAACTCAGTGACTTAAAACAGCAATCATTTCTTTTTCTTTTTTTTTTTTTCTACCCCCTTCCCCGGGTCAAATCTGCAATTTGGGCAAGGCTTAGAGAAGGATTATCTCCATTCCTCTACTACATGGAGAAAAAGGATCTCATTTTATCCTTTCATAGGCCAGTTCCCTTACATAAGATGTTACTCAATGTACTTTTTGGGAAATGTGTTCAATGCAACCACATCTATTAAGTTCTTATATATACAAGGTTTTTGGCTAAGCAATGTGATGAATATAAAAAATTCCAAAAAGAAATGCAAAGATAGGCTGTGATTCCTGCTCCCAAGGAATTTATAAATCTAGGTCATATTAATTTTAATGGAGATTTAAGTACTATAACAAACACCAAAATAGCAGTGGCTGAAGCAAGATAAAACAGCATTTCTTTTTCAGGTTACAATATAATATAAAAATTCAGCGTTGGTATGGTGAATTTACAATGTCAGAGACCCATTTTTCTTCTATCTAGTTGCTTTACCAACCCTAGGACCAAAGTCTTCCTCAAATATCATCACATTCTGGGTGATGGAAGGCTAAAGATTACTTTCTTTAAGGTCATGACTTGGAAATTGATCACACCAACTCTGTTTACATCTTATTGGTGAGGTTGTTGTCATGTGACCACACCTATAGTCAATGGAAGATGGGAAAGCAATATTTAGCTGGGATTCATATAATCCATTCAAATATCATAATATTTAAGGTAGATGGGGAGAATATTGCCACAAGGGTTATATAACTTGTATTTTCATAGAAAAATGACTATGATACAAGGAAGAACATCATTACTGCTTGTAAGGCTGATATAAACTGTGATTTGGGGATTCAAAAAATAGAGATTAATTCTGAAGGTAATAAATAGGAAAGTATAGAGACACAAACATGAGCATTTAAATATGAGTAAGAATATGAAAGACTGAATCCTGACCAGAGTCAGAAAGATATAACGTTTAATTTTGGGTGAGCAGAAACCCAGTCTGGTTTAAGTCATGTTTCAAGAGTGGAAGTAGCTAAAGCCAAAGCAAGAAAGGCAAGTCAGTAGCCAGTTGTAGATGACCTTTATTTTTAGGATACGTTCTAAAAGTAAGCTTGTGGATGGGCTTTGCTAAATGTATGACACATAATAGGTTATTAGTAAACATTAGATTCTTTTCTTTCATAAGAATTTAGGTTTATTCTAAATTTACTAATTTTCTTTTTAATGAAAGAAAGTGACTTATATAACCTTACTTTGGAGAAGTTACTATTTGTCTAAGAGGGTGGTAGAAAGTAACAGATTGACTGCTGTGACATGGATTAGCAGCAGTCTCCAGGAGAGAGGTGATTCAAAAGTTAAAAAAGAATTCTTAAAAATGAAAAACTCACTAGATAGAGTCAAAAACAGACGTAAGATGGCAAAAGAATCAGTGATTTCAATCATAAGACAATTGAAATTATTCAGTTTGAAGAACAGAGACAGAAAGTTTAAAGAAAATAAAATAGAAATACAAAGACATGTAGGAAAACATTCAACATCCAACATATATGTAATAAGATTCCAAGAAGAAAACAACAGAAAGGAGTAGAAAAAGATTTACATATATAATGGCTCTAAATAATTCTCAGTGGAATAGAGACAAAAAGAGCCATATCTAGACATGTTATAATCAAACTCATGAAAATCAAATACAAGGTGAACCATCATTTACATTTTCTTTTTTTGAAATTTTTAAATTTATTTATTTATTTTTTTAAATACTTTTAGGTTCAGGGGTACATGTGCAGGTTTGTTACATAGATAAACCTGTGTCCTGGGTATTTGTTGTGCAGATTATCTCATTACCCAGGTATTAAGCCTAGTGCCCATTAGTTATTTTTCCTGATCCTCTCCTTACTCTCACTCCTCACCCTCCAATAGGCCCCAGTGTGTGTTGTTCCCCTTATAAGTGAGAACATGTGGTATTTGTTTTTCTGTTCTTGTGTTTGTTTGCTAAGGATAATGGCCTCTAGCTACATCTATGTCTCTGCAAAAGACATGATCTCATTCCTTTTTATGGCTGCATAGTGTTCCAGGGTGTATATGTACCACATTCTCTTTATCCAGTATATCATTATTGATGGGCATTTAGGTTGATTCCATGTCTTTGCTATTATGAATAGTGATGCAATGAGCATATGCATAGATGTGTCTTTATAATAGAATGATTTATATTCCTTTGGATATATTCTCAGCAATGGGATAGCTAGGTGAAACAGAATTTCTGGAATTCAGTATATTCCCAGTAATGTGATTGCTGGGTCAAACAGAATTTCTGCTTTTTAGGTATTTGAGGAATCACCACACGTCTTCCACAATGATTTAACTAATTTACACTCCCACCAACAGTATGTAAGTGTTCCTTTTTCTCCACAACCTTTTTTGACTTTTTAATGTTATTTTTTGACTTTTTAATGACAGCCATTCTGACTGGTGTGAGATGGTATCTCATTGTGGTTTTGATTTGCATTTCTCTAATGATTAGTGATGTTGAACTTTTTAAATATGTTTCTTGGTCACATGTATTATATGTATGTCTTCCTTTGAGAAAGAAAATATCTTGAAAATTCCAGTGCCTTTGGAAAAAGAGCCAATATGCACACTTGCTTTGCTTTGCTCAGGTACACAGCATCAATCTTTGTAGACAATGGTTACAGTTGTTTCTTGACAGTGAATTCTAAATGTAAATAATTATCAGAGGTATTAACAGTTGACTGCTCAGAGAAATTCTCTGAACTAGTAAAGGAGAAACCTAGGCACCAGCACCCTTTTATTTTCATGATGCTGTATTATAATTTCAGAGCCAAGAAAGAGTCAACTTCAGAACTACTTGAGAGGAAGTACTTGAAAGTAGAGAGAGAAAAAGGAAAGTAAAAAGGCTAAAGGAGGGTGAAGGAAAAAACTTAAATGAATCAAGACAAAAGGAGATGACCAAATGATAGATAAATTCCAATTTGTCTATGAATAAAACATGGTGGATGCCATATTTATTTTTGTATTATACATTGTAATTATAAAAACAGTGGAAAGAAGCTGATAAAAGATAAGTTATCTGGAGGCAATTTAAAATAATTGTTTGGAAAAATGTCAGTAGACATTGCTGCAAAGTATGTCTTGCAGGAATAGCACATTCTAGTATAAGTGAAAATTAAAATAATACATTAATGTTATGTCATTTTATAGTCTTGCTTTCAACAGTAAAGTGCAAACTTGATTTAAGCACTATGATATTAAAAACAAATTATTTTTTGCCACAATATGATTCACTGAGTTTTCCATGGTTTTTCTTTTTTGTATTTCATTGGTTTTTCTGCTTTTATTTTTATTTCTGCTCTTGTACTTGTTTTGAATTTATTTTGCTCTTTTATCTCAAGATAAAAACTTAGATTAATTATTTAAGCAATTTTTCTTTTCTGACACAAGCATTTAATACTATAAATTTATTCTTTTATTGCAGCCCACAAGTTTGATATATTGGGTTTCTACTTACATTATATTCTAAACGTTTTATTTTTGAGCCATGGAGTGCTTTGACCCACGTGTGTTGTTTAATTTCTAAATATTTAGGGAGGACTTTCACATATGATTCTGTTATTTACTTGTGGTTTCATTCCTTTGTTGTCTGAAAATATGTCTTGTATGATATTAACTCTTTTCAACTTATTGCAGTTTGTTTCATGGCCGAAAATATAGTCTATTTTGGTGAATATTCCATTGCATCTGAAAATGTGAATTCTGCTCTTACTAGAAGGGTACTCTACGAACATCAACTAGGTTGACTTAGCTGATAATGTTCTTTAGGTCTTCTATATTTTTATACATTTTCATCTACTTTTTCTGCCACTTACTTAGAGAAGAGTATTGAATCTCCCACTGTAACTGCTGATTGGTCCATTTTTTCCTTTCAGTTCTATCACTTATTCCTTCCTGTATTATGAAATTTTATTTTTATGTACATATAAACATTTAGGAATGTTATGTCCTCTGTAAAAATTATAATTATGTATGTCCTGGTAATATTCCTAGTTCTGAAGTCTATTTTTATCTGACATTAATAAAGCCACTCAGTTTTCTTTTGCATATTGCTTCCATGACATATAGTTTTCATCCTTTTACTTTTAACCTTTCTATGACTTCATATTTGAAATGTTTTCCAATTTCTTTAGTTTGTTCTTACTTAACCTGCCGTCCTTATCTATAATCGAATCTGACAATCTCTGCCTTTTAATTGGTATTTTTTGATCATTAGAATTTACTGTAATTGCTGTTATTTAATTTTTTGAAATTAAATCTACCATGCTGGTGGTGATTGTCTATTTATCCCGTCTGTCATTTGCTTTTTTCTTTCTCTTTCATTATTTTTATTATTTATTTTTATTTCCACTATTGGAAGCATATTAGTAATACCCTTATTTTCTAGTGACTTTCCTAGGATTTGCAATGGATATCTGTAACTTATCAGAGATAATCTCCAAATATTACTGTACCAATTAGTGTACAGTTTAAGCAGATTATAACATATGTTACATTGCTCCCTTTCATTTTTGTGCTACAATTGTCATTCATCTTACTTTTGCACATTGTATAAACCCACTATCATGTTACTATTTTTTTTGCTTTAGACAGCCAATTATCTTTACAGTGATTGAAAATAAGAAAACAAATATTTTATGCTTGCCCTTACTTCACTGTTTCCAGTGCTTTTCACTTCTTTCTGTGTAACCAAATTTCCATTTGGTATATTTCTTCTGTTTGAAGAATTTCCTTTAACATTTCTTATTGTATATGCATGCTGACAATGAATTCTTCTTTAATTTACCTTAAAAAAGTACTTTATTTTGCTATTCTTTTTGAAGAACACTTTTACTGGGAATGGAATTCAGAATCAAGAGGTTTTTCTCTTTCAGCACTTTGAAGATGTTATGTCATTGTATTCTGACTGGCTTAGTTTCTTATCTTGAGATAAGAAATCTGTGGTCAATCTTATCCTTGTTTGTCTCTGACTTCATGGTTTCCTCTTTATCTTTTATTTTCAGCAGTTTGGCTATAGTATTTCCAGTTTTATTTTGTTTTGTTTTTGGAATGTATGTTAGTCTGATATTTTCCCACAGCTCTTAATTTCTCTATTCTGTATTTTTTCATGTTTGTTTTCCTCTTCTTATTTCAGTTTCAATAATTTATTTTGCTTTATCTTCAAATTTACTCAATCCTTGTTTCCAGTCTTGTAATGAGAACATCAAAGGAATTTTTTGTCTCTGTTACCATGGGATTTAAATTTTTTTTAGCATTTTCATTAGACTAATTCTTACAGTTTCCATTCCTCTGATGAAATCTGCTATCATTAATTCTTATAGTTTCCATTCCATTCCTTATAGTTTCCATTCCAAATCCACTCTCTGTTCATGCATGTGGTCCATCATGTCCTCTAGATCCTTTAACATATCTATTATATTAAGTTTACTTTTAAATCTTGTCTGATAATGCCAACTTATGGATCAATTCTAAGTCTGGTTCTATTGACTGCTTTATCTCTTTCCAATGAGTCATTGTTCTTGCATTTTTTGTTTGCCTTATAATTTTTTATTAAATGCTGACATTATGTATAGAATAGTAGAACCTTAGGGTAACAATATTTATGGTGGAAATGCCTCTTCTTCTGTCAGAACATTAGTATGAATCAAAGAAATCATCAGTTGAGCAGAGTTTTGGTTTTATTGTTGTAATATTGGAATTCGCCTTCAGTGTATCACAGGCTTCACATTTCTCCAGTGGTTGGCAGGGGTTACCTTGTGTTTTGATCAGTGTTTTTACTCAACTCTCATCTTTAGAAATTTCTTCACATTTGAGCCGAGGAGTAGAGACTTGGTTGATGCTCTTGTTCCTTCTCTAGCAGTAGACTGCTATTGCTTATTACTTGGTATTAGTCTTATGTTAAGAATTAGGTCTTGTTTCCTCCTCCCCTGCCCCCTCTCTTTTCTTGTCTATCTTCAATATTTGGAAAGCTCTGTGCTCCTAGGCCTCAAAGGTGGAGATTTGCTTGCATTCCTTCCCCCTCCCTCTCATGGTAGCTGAACTCTGTATTGTGTTTGTGGTTGATCTAGGGCAGGGATAATTTTTTTGCCCCTTATCTAGTGTGATATGGTTTGGTGGTTTCCCAACCTAAATCTCATCTTAAATTGTAGCTCCCACAATTCCCACATGTCATGGAATGACCTGGTGGGAGGTAATTGAATCATAGGGATGGGTCTTTCCTGTACTGTTCTTGTGATAGTGAATAAGGCTTATGAGATCTGATGGTTTTATAAGGGAGAGTTTCCCTGCACACGCTCTCTATTTACTGCCGCCATGTAAGACATGACTTTGCTTCTCATTTGCCTTCTGCCATGACTGTGAGGCCTCTCAGCCATGTGGAACTGTGAGTTTATTAAACCTCTTTTTCTTTGTAAATTACCCAGTCTTAAGTATGTCTTTATTAGCAGCATGAGAACAGACTGTTCTCATGAGATTATGAGAGAGAACATAGTGTTAGCTGATCATGCTTGCTATTGGTTTTGGATCCTGGAGTCAAGAAGATTTTCTGTCCTTTCCCAATGGGCATAGAGTTTTTGCTTATATACATCTCCCAGCAGCAAAGGACCTTAGCTTGTGTCCTGAAGCTGATGACTATTTCTGCCCCAGTGCTAGTGGCAGTGAGTTTTCATTCTACACATGTACCCAAACAATAGATTTTTACCTAGGTTCTGGGGAATGAGAGAGTTTGCTGCTCTTCCTCAAATGACTTAAAATGACTTAAAATTTTTCATTTATAGAATAAAAAGTGCAAAGAAGCTTAGCAGGGAGGGTACTCTCCCATTTCCTTTCTTGCACCAGTCTTTTTTATGAGCACTTGGGTGGTGGGGGAAGGGCATGGAAAAGAGCTTATGAGTCAGTGCAGAAACCCCTGTTTCTGGGGACATCGAGTATTACCACTGACATTCTAGTTCTTTGACAATTTGTTAACATTTTAGCCCATTTATTTTTGTCTGTGTGTTTGATGGCCACCACTTTCTCCTGTGCCCTGACATAAGTGAAATGACTTGTGTGCACTGTCTCTCCTTTTATAGGCTTGTCATTCTATGGAATTCAGTTTTCTTGGTTGCCTGGAGACCTCAGCTGTCTGAAAGGCTCTAGAAAAATTATGATTTTGTTGATGATCTGTCTTTCCCTCATTATTAGTGTGAAAGCAGCATTCTCTTGTGGCTTTTTACATCCTCATCCCAAGTGAAATCATATCAATTTTGATAGATGCTTATTTCTGTGCTATCTTAATGAAGAATTAAACATATTTTCTATTTATTTAATCTAGAATTTTAGTTGTTTTTCATAGAAAGGTCTTCAGAGGGTTTTGGTAGGAAAATTCTATATTTAAATATGATTGTTAAATATTTAAGGATAATCACTAGAACATTGTAAATAACATAGTATAATTTTCAAACCATTAGAGAAAAACAACCCCACAGAATTGGACTAATTTAACTAAAGGCAAGGTCCATAATGACACTGCTTTTCATCAAATGAAAAAAAAAAACCCATGTGCTATTTCAGAGAACTCTCTTGAATAGAAACACTCTGCATTATTTATTTATTTTCTAAATTCAGATTTTTCTAGAGAACAATACAAGATTTTCTTCTGTGAAGAAGTTTTTCATTTCCCTTAATGTCTACACTGGAGAAATGGACTTGCATTTTGATTAGGCTAATCATTATTAGTATTGTCATTCACCACTAGCCCCTCAAGAGCATTTAGTTAAAAAATCAGCATTAAGGGCAGATTATTCTATTGAATGGAAGAATGTTTTAGGACTTTTTTCCAAGGGGAAAAAAATGTCTTTTCTGACCTTTGCTTTTAAGCGCCATGAAAATCTATTACACTTTCATGTTTGTGCTGCACAGCTCAAAAACACAGTGAGTGTAATTTCCTTTTTTGAGGCCATTTTGTTATGGGAATAATGGAGAAATATGTTGCTACAGTACCACAAAGTCATTTTTGTATAGACAAGTTGATAGTTGTGATAAGGAACTTGATATAATTAATTCTCACAGTTTAATTCTCACAGGGTATTTACATTCACCACTCCTTGCCTAAGATAAAAGAAACAATCTTTGGGTTTTTTCCTTCAAATTCTGGAATGTCTTTAAGAAAGAATACTGGAAGCTTGCCCTTCTCTTAAAAGACCCCTCCAGCTGTAAAATTCAATGACCCTTTAGTATCAGTTTTCTTAAAGGAGTTAGTAGATGAGGAATTTATCTTAAATCCCATCCCAGAAGATTTTCTAACTGAAGTATTAATATGTGGCAGTTCCCCAGCATGGAACCAAGAATAGTGAGATGTGATAAAGCTTCACTGTGTTTTGTAGCATGTTTTCTGGAAGAAAAAATAGAATCATTTCTGTATTGTGTAGTGTGATGAACAATTAAAAATAATACTGTTTGCAAGCTCTCTGATTTAGAATTCTAAGCTGAATTCATGTCTATAAATTGCCTTTAATATGTAAATGTCTTGAACAAGCATTTGTAGTACATTCAATTTAGAGGGTGCATTTAAATTCACTTCTTAGAATAATACTCTGAGTTAGGTTGAGTTTATTTCCATCCTACAGAGAAAAATTAGTAAAGAAAGATTTTTTCATCTATCCTAGCCTAGGCACTAAGTAACAATGAGGCATTCATTTATCCCTTCATTCATTCACTGACTCACTAACTACATTTTCATAGATAGAGGGCCTTCTTTGATGTAGGCTCTCTGTTAAAAACTGAAAATACATAGATGAAATTCATTCCTGATCTTAAGGTGACTATAGTCCAGTAGGAAGCCAGAAGCCAAAATAAACAATGAATGTAATATAATAATTGTTATAATGAGAGAATGAACAAAATGCAGCGAGAACATAGGCAAAGGATAATGTAATTCTACTTGGGAGTATTCGGGAAGACAAAGTATTGGGGAAGAGGTCCTTGAGGATTAGCACAGAACTATTAAATGACCTATTAAAGAGGGAGTAGATATCTGCTAGTCACATGTCAGAGGCTAAGGGCTGGGTGGAAAGGAGAACTTTCAAGGTATATGGGATAGCATGTTCAAAGTCTTGGGGGAATCACCAGTGTTTCTGTAATCATGGAGCAGAAGTTGAGTGCAGAGCTGGAAGAAAAGGATAGGCAGTAATGAAAGATTTTACATATTTTTCTGAAAGTTTAAACCTTCAACCTTAGAAAGTAGGAAACCATTGGAAAGTTTAAAGAAAAATCCAAAGGATTAGATTTGCATTTCAAAAATGCAACTGTGGCTTCACTGTGAAAGGTAGAACTAGAAGGCACAAGATTTATTCTTTCTTTCTTTATTCCACAAACACTGTTAGAGAAAGGGCACTCTGTTGAGCACTAGGAGTATACTACTAAGGGGCTAGCCAGGTTCCTACCTAGTAGAGTGTAGTCCCATGGAACAGATGCACAGAAATTAAGCAAATAAATACTCCAGAGTTTGCAAACTGAATGAAGGGAAGAGTGTCAGCTAGAATGATTAGGAAAAGACTCTCTGAGAACTTTCACTGTTAAAAATTACACACTGCTTGTGACAAATCTTACAACTGATTATCACAATCAGGTAGTCATGGTACCTGAGCTGTGAGTGCTGAGGAACTCTCAGGTAGTGTTCAATGTGGAATTTGTTCTCTTACATCCCTTACCCAAGAAGATTAAAAAACTTGTTTCACTGCAATTATACAAAGAAGTATTTTTGCAATAAGTATTATTCAAGACTTAAGGTGGATAACAGCAATACCTCTGGAAGCTATTGCACTTTTATGGCTTTTTGAACAGGAACAGAAATCACTGAAGTCTGTATTTAACGACTTAAGTTAGAGCAGTCACAAAGCGGTAGAATGATACCTCACTGTAGTTAGTATATGAAGTTTCATGTAACAGAATAACTAGATCTGTGTGCACTGGCAATGATTACAATGAGCCATGGGGTAGTGTGTTGTACTGAAGTGGGTCTGGGCATAGTGTAGAAATAGCTATCACTAAGGAGTCTCCATTAGGGAGCAGAAAAGTCATTTTACAAGCTTCTCCAGCCATTAACTTATGATTCAGAACAGAATCACAGCCTATTTTCAAAAATGTTATGATGTGTGTACATTTGTATTTCAATTATATATTATAAAACTATAAAATATAGATTTATATAATGTAGGATCTGTTTTTCTCAACTAAATCTTTGTTTTTAAAAATTATTCCAAGGAATCTTTCACCAATTTACCTGGATTGGTTAGAGTCTATAGCAATTGTATACACAAAGTAAGCAATACCTCTTTTGTAATGAAATAAGAACAATACCTACTCCTGCATGATATATTGGCAAATAGTCAATGCTTATTAAATTAAAGGGATGCTCATTTCATTGGGGAAGTATTGTATTATAGTGGTTAGGAGTGTTAGCTCAGTGCTCAGGTGGCCTGGGTTCCAATCCTGGGTCTGCTATCTGTTAGCTTGAACCATAGACAAGTTACCTAAACTTGCTAAGTCCTAGTTTCTTCACATTTAGAATAGGAAGAGAAATGCTACCTAAAAATAGGCTGGTTGTAAGATTTCAATGAAATAATCCACAAAGTATGCTTGGCACAGTCTGCGACACATAGTAATTGTTTGGTGTTTTAACTACTGATTATTTAAGCAATGAATATTGCACATGATCTCCCTAAGGAAAAATAATTTACTGGCTAACATAAAAAATGCAGTTGGAAACATGGGCTTATTTTGCTCTGAATAAAGCTAACAAATCTATGTACAATTAAAAGTTCATCTCATGATAAAAAAGAGGGGAAAAATAATCCTAATCTTTATCCAGTTCAAGAAGTTTCAGTGATCCAGGTTCCACAATGTGGATATATATCTAACATGGGATTCATATGGTAATCATTTCTAACAGGGTTTTCTAGTTAACACATTGGTAGTTTTTATTGGCATTATAATTTGTGTTAAGGACCAAAATCTCTTGGCATGTTTTCACTTAAGTGATTTCAAGAAATGTTTAAAAATCAAAGCTTACATTTATAAATTTAAATGTTAATGAAAGAGGATAAACTGTTAATACTCTTTTGAGATGCTATTTAGTGAGGTGAGTTGGTGTTTAGTAGGGTATTCCCATTAAAATTAATGTCTTAATTCTGGGAGATGAATGGTAAAGAGAAACAAATAAAGTCAAATAAAAACTCTCCTTGGCTTTTCCAATAATTTGAAAGATATGTTAAAATGAACAAATGATGACCACTATTTTTTTCCACTATTAGGGATGTTTAAAATATATCTAAATATTAATAGAAACAGAAAAAAATCTTGCTATTGCCATGTCTAAAATGTTTGGGAATTATAGGTAAAAACACTCTTTAATAAAATTAACATTGTTATTTTAAAACTATTTTTACCTCTGTTAGGTCTGTAGAATATTTTGGTCCCCAGACAGCAGTGACTATATCTTACTCATTTTGTGATTCCTTCAAGGCAAGGCACATAAAAGATAGTCAACAAATGCTTGCTTGATCACCATAATGTTCATGACACCTTTCACTCATACAAAGTTTTACTCTAAATTGAATGTGTTCTAATTGGAGTCATGTGTAAAAAGTTCACCAAAATATCTCCATTTGGAATTTTACTAATAAATAGACTTCCCTGTCACTATTAGGGCTTATTGAGAGGACAAAAGACAGAATAATTTTAGCCCGTACTGACAAGGTTTTATACTGATATCTATTGACCTTTTCCAGAGACACCAGTAGCAGAAAGGTTGGAAAGAGAAACGTATTTTAAACAGCTATAGTACAGAATGGAAAAGATACAACCCAAATTAATTTTGGCAGCCATAAAATCATGAAGGTCAAATTTATTGGATTTGAAACAAGGTGTATTTTTTAAAAATAAATTATAAAACTCTTAAAGTTGAATAGATATGTACTTAAAAGCATGATTTTGGCCAGGTGTGGTGGCTCATGCCTGTAATCCTAGCATTTTGGGAGGCCTAGGTGAACGGATTGCTTGAGGCCAGGAGTTCAAGACCAGCCTGGCCAACGTGGTGAAACCCTATCTCTACTAAAAACAAATACTAGCCAGGCATGGTGGTATATGCCTGTAATCCCAGCTACTTGGGAGGCTGAGGCAGAAGACTCGCTTGAACCTGAGAGAGGAAGGTTGTAGTGAGCTGAAATCACCCCACTGCACTCCAGCCTGGGTGACAGAGAGATCCTGTCTCAAAACAAACAAACAAACAAACAAACAAAAAAGCTTGATCTTCATGTGTAATCCACACTTTGGTGAGAATTGATGCTGAGGTTGAGCTTGGTGAAAAAAATCTTTTGAGTGAAGTTAAGATTTTCATTGTATTAATTGTATGAAATAGAGAAGGATGTATATAATATAATATAATAATTTTGCTTATTATTTCAAACAGAAAAGTTAAAATTATTTAAAGTTTTCTTTTTCTTTTTCAGTGTCCATAGTGTCTTTATTTTGTAGTTGAAAAACATCACTAATGTTGGAACAGAATCCATAACGAGAAGACTAAACACTGTTAATACTATGAAGTTTGGTATCAACCTCCTCTTAGCTGCATTTTTTTAAAACTATGTCTAAGGAGCCAACAGTTTATTAAGACATCATGAGTCACCCATTCTTTTCACTTTTTCCTTTACCATCATTTTTCCCTTGGCAATAGAGAATATAATTTTAACTGAATTTTGATTAAGTAGATATAGAAATGAATCTAATGCTTTGCCATTTTTGTTTTATTTGGAACCTGTTAAGAGTTCAAAGTTTAATAATACATTCTAAGTGATGTTTATATATGTGTAGTAAAAGCCTTTAAGGGCATTTCTAATATGAAGATTCCACTTTACCAGGGAAATGTCACACTCTACACATAACTTTAAAGAAAACAATTTTGGGCCAAACACTGAATTTAAACTGACATTGTTTATCTTTGACAAATATTTCAATATTTTTTTTCTGTGAAAAATGCTGGTGTCATGTAAAAAGACAATTATATCTTTCTCACTTATCATATTCAGTCTAGAGTCATTCCTGTTTCGCTTAACTCATTTGTGGAAGTGGATACAGCACTAAGACCACAATATAATTATACATCTTACTGCTATAAGAGGCTTTTAGTTTTAAGAAGAGATTACTTTCCACTTCAGGATAGAAGTAGATATTTTTCAGTGCCATATTTGTCCTAGATCCAGCTGTGCTTCCTAGGTATCTGGTTTATGTTATCTTTGATAAGCAGAGTAGTGTCCTAAAGTCAAATAAGGTCATAGGATACATTTGGCTGATGTTAGGACTCAACACCTATGCTAATTATTAGCTGCAGCTTTATACATCCTGGGGTCCACATAATTTGTCATCTCTCAAATACCAGCTCATGTACACAGAACAATTCTTTAAACACAGACACAGGAAACCGCCATTTCAAAATAATTATTTTAACCAAATACAACTGGAATTCTGCAGTTTTGAAATGTGTCACTTTCCCCAAAGGAGCTTCTGGGAACATTGCCCAAATCAGACTTTTATCTACTGAAACAAAACTTGAAATTTAGAAAAGATGAATTCATTGCCACACATGTATGCCATTATGTAACAAATAAAGGACATCATATCATCCTTACAGTGTCTGGATTGGTTGACTTACCAAGCAATCTTAAATAAGAAAAGGACATTTTCTTCAAATTAAGAGTTTTCCCTCAAAGACTCAGTTATGAAATATTCCAAAGCTAAGGGAGAAACTGTCATTAGATCAGAAAAAGAGATATTCATAATCACTATTATTTAACTTTGCCAAAACGTCTCTTGACTTTTTATCCAAGTTTTGAGAAGCAGCACTATAAAACAAATACATACATAATTGAATTCTTTCACTTATAAGGAACTTAAGTGATATATCCATATATATGCATATTTATGTCTATTTATGTATCTGTCCTTATCCTCATTAATCTTTATGCCAGGTCAATATAATCTGAAACACTTTGTAATAATCTCATAAAACTAAAGTCAATAATTTTAATACTATTAAGTACAAGTATCATTGGTGATATGCAATTTGAGACCGCACAGGTAAGAATATCATAAAAACAAATCCTTTGGAAGTTTAACATTTGTGGATGAATTCCAGGCTCATAAGGAACAAAAGTTGATGTGTATAAAGGTCCTACTGAAAATAGGTTATAGTCTTATAAATTATGTGATTTAAAACATAATTATCAATTTGTACTATATATCATCAACAATAAATTAAACATTTAAAAATGCCACTTTTATCATATTGTAATTCTACTCAGAAAAATTACTAACCCCTAAGAGTCTACAGGAAAAAAATATTTTCCTGGTATGAAACGAATTTATTTTACCACATCCTCCATTCCATCTTTACTACTTTCTTTGATTATGTTCCTACCTAAATTATCACAATTTGTCATATTTGTTAACTTCTGTACATTCTATCCCTTTCGTTTGCCAGTCATCCCTGGTATACTACATGTAGAGACTTTGTAAAAATTCAGGGCCATGGAAAGTTCTGTTTTGTTGGTGTCACTGGCCTCCTTTAATATGGAGGCAAGCTTGATAACTTTACCGGAAGCCATGCCAAAGACGGAACCCTGCTACTCCTAGGGAAGCTCATGGACACTATCACTGAATGTAGGTAATGTTAACATTCTTGAGAAGGAGGTGGGTCTATTTTCTGGTGTCCTTGAGTTCCCCTTTCATCAACGTCTCTTCTCTAAAGTTTTAGACCCATTGGGCACCAGGGAATAGGTGTATTTAGGACCTCTACATACGTTAGAATCAAAATTCCTTATCTTTTAATAATTTTTTTTAACAACACCATACTAATTTAATGATTTTTCATTATTCTTCTGCCAAAACCAGAGACTCAAAATGAGGTGAAGACAGAGGTGGGTGAAGCTTCTTTGAGTGCTTAGAACTATAATCATTTGGCACTTCTTTCTGCTCCTTCCATAACAGACAGTTGTAAATATCATCACACCCTGAATCACATGAAAAGAGGAATCATAAGTTACAATCTAAAAATAAGAGAAAAGGACTGGAAAACTGCATAGTTATGTAATTCACCTTTGTATAGCTTCTCAAGTAAGTTTTAGATTTTTTCAGTTGTGGGTGGCTCTGTTCAGTATCCCAAGGCTAAGCGATCTCAGTTCAGAATGCTTGTGGCTCCCCAAAAGTGAATTTTCTTATCTTATTATCTTCGCCATAATTCTAATCTATGGACTTTGAGAAAAGCCTATTATGCCTGGTGTTTGTATTCCAATAGTCCTTCTAGGAATAATTCCCTTCTTATATACATCATATCTTCATCTCCATTAGAATCTCTGTTATTTTTTAAAGAAAGGATAGTTCACAAATCTTTATCACTTATTGTAAGAGTACAACTGTACTTGAGTATGTTAGACATAATTGGATCCACTTTTCCTGTTTCAAGATGAAGAATTTATCAAAAGAGTATTTCTCAGCTTTCTGGTCTGTGTTTACATCTAACTTGGCTGAATCCATTTTTGTAGTCAGTTCTGTTCACTAAATTCTCTGTTATTTCTTTTCTTCCTCCTGACTTACCTATTCCCTTTTTCTTCTTTACTGTTTACTTTATCGCCTTCACTGGGACATGGATTAAACCTGATAGCCACTCATTTTTCATTTTCTTCTGTCACACTCTTAATCATCACAAATTAGCCATTAGAAACATGGCTAATTTGACATTAAACATTGTCATGCTCTTCCTACAATGAAAGTTGTATAGACAAAATAAAGATTTTAAAAATTTACACATTTTAAACTAATTTTACATTAGCAATATTGATGATGCTAACGTAAAATAAAGGATATGATTTACCCTTGAGTAAATTGCAAACTAGCTAGAAATAGAATAAAGCAAACACACTGATTAGGCAAACAACAATGTAAAGCAGAATAAGGACTAGATATTTTTAAGAAATGGCCCCTGGCTAGGTCCTTATTGATAATGGAAATTTTTAGGTCTCTCTACTTGCTGAAATTTGTAATGTCTGTCCTAACCTACATAGAATTGATAAAATTAAGCAGGCTTAACATGTGGGCCTTACAACCAAAGTGTATATGCAGGGTTTAAGCAACCACAAAGAAAGGCTTTGGTTCTGGTTTTCTCATCTCTCCCTTGTCCATATCACCTCCACTTTTTGATCCTAGGCCAAATAGAACTCCCCAAGGTCAGGGCTTTTGGTCATGTGAGTTCAACAGATAGAGAAACAGTGAGTATGGAGAGGATTAGTTCTTCCGAGACTGATGCGAGTATCTACTTTATGGGCTTACAAGTTGATTTAAATGTGAACACGTCTCCCTTGGAGAGTCAGAGGCTTCTGTTATCCTTCTATATAGGAGCTTCCCATCAGCTTGCATGGACACTTTGTTTGAGTGATCATTTCTTGATGTTAGGGGATGCAGCATAGATAAATTTACAAATTTTCTGTTTTTACCTTCTCCAGGTTTTTCTATGGAAACTATCTATTACACATTTATTCACTATTAGACAACAGAATTCTGTTGTATCTGGACAGAATAGAACTTCTGAACCCAGTGCTCAGACAAGACATAAGATAGTTAATAGCTCACTTTTATTATTACTAGCCAGTTCATGCTTGCAATTAAAACAGTTTATGGGTTTCAGTTTTTAAGAAAGTCTTTTATAGAAGAAATATTTATTTAAAAACAATAGTGAGGTGTATCTTTAAAAATGAACTTTTGGAAAAGGTCTTAGTACTTAACAGGTGAAGTGATGCAAAGCCTGGAGTCAGCAGATATAATCTTTGTTCTGCACAGTAGCTCATCTTCACCTGAATATCCTGAGTGACATAATAGGTAAGTGATTTAAAATCATAGTGCCATAAAATTTAGAACATAGAAATGATTGTTGGTTATTAATAGTAATGTGTTTTTGTTCAGACAAGGCTATTTAGAGCAAAATATAGTGGTAAGATGTAGGAAAGTTTCACTACGGACCTGGGTCCTGAGGTAGGCTAAAAAAGAGAATAAGACTTGGATAAGCCACAGAGAATGGAAAGATATTACAGGTTGAGGAAACAGAATGATCCTAGCCTCTTAGGCTGAACTAAGCAGATTGTCTTTGGGGGACAGTGAGATGAATGGACAGCTGGCATTAAAAGTGTGTTGAAAGAAGTGAGAAAATATATGCCACATCCTGATTAAAGAGACCTTTTCTCTAAAGAGGTTGTAAAGATACATTAGATTGCTATGACCAAAAATAAAAGAGCGAACTGAGGAAATATACATTAAATTGTTCCCCATGTCAAATATCAGTCAAAAATTTTAAAGTTCTTTCTACAGGTTAGGGAGGCCACTTTCATTTATTGCCTCATGTAGCACTTTTTAACAACCACAGAATGTAAGGCATATTATTTTCCCTGTTTTACATGTAGACCAAAGCTGAAAAAAATGTTAGTTAACTTGCTAAAGGTCACAAAAATGGGGAGAAACAGAACTGGTAATTGAACTCAGGTATTTTTAGCTTGACTACAGATTCTTAATCATAAAGCTACACTGCTTCTCTCAGCTAAAAGACTAAATGATAGTATATATGAATAACGAATAATTAGCACCCTGTAACTCACACTGATGTAATCATTCTTAGAATAAAATATTTCAAATGCATAAGCAAGAATATAGAGTATTTTAATAATTACTCTTACACCCAGGCTTTAGAAAATTTAATCCTGTATTACATTTGTTTTAGATGATTTCAAAACTAAAGAAAATATTATAGGTACAGTTAAAGCTGTCTGGAATTTCTTATATAAATTAATATTATTATTATTAATTATATAAATGGCATGCTAACCTTAAAATATTTTTGAGGAGTGTACATGATTTTCCCTATAGTGCTTGTTTTCATTTTAATTTCTGTAGGGTCTTCTATTTTATGGATAGATCAAAATTTTCCTAATCACTTACCTATGATAAATAAGTTGATTCTAATTTTTCTGTATTACACACAATGCTGTCATGCACACAAGGGACACTAACAACAACTTTTTTTACTGTCTGCATGTGCAAGATTTTCACAGACATATAGATCAAGAGGTGGAATCCCTGGATCCGAGAATATGAGTATCTTCAGCTTTATTAGATGTTGCCAGATTACTCTCCAATGTGAGAGGATCTATATACATTCTTACCAGCAGTGTTTCAGGGTTTCTGTTTCTCCATATCTTAGCCAACTCTTCCTACTTTTAGACTCCTATTTTTTTAACCCAATGGGTATTATATGATATTATTCTATTTTCATTTACCCAACAAGTTATGAAATAGAGAAACTTTCATATATCTGTTGGGAGAAAATTCTACATGGATCAAAGATCCTCATGTTTTGAATATCCTGCAAGCAAGTCTGTGACATCTCTGCTTGGGGATCTCCTTTAAAAGATGTTTGTAAAGATCAGTCTTAAAAGACAGACACCATTACCCTGTGGAGCAAAGGGCAGACAGACTTACTTCCCATTATAAAGAATTTTGACTCCCAAAACTCAGGGTTCCTCCCCTGTAATGCAATCCATTGTATGTTCAAGTGTTATCTGGCAGTCTTTGCATTGCCTTATTAATATCTGAACTCAGGGAAGCAGCATAAAAAATGTTGACACTCTGGCACTTAAACCATTTTCCAAACTGTGTTTTTGTTTCTTCCATTGTGGTCCAACACAAAGGATACAGAATCCTAGGAAGATAAAGGGAAGCCTTTATTTAATTAAGGTTTTGGTTAATTAAGAGTGAAAAAGTACATTGAAAGCAAGAAATGCAATATATCAATATAGCAGCCTTATGTGCCCACTCAAAAAGACTAACAGGAGGTTAGAGGCTTATCACCAACTGTATTCAGCTGTTGCTCTCAATGCCCAGGTGTACCAGACCCATTTCACAGACTGATGGCACTTGTTATGTCATCTCAGATGTGACCAAAGGACCAAGACCAATTCATGGCCATGTGGCAAGGTCTCCAGTATATGTTTTCAGTACTCCCTGGGGACATCTGAATTCCCTTGCGGTTTGTGACCAGTGAGTAGTTGAGTGTTTAGCATGACTGCCTCTCCTCTCCAATGTCAAAAAACATTTACTGTATAGATGACATTGTGTGGGTTGGTAAGTAAGAGGGCTCAGCCTAAATGCCCCAGACTATATAGTATTATCACACTTCTGCCAGCGTGATAAAGCCTGAGAAAATTCAGGGATCTTCTTGCCAAGTCGTTTATGGAGACTGTCTGGGTGGATTCAAAATGCTCAATTTCTTTAACATTCAAGAAAAAACTGCAGTCTTTTCAGGTCTTTGAAAGAAGTCTCTGCCAAAAGACAGCCCTGCACTTTATTGAACAGTTTGGATATTGGAAATAGTATACACCTCATTTAGATATTCTACTTGGTATTTTATATCAACTAACACACAGATCAGCATCCTTTAAGTGGGGCCCAAACTACAGGTTGTATAGGAAGCTGTCCTGTGAATTGTTTCATGGTCTCTATATTGGGAGCTCCCACAACTGCAATGGCTCCTTTGAACTACAAGTTACTGGGACTGATGATTTTGCTGATTAAAATCTTGGGTAAAAAAGAGGCAGATTTCAAATAGAGGCATATCTTGGGGTTTGAAATCTTTATCTCCCTGACATGGCCATCAGGTTCACCCTTTCTGAAAAGCAATTATTAGCTTTCTGCTAGGCTCTTATTGAAACTGAATGCCTGGCTATGGAGGCCTGGTAACTCTCTGGCCTCATGTTACCATATTTGGGGTGGATCAACTTAAACTCATCAAATAAGAATGTGGCAAGGGCCCAGGAAACCTAGCTTGTCAAATGAGAATGATATAATCAAGAGCACAGCTAGATGACATTGGAACCATCTTGGCTTTACATGAAAGTGGCAGAGATCGCTGTGGAGGAAACTTTATTCCCCATTCAACCATTTGAACCAAATTCACTGTCTGGGTGGAGTCATTAGTTGACAGGTTTTTTGATAAATGCTTGAGCCTGATTTACTGGTGTTTCAGCTAAGCTGCAACTCAATATTGTCCACTGGGCTGCTGTGGCTGTTCCTTTTCAATCTCAGTGCCTGCTAAAAGTGAATGTAGTTGTTCCACTAAGTGGATAGAACTCAGGGTGATTCTTATCACTCTGGCCCACATTACCCTGAGAAGCCTTGTTACATATTTACAGATTCATCAGCTGCCTTCAGTGGACTAGTTATTTGGTCTGCTTCCCCTCTTTGTTGTCATGTGTTTGTACATCTTTCAGTGAGACACTGACTATCCTTTTCTCCCAGACTATATTTTCATGGATGTTTATATAGGAAACATCTTTGGAAGGCAGAGATATTGTCTTCCTCTGGAGCAAAGTTCATATTTTCTACTTGCAAGTATAATAACAATCATGTCTCCCTCCAGAGCCATGAGTTAGCCTGCTTTGCAACCCTTATATAAGTTTCAGGTTCCCTAAGCTAGGGGTTCATTCCTTATAACTCACGGCATACACAGGTATTATTTGGCTGTCTTTAGATGTTCTGTGGGAATTGGTCACTCAAGAAACTGGTGCAAGAAAATAATGATGCTTTGGCTACTACTATTGCTATGAGCAATGAACTGTCCCTTGTCTCTGACTCAGGAGTCTCATGTCTTTTGCCAACATTTATGAAACCCTGGCAGGCTAGCTAATTAGCTTGTTAATAGGGTAAGAGCTCAGATACTTGAGAGTTCATGACAATTATGTTTATTCATTTTTTAAAATTTATTTTCATGTCAATTTTGTTGATTAAAATTTTCTAGAAAATAATAAAGTTGACTTACAATTTCAATTTTTACATAAAATATTCCATAGGATGAGTCTCATATTTAATCACTACTGCATGTGTAATTATATTCTTTTATGTTTTTAATATTAGTTATTTATGACATTTAAATTCATTAATCTGTCAGAGGTAAGTTGATTTTATTTTATTTTTTGACAGCACTAGCATTTGTTCTTGTGGATTCTTTGTTTTTCTTTTCTATTTTGTTACTATATCCTTCTAGTTTTCTTTTTTCTACTTTCTTTAAATATATTTTCTGGTGTTTTGAGATGTATATTTAACTCTATCTTCAGTGGTTTTTATTTAGTAAAAATTGCCTTTGACGGTATAAAGTCACCTCTAAAAACTGTATGAAATGCATTTTATAAATTTTAATAGACAGTACTTTCATTGTCTTTTGGTTCCGAATAGTTTTGTTTTCTATTGTGATTCTACCTTAACCTGATAATGACTTAGAAAGTCATTTTTAAGCTTTCAAATACTGTATATACTATTAGTATTTCCTTAAGACTTATTGGGAGTTTCTTTATGAATTAATTTCATGATCATATTTTGAAAACATTCCAGTACTTAGAAAACATATATGTATCTTGTATTTTTGGGATACTGTGTTCTATAATTATCTGTTTGATCCGCATGTTAATTTTGTTGTGTAAAGTTACTATAACCTTAGTCATTTTGTGTGCTTGAGTTATCTTCTGAAATAAGTTAAAATAATGCACTATGATTATGGGCTTATAAATTTCTCCTGATAATTCTAAAAATTTTTGCAACCTATATTTTGAAGATACAGTGTTTGCTATGTGTAAGTTTAAATCTCTTCTTAATGGCTTGTTCCCATCATTATTATGTGGTATGTCTGTCTGTATTAATTCTTTCTGCCTTAAATTCAATTTTCTGGGATGTTGGTTTTGCTGTAACAGCTTTCTTTTTTTAAATATAGATGTATTCCATTTGTTCATTTTCATTCCTTTATTTTTGGACAGTCTTTAGTAAGCTAAATTGCATCTCCCATACCATTTGATAGTCCTTGCCTCTTAATAAATAAATTTAAGTGATTTTTATTTTTTGTAATTACTTATATATTGAGATTTATTTCAACCATCTTGCTCATGTTTTCTACTTATCATGCTTCTTCTTTGCTTTTTGCCACTTATTTCCTGCTAAATGTTTGATTTATATCATTTTATTCGTTTCTTTCCCCCATGGTGATATGAAAAAAATACATGGTACTTCTAGGCATAGTGGTTGTCTTTAAAGTTTTAATATATATACTTATATAATTCCTTCCAACAAATTTTAAAGTTTTATAGTATTTTTAGCCTCCTTGGGCCTCAGTCATGATTCTAAAAAACTTTAAAAAATAAATATCCTACCACTTAAAAAATAAAAATAAAAAATAAAATAAAATATATTTCATCAGTTTTTTTTAAGAGACAAAATGATGTATTGTCTGAGCAATCAATGCCTTTGTTTACTACATTCTATCATCTGGGTTCATTTTTCTTTTTGGTGAAGTTCATTCTTTAAAACTTATTTTAGTTGGGGGGCTGTGTGTGGTGAACAATGTGGTCTTTGATATCTAAATATGTCTTTAATTTTCTCTCACTCTCGAGAGTTTAGCATTGTATAAAATTTTTGGTTGATTTTGTTTTTCTTTAGTATTTTGAATAATTTTCCATTGCAGTATTAGTTAAGGTGAAGGTTAAGCCAATGTTACAATGAGACCTATCAAATGCATGGTTTTAAAGACGAAAAGAGCTCACCAGGAGCCACTGGCTTAGGCAATATTTGGAAGCGGGTTTTTGGCTCCTAGTTCTCTTTCTTGAATAATGGGGATTCCATTAATGCCTCTGGCTTTACCCATGTTTGTCTGTACCAATTATGGGAATAGAACTTTTGGAAAACCCTGCTTGTTTTTGAATCCTGTAACTCTGCAGTTACACGTCCTGTCTTACTGTGTTTCTGTTCTATGTTTTTATCACAGAGATGTTTGTCTTTTAATTGATCTCAGTTATGTCTTTTAATTTTCCCTTTTCTAGTTTACCCATCATTGCTATGTAATTATAGAATAAGGGACTAGCAAAGCAAAAACTTACTCTACTATCTTGATCAGCACCTACCCTACTTACACTTTTTATACAATGGGGTGTGCTTAAAATAACTGTAGTCAATTTTGAAGACAAAGGGAAGGAAATTATGAAAGGGGAGTCTGGAAGGCTTTGTGACTATTAAATGAAATTAAATTCCATAAACATATCTAGCACAGCAGCTAAAATAGAGAAGGAATTTTTAACTTTCTTATTCTCTTACCCCTCATCTCCTCTCTTCTACCTTTCCTCCAACAGGTTGCAATGGAATGAGGTACAGGCAGGAAAGCAGGAGACGTGGCTAATTGGAAACATATTAATCCTAAGATTCTGAGCATCAGGGTCCTTAGTCCAGTGTCTGACTTTCTGTATTACTTACTACCTATCTGTTTGCATCCCAGCTGTGAATCCAGAACAGACATTGTGGGAGGGATATCCTAGGAAATAATTTTGTAAGCGAAGTTTCCAAGGTTGTAAGAAGCCTAATTGACACATAAATTCATCAGGAGGATAACAGAGGCAATGATTTGGAGAAATGGATACATGCACAGATCAAAACATAAATCAATAGCTTAAATATAGACTGAGATGCTGAAACAAGGACCAGTAAAGTTTATGTTGAGGAATTTACATAGGACTTTAATTCCTGACTTGGTTTCTTATCTAGGACCCAATGAAATTCCCACATTCTTCTGCTTCCTTGCTATATTCCCTAAGAAATGGACCTACTTTTAAAAAATCCTCTTAATGTATACTATCATCTACTTTTCACCTTGGTAAGACCTCTTTCTATAAGCTTAACTACAGAATAGTACCTAGGCTGCAAAACAAAGATTTCTTTTTGTAATCAAAACAAAGGTCATGTGTTTTGATTTCTAAGGGACTTTGTTACTAACTATTCTAGGGAAACAAGTGGAATAAGGAAAATAGTAAACATGAGGGAGTTCCTTAAAAGTCTTGTAGAATAACTCTTGATATTTACTTCCTCATTCACTTTTGTTTGTAAATCATAGCACAATAGTGGAAAGAGCCCAGGTTTTTGAGACAGAAAGGCCTGGGCTCAACCTGGCTCCTCATTTATTACCTCTGTCACCTTGCCCAAAGTTTGTCAGCCTCAGTATTTTTACTATTAATTATTATTAAACCTATAAATAGTAATAAAATACTTATTTCATGAGGTTGTTGTGAGGACTAAAGAAAATAATATATACATTAACAGTTATAAATTTTCCCTTTTAGTTCTGATGTTAACCCTTTCCTCCACACTTGTCAATCTCATTTTATTTTATCTCAGCAAAATTTAGGTGGATTTTTTTTTTTTCCCTAAAATGGCATTCATACTTGAAGAGTGAATCTGGGTCAAATTGTAAGTGTTCCCTTTGTTTCTGAGAACCTGTAGATGGGGTTACTTCTATATTTACATGGTCTTTATAAAGACCTGCTATGAAGACCTTTACATTTCTTTGTTGACAAGATATACCAAAAGAATGAGAACGTGTGTGCAAAATGTGTCTCATGGGAGCTGATCCTTGAACATTGGTATATATTAAAGTGACCTTTTCATCCAATGTCAGTATTACAGGGCAGTATAGGTGTGGCTTCTTAAATGTATCATGTTTTTAAAAGCCCTTCTTTAAAGAGCTTCATGTAGGAAAAGGAGCCTTTGAAATTATAGGCTGCAAGGCACTTAACTTTTATTCACTGTACTCCAGGGGCAATTCATCTCCAGGAGAATTTCTAAAGCTCATAATTCTAAGAATTGGTATATTTCTATTGAATGTGACCTTGATAGCTTGATCTCAACCCCACACTATGAGTTTGTGAGGAATGAATGGAACTAAAGCAATGAAGACTTGAGTTTCTCCATCAAACATTTGTTGCACTTCTAACTAGCCTGAGTCCAGGGGAGCTGAATAGCTCTCTTTCTATGCTTTGTGTTATTATGTATAATGTATGTTTCAACTGCAATGCTACCTCCTTGACTGACCTTGAAACTTAGCAAAAAAGTTTTATAAGCTCATCTCGTGATTTCAAAACTCCACTGCTTAAAAATTACTCAACTGCTTTACTAAGAGTTGGCTTGATTTTCTTTACTCACTGAGATCTGAAGAACTGCCAAGTTGAAATTTTATAGCTTTAGAAGTTATTTTATATATATATGAAATGATATATGTATATAAAAGACATATTATATATAAAATATACATATTTATATATAAAAACATACATATATTATATAGACTATATAAAAATATGCATATATAAAAAATAACTTCTAAAGCTATAAAATTTAGTTGTGTGTATATCCATAAAATTTTTAATATATATAAAATAATATATATGTATACACTCACACAAATACATATACATGGCAAGCTGGCAAAAAAGTTGGTGTTCTTTCCTGAACTCATATTTATTTCATAGGCAGTTAAATAGCTTTAAAACTATAGATAAACATAGGTTAACTACACAAAACTGTGATAATCACATTGGCCAATATTTGGAAAAAACAAATCTGAGCATCAAGCTGTGTAGCTTTAACTATTATCATCTGTTTTCCATATCACATAATTATGGGGGGGAGCATTAGTCAATAAGAAAATAATTGGATTCCATCTTACAATGTGACCTCAGAAAGGTATTGAGAATACACATTTTATACACTAACATATGTGTGTTTATAAACAACTTTATAATATTGAAGTGATTTGCTTTCTTTTATACTTTTTCATGAATATTACTAGTGGTGTGCTAGTAAATGTTTAATATCTGGCTCTCAGGGTGGAGAAAATTCTGATTTGTAGCATATGACAATTTTGCTCCGCTATGGCTGATGTTAACCAGCATGCGAAAGTTCTTAAAATTTAACAATCGTCTCTCAGAAGCCAAACACGTCACTAAAGTATTTGGTTTACTTCTGTGAGGTGATAAAAGTTTATGAAGACATCTTATTTGATAATGTTTTTAATAACTACACGTGTGTATATAAAAATAAATTTGAAGTATTGTGAGTTTTATATTTTAATATATGTTTTTATATTTTATATTTAATATTCATATATTTATTTAGATGACTAAAACCCAAAGTCTAAATTGTACCTCAATATATCATTATCTTATTTTTTAGTTGCTAAATAGTGACAAAGAGAATATTTTTGTCGTGTTTTTTTTCCTTATAATGGACTATTTTACTCTGGAAATGATTTTAGTATGCCGATCAATTTTTTTTAAACTTAAGATACTTAATTTTTAAAATTTGATAGCTTCCCTACAAGTCTGTGATTCCAAATATTAGGGAAGAAAAGAGGCTTCGTCCTGTCTTCTGAGAGCTATCGAGGTTTGAAATGCCACGGCTTCTGAAACTAACCTAGCTGTTGGAAGGCTAGCTAAGGGATTCTCTAAGGACTCTGGTATTTTAAAGGAACAAATGAACTCATTATTTTTGGGGCATGTTGATGGTTGGTCTGTACCTCTCAAATTGCTGCCTCAGTATTGAAAACACCAGCAAGACTTGAATCCTTTGGTTAATGGATGATTGCTGATGTTGCTTTGTTGTCATCCCTTAGTACTTACCCAAGCCATGGTCCCTTACTAAACAACTCTAGGCTGTTTCCTTTTATTTCTTGAACCAATAAAATTTTCTTCAGCAATGAAGAGCCTTACTTGTTCTAATTAGTGGGATATGGAAGGGTCAGGTGTCATCCACATCCTTGGCATGATTGCCTAGTTCTTTGTTTAATCTATCAGGTCACAAACCCCTGAATATCATGAAAGCCTGGGTGGCCCACTTTCATGAGCTCTTCTAGAATTTGGAAATTTCCTGATTGTACCATGCTCCTGTAAACCAAAAAGTGACTGAAGCAGGTATCAATCAATTCGAGGTGTAGTCTGCCAAGGTTGTAGACACATTGAGGAAAAAGAAATACACGTCACAGGAGGATCTGTGAGTTGTGCTTTTTCCAAAGAGACTTTTGGGAACTTCAGTATTTAAAAATGAGAAAGAGCAAACAGGAGGGGAAGAAGAAAAAGAAGTGAGGGTAGGCAATGAGGCAAGTTGTTGCATTCTTGAGAGGCTCTGATTTGTGCTCAGTAAATCTACATTTTACATGTGAAAAGACAAAGTAGAGGAAAAAGTCAATTATGCAGTCATCTTGCACACAGTACATCCACATTTTACATAAGATAAAGTAAACATGTGAAATTATAGCTATCTGTTTGGGGACAAAGGTAAGCAGTTTTTGCAAGATTTTGTTCCCAAGCTTAACTTTCCCTTTGGCATAGTGCATTTGGAGTCCAGAGATTCCATTTTCTTTCTCTATTATCTAGGCCCTTGGATATTCTGTTTCTTTTCTCTGAAAACAATTATCCCTTTTTCTTGATTGGCTAACTTTAATTATCTTTTAATTCTCAGCTTAGGCATCTAAAAATGTTCTAGGATAGGCTAACTCTGTAATTCCAAATAAGATGTGCCTATTGTGTACCCTCATTATTTCATGCATCTGCTGATATCATTATTCCCTATGTCTGTCTCTTTCAAGTAGTCTCACCTGTGTTGCAGCAGGAACTGTGTCAATCTTAGTTTTGTTGTTCATCAATATCTTGTGTGATGCCTGGCACACAGTAAGTTTTCTAAGAAAAGTTTGTTTAATAAATGAGTGGAGGACTTGGGCATTCCCTGAAAAGAGATGTGGTTTTCTTGACCTGCAATGAAAGCTAGTTTCCTTATAATTCTCATTTCCTCTTAGTGTGTGATCCCTTTTCTGGTAGAAAAGTCCTTATAGGTAGACTGTGGTTAATTAAGAGCTTATAGATCCATCTTAATTTTTCAGCAGAGCCTATTCCGACAGTCAACTAACTCAATTGCTTCCAGTTGAGATCTGGTGACTTTATAACATTGGTTTGGATAGGAAGGAATCATACAGATGGTCCCCAACTTATCAATGGGTTATTCTTACAATTTTTTGGCTTTACAGTGGAGTGAGAGCAATAAGCATGCAATAGGAACTGGATACCCATGCACTCATTCTGTTTTTCACTTTAAGTATGGTATTCAATCAATTATAAGATTCAACACTTTATTATAGAGTTTGTGTTTGATGATTTTGCCCAACTGCAGGCTAATGTAAGTGTACATTCAAGGTGGGCTAGCCTAACTATGATGTTTGGTAGATTCAGTGTATTAAAAACATTTTCAACTTAACAATATTTTTACTTATAATGGTTTATCAGGATGCCCATTATAGGTTAAGGAGCATGTATATTAAATGGTGAGGTCAGGGAGAAGCAAAAGTATGTCGCTTTAATGAGTCAATATGTACGAAAAAGAAACTCAAACAGACTCAACTTGATGGCATTTCTGAGATAATGTTACCTAGAATGTATTTTACAATTTAAAATGGGTTTGGTAACACAGTGTTGCAATTTTAGTAGTCAAATTGCTTTAGAAAAAAAGTCAAAATCAATTATAAGGTGGTCTAACTGGTTAAAAAGTTACTGATCTGGAGAGTCTCAAATTCTTTGGAGTGAATGGTTTTAAATATAATAACATTCAGTATCTTCATATTGCCTTTTTTTTTTCTAACTAGACATTGCATTCTCTTGCTAAAATTGTTACGTGTGACAGCCTATGTGGTTATGTTGCCAAACTCTTTTGAAAATATTGTAGAAATAGAAAATTACACAATGCACAAACACACATACATCCATACATCTGGGCATGTAAATGAAATTTGTTTTTATTCAATCATTGTAAGAAAGTTTAACTACATCAAAAGCTACACACCTCAGTTAATTGTTGATGAAGAGTCTTGGAAGATTAGAAATCTGTGTAATAGGTGCTTTATAAAGACAAGACATGTTTAAGGTGCTACATCTTAATATCTAATGCAACTAATGTCATTTGTATATTTCCTAGTGTTTTTTTCTACTAAGTATGCTTTTATGCTTTTTTGTCATCATAAACAAGATACATGTTTTTATGCTATATTTTTCATATAATCATTCATGTATACAAACTGGAGTACTGGCAAATTCTTTAGGTTCTCAGACTGTAGTTTTTAATTTATGATAGTCTTAGGAGTAAAATTTGAGAATTGAGGTCTGTTTGGATGTACAAAGATCTTGTTTGCCTTGAGCAATTTTATGGGGCTGTGGAAATTGAAAAGAAATGGATAACTGGAAAATAAAACACACAGCAACTACTTACATGGTTTGCAACAAAGGAAGGCAGCAGAGAAAGTTTTAAATACCCAAAAGACTAATTTAGCTTTAAATAAAACACCAATTTCTATTTCTTTCTCAAATTTAAATTAAAGCAACTATTTACAATTATCTGTATTATCTGTATCTTGTTACAAAAATAATTCTGCATTAAGAAAACTACCTTAGGTGGTTGTTATATTTCTCCATTTCAGATTGTATACTTTTATAAGGTGCAGTAATAACATTTACAAATTTTTTAATTCCTAAGAATTCAAAATCCTTACTTAGAATAGAATTATAATCCTTTATTTGACTGTGATATGTGCTACTTGTGATGGTCTGAGCGTTAGAAAAGCACACAGACACTCATACACAAACAAGAATAAAAATTTAGCACAGCAGGGCCAAGATGACCAACTAGAAGCAGCCAAGATCGGAGGCTCCCATTGAAAAGAACCATAATACTGTATGAATCCTGTATCAGCATCCAAGGCATCCAGGTCCTCTCATCAGAACTGACCAGGCAGCTGGCGTGATCTAAGGACAGGAAGGAAGAGCAGTGTGGTACAGCAGTCTACCTGAGAGCCACACCAGGCAGGGGAGCCCCCACCCCCAAGTCAAGGAAGGCAGTGAGTGAGCATGCTACCCAGCCAGGGAAACTGTCCTGTTTCCACGGAACTGTGCAACCCACGGATCAGAAAATCCCACTCGTGAACCCATGCCACTGAGGCCTAGGGTCCCAACACTGGAGCTGCACAGATTCTCAACAGCCTCTCCGCTAGAATCTGCTTAAGCCTGTCATGTTCCCAGTGGGAGGGGCGACCAGCAGCACAGCTGTGGCTGCCTGCCATCTAAGGCCTTTGAGCTCCTTGAGGGAGGGGCAGCGGCCAGCACTGGGACTGATAACTGCCCAATACACTAAGTTCCCTGGGCAGGGGAAGGACGGCAGCCATCTCTATACCTCCAGGCCATGCTTTCCCCCTGCTGGAGCCAGGGGGGCAGGTCAGCTTGGTCTCAAGAGGTGTCCCCTGCAGCCCAACACACTAGGTGTGGCACACCGTGGCCAGAGCACCTCTTCATGCCTGACCCCTAACTCATCCTTTCCCATCGCGTAGGGCCTCCCTGCAGGAACTCCAACAACTCCAGCAAGGGCCTCAGGGACAGAACCCTGATCTCCCTGGGCCTGAGCCCCCAGTGGGAGGGGTGAAATTCACCCCAGTGGGAGGGGTGGCCACAGTCTCTGTGGACCAGCAGATTTAGCCTTTCCTCCTGGTAGTTCTGAGAAATCCAGGAAACACAGACGAGTGGATTTCCCCCCAGCAAAGCACACCCCCTGCACCAAGGGACAAAGTGCTTCATTAAGTGGGTCCTGTTCCCCATGCCAGCCAACTGGGTGAGACCCTCCAACAGGGGTTGGACACCCTATACAGGAGCGATTCTACTGGCATCAGTTTGGTGTCCCTTGAGGTCAGAGATCCCAGAAGAAGGAGCAGGCACCCATCTTTGCTGTTCTCCAGTCTCCTTGAGTGACATCTCCAGGCATGGGAAATACAGAGAACACCACTAAGATGCTCCATGAGAAGACTGACCCAAGACACATACTCATCAGATTCTCCAAGGTTGAAATAAAGAAAAAATGTTAAGGACAGTCAGAGGGAAAGGCTAGGTCACCTACAAAGGAAAGCCCATCAGACTAACAGCAGACATCTCAGCAGAAACCCTACAAGCCAGAAGAGATTAGGGGACAATATTCAACATTCTTAAAGAAAAGAATTTTCAACTGACAATTTCATATTCAGCCAAACTAAGCTTCGTGAGAGAAGGAGAAATAAAATCCTTTTCAGACAAGCAAATTCTGAGGGATTTTGTCACCACCAGGCCTGCCTTGCAAGAGTTCCTAAAGGAAGCACTAAGTATGGAAAGGAAAAACCTATACCAGCCACTGCAAAAACACCAAAATATAAAGACCAATGACACTATGAAGAAACTGCATCAAATAGTGTGCAAAATGACCAGATAGCATCATGATGACAGGATGAAATTCACACATAATGATATTAACTTTAAATGTAAATGGGCTAAATGTCCCCATTAAAAGACACAGACTGGTACATTGGATAAAGAGTCAAGATCCATTGGCGTGCTGTATTCAGGAGACCCATCTCACATGCAAAGACACACATAGGCTCAAAATAAAGGGATGGCAGAAAATTTACCAAGGAAATGGAAAGCAAAAAAAAAAAAAAAAGCAATCCTAGTTTCTGGCAAAACAGACTTTAAACCAACAAAGATCAAAAAAGACAAAGAAGGGCATTACATAATGGTAAAGGGATCAATGCAACAAGAAGAGCTAACTATCCTAAATATATATGCACCCAATACAGGAGCACCCAGATTCATAAAACAAGTTCTTAGAGACCTACAAAGAGACTTAGACTCCCACACAATAATACAGGCAGACTTTAACACCCCACTGTCAATATTGGACAGATCAACACGACAGAAAATTGACAGATATTCAGGACTTGTACTCAGCTCTGGATCAAGTGGACCTAATAGACATCTACAGGACTCTCCACCCCAAATCAACAGAATATACATTGTTCTCAGTGCCACATGGCACTTATTCTAAAATCAACCACATAATGGGAAGTAAAACACTCCTCAGCAAATGCAAAAGAATGGAATTAATAACAGTCTCTCAGACCGCAGTGTAATCAAATTAGGACTCAGGAATAAGAAACTCACTCAAAACCACATGATTACATGGAAATTGAACAACCTGCTCTTTAATGACTCCTGGGTAAATAATGAAATTAAGACAGAAATAAATAAGTTCTTTGAAACCAATGAGAACAAACAGACAACTTACCAGAATCTCTGGGACAGAGCTAAAGCAGTGATAAGGGGGACATTTATAGCAATAAATGCCCACATCAGAAAGCTAGGAAGATCTCAAATTGACACCCTAACATCACAATTAAAAGAGCTAGAGAGGCAAGGGCAAACTAATCCAAAAGCTAGCAGGAGACAAGAAATAACTAAGATCAGAGTAGAACTGAAGGAGATAGAGATACTAAAAACCCTCCAAAAAAATCAATGAATCCAGGAGCTTGTATTTTTTAAAAATTAATAAAATAGATAGAACACTAGTTAGACTAATAAAGAAGACGAGAGAAGAATCAAATAGACACAATAAAAAATAAAAAAAGGATATCACCAGTGACCCCACAGAAATATGAACTACCATCAGAAAGTACTGTAAACACCTCTACACAAATAATCTAGAAAATGTAGAAGAAACGGATAAATTCCTTGACACTTACACCCTCTCAAGACTAAACCAGGAAGAAGTTGAATCCCTGAATAGATCAATAACAAGTTCTGAAATTGAGGCAGTAATTTATAGCCTACCAACCAAAAAACACCCAGGACGAGACAGATTCACTGCCGAATTCTACCAGAGGTGCAAAAGGGAGCTGGGACCATTTCTTCTGAAGCTATTCCAAACAATTGAAAGGAGGGACTCCTCTTTAACTCATTTTATGAATCCAGCATCATCCTGATACCAAAACCTAGAAGAGACAGCAAAAAAAGAAAACTTCAGACCAATATCCTTGATGAACATTGATGCAAAAATCCTCAATAAGATACTGGCAAACCAAATCCAGCAGCACATCAAAAAACTTATCCACCATGATCAAGTCGTCTTCATCCCTGGGATGCAAGGCTAGTTCAACATACACAAATGAATAAACATAATCCATCACATAAACAGAACCAATGATAAAAACCTCATGATTATCTCAATAGGTGCAGAAAAGACCTTTGATAAAATTCAACATCCCTTCATGTTAAAAATTCTCAATAAACTAGGTATTGATGGAACATATCTCAAAATAATAAGAGATATTTATGACAAACCCACAGCCAATAACATATTGAATGCGCAAAAGCTGGAAGCATTCCCTTTGAAAACTGGTACAAGACAAGGATACCCTCTCTCACCACTCCTATTCAACATAGTACTGGAAGTCTGGCAACCACAATCAGGCAAGAATAAAGTAATAAAGCATATTCAAATAGGAAGAGAGGAAGTTAAATTGTCTCTGTTTGCAGATGACATGATTGTGTATTTAGAAAACCCCATCATCAGGGAACATCACACACTGGGGCCTGTTGTGGGGTTGGGGGACGACGGGAGAGGGATAGCATTAGGAGATATACCTAATGTAAATGACAAATTAATGGGTGCAGCACACCAACATGGCACACGTATACATATGTAACAAACCTGCACGTTGTGCATATGTACCCTAGAACTTAAAGTATAATTTTTAAAAAAAGAATATTGACATTATAATTGGAGTGAGATGATATATCATTGTTGTTTGATTGGCATTTTCCTGATGATTAGTGATGTTGAGCATTTTTGCATATACTTTGACCAATTAAATATCTTATTTTGAGACGTGTCTGTTCAGATCTTTTTCCCATTTTTTAATCTGATTATTTGTTTTTTTGCTATTGGGTTGCTTGGGTTCCCTGCATGTTCTGAATGTTAGCCCTTGTCAAATGCACGGTTTGTGAATGTTTTCTCCCATTCTGTGGGTTGTTTCTTTACTCTGTTGATTGTTTCCTTTGCTGTAATAAGCTTTTTAATTTGGATGTAACCTCATTTGTCTATTTTGCTCTTGTTGCTTGTGTTTTTGAGGCCTCATCCAAAGAATTCTTGCCCAGACCAATGTCATGAAGCGTTCCCCTATGTTTTATTCTGGTAGTTTCATAGTTATTTCAGGTCTTCAATGTAAGTCTTTAATCAATTTTGAGTTGATTTTTATAAGAGGTAAACTAAAATAGTGGTTTTCAGAGACTAGGGAGAAAAGTGGGGGTATGGGAGATATTGGCCAATATACAAATTACAGTTAAAAAGGAAGAACAAGTTCTGATGTTCTATTGCACAACAGGGAATATAGTTAACAATAATATATATTTCAAAATAGCTAGAAGAGAGGATTTTGAATATTCTTATCACAAAGAAATGACAAGAATTTGAGGATATGGATAAGCTAATTCCCCTGATTTGATCATTACATAATTTTTATATATATCAAAACATCTCACTGTACCTCATGAATATGCAGAATTATGTGTCCACTAAAGGTAAAATAAAACTGAAAACAAACAAACAAATAAACAAACAAGAAAGAAAACCCCATTATCTCAGCCCCAAAACTTCTTAAGCTGATAAGCAACTTCAGTGAAGTCTCAGGATACAAAATCAATGTGTAAAAATCACAAGCATTCCTTTACACCAACAATATACAAGCAGAGAGCCAAATCATGAATGAACTCCCATTCACAATTGCTACAAAGAGAATAAAATACCTAGGAATACAGCTAACAAGGGGCATGAAGGACCTCTTCAAGGAAAACTACAAACCACTGCTCAAGGAAATAAAAGAGGACACAAACAAAGGGAAAAACATTCTATCCTCATGGATAGGAAGAATCAATATCATGAAAATGGCCATACTGCCCAAAGTAGTTTATAGATTAAATGCTATTTGCATCAAACTACCATTGACATTCTTCACATAATTAGAAAAAACTACTCTAAATTTCATACAGAATCAAAGAAGACCCCAAGTAGCCAAGACAATTCTAAGCAAAAAGAACAAAGCTGGGGGCATCATGCTACTGGACTTCACGGTATAGTACAGGGCTATAGTAACCAAAACAGCATGGTACTGGTACCAAAACAGACATGCAGACCAATGAAACAGAACAGCGACCTCAGAAATAACACCACACATCTACAACCACCTGATCTTTGACAAACCTGACAACAAACAATGGGGAAAGATCTCCTATTCAAAAAATGGGGCTGGGAAAACTGGCTAGCCATGTGCAGAAAAGTGAAACTGGACCCCTTCCTTTTACCTTATACAAAAATTAACTCAAGGTGGATTAAATATAAAACCCCAAACCATAAAAACCCTAGAGGAAAACCTAGGCAATAACATTCAGGACATAGGCATGGGCAAAAACTTCATGATAAAAATGCAAAAAGCAATTGCAACAAAGCTAAAATCAACAAATGGGATCTACCTAAACTAAGGAGCTTCTGCACAGCAAAAGAAACTGTCATCAGAGTGAACAGATAACCTACAGAATGGGAAAAAATTTTTGCAATCTACCCACCTGACAAAGGTCTACTATCCAGAATCTACATGGAACTTAAACAAATTTACAAGAAAAAAACAAACAATCCTATCAAAAAATGGGCAAAGGACATGAACAGACACTTCTCAAAAGAAGACATTTATGCAGCCAACAAACATATGAAAAAAGCTCAACATCACTGTTCATTAGAGAAATGCAAATCAAAACCACAATGAAATGCCATCTCATGCCAGTCAGAATGGCAATTATTAAAAGGTCAAGAAACAATAGATGCTAGTGTGGCTGTGGAGAAATAGGAAGACTTTTGCACTGTTGGTGGGAATGTAAATTAGTTCAACCATTGTGGAAGACAGTGTGGTGATTCCTCAAGGATCCAGAACCAGAAATACCATTTGACCCAGGAATCTCATTACTGGATACGTACCCAAAGGATTATAAGTCATTCTACTGTAAAGACACATGCACAGGTATGTTTATTGCAGCACTATTTGCAATAGCAAAGACATGGAACCAACCCAAATGCCCATCATCGATAGACTGGATAAAGAAAATGTGGTATGTAATACACCATGGAATACCTTGCAGTCATAAACAGGAATGAGATCATGTCCTTTGCAGGGACATGGATGAAACGGGAAGCCATCATCTTCAGCAAACTACCACAGGAACAGAAAACCAAACACCGCATGTTCTCACTAGTAAGTTGGAGTTGAATAATGAGAACACATGGACACGGGGAGGGGAACAACACACACCAGGGCCTATTAGGAGGTGGAAGGAGAGGGCAGGGAACTTAGAGGATGGGTCAATAGGTGCAGCAAACCACCAGGACACACATATACCTATGTAACAAACCGGCACGTTCTGCACATGTATCCTGGAACTTAAAGTAATTAAAAAAAGATTAGTAATGCTAGTTTTGTTAATGAAGGGGTAATCTTTAGGACTAAAGTTGATTGTTCTTTCCATTTGATCAAAATTAACTCTTGTTTTCCCTAGTATTTCTATAAGAAAATTAAGGTTATGTCTCCTTTGATTTGTTTACAATGTTAAATTAACATATAAAAAATCATGATTAGTTTTTCAATATTCTCAGGGATCCCTCTTGTCTTTTCCTGGTTAGTTGGTTATTTCATGAAGTTACTGTTATGTTCAGCTGATTAAAACTGTATAAAAATATCAGTGTAGCAATTTGGGTTCTCAGCAGGAATGGTAAAAAAGTTGTGCTGTGCATTTGCCATCATTCACCCCTTCTGAGCTTCTGGCAGACAATGATAATTAGTTATGGAGCATTTTCCAACTGGGCTTGATATTGAGATGTTTCAGTTGGCACTTCAGTCAAAACATATTTGCTGGCTTGATGCGAACCATGAATTGGATTTCCAACCCTGGTTGGCTGCCTTGCTTGGGAGAGAAAGTATAGTCATGGTTAATACAAATGTATTGCCTCTACTAGAAAATAGATTCTGAGAGCTTGCTCTGCTGATATATAATCAGAACTGCAGCTGTGTATATAAAGGACAGGATGCTACTAATGACTCAAACTGATAAGGCTTTATTGGAGCCAATATATATGCATGAATCCAATTTACAGAGGACTCAGCCAACCTTACCCCCAGCTCTGGCAAAATATTATCAGGACAGCAGGGAGCGGGGACTCCCCCTTTTATCAAATGATTAACTTGAGATTTGAGGCAAGTTATTCAAGTAAAACAATAGAGAGAATCTGTATGGTGACTGAAGCCAGTGTGTTAAAATATTTTTTTCTCTCAGAAAAATTCAGCTCTATACTTATGCCAGATGCCCTTGTTAATTAGTAGTATCTTATGCTAATATCACTATGCTGTTTTGCTAACCACACCCAATAGACATTTTTAACTGCATTTACTTTTTTTTTTTTTTTTTTTTTTTTGAGACAGAGTCTTGCTCTATCACCCAGGTTGGAGTGCAATGGCATGATCTTGGCTCACTGCAAACTCCACCTCCTGGGCTCAAGCGATTCTCATGCCCCAGCCTCCCAAGTAGCTAGGATTACAGGTGTCTGCCACCACGCCTGGCTAATTTTTATGTTTTTAGTAGAGACGGGGGTTTCGCCATGTTGGCCAGGCTGGTTTTGAACTCCTGACCTCAGGTGATCTGCCCGCCTCGGCTTCCCAAAGTTCTGGGATTACAGGTGTGAGCCACCACTCCCGGCCTGCATTAACTTTTAGAAATAAAAACTTAAAACCGATAGCTATTTGTGACTTAGGCACCTTGTGGTCCTTACTGGTGAAGAGTGTGCAATTTTACATGTTCTGACCAGATACTGGTACCCTCCATATACTTAATCAATGTTAAATAAAACATAAGGCTTGGAAAAGAAATGATATTAGCATATTTATGTCCACTGACTGTTGCCTTTGTGCTTTCCTTTTCATAAGCTTTAGGACATTCTCTTAGAGCAACTAACCAGGACAATTGCATTATCTATAATCATTAGTTTCTTCCTGATTCACTGCTTATAATTGACGTCACTACATTTACTTAAATTAATTTTGAAAAAAGATGTAGTGATTGAACATAGCCAGTTAAGTGAACCAGCCAGAATGAACAGTGATTAGTAATGAAAAAAGATAATTATATGCATTGTGATAATTACTGCAATGCTTTCCTATCAAATGACCCTTTTAATTTCTTTCTTTTTCACTAATTGGCAGGCTCCTTCTGCAAGTATTTTCAGAATAGAGTGTTTATTTTAAAACTAGTTGAGTAAAATCAGTTGTGACGTTCATTTTTATTTATCCTAACAATGCATGGAGACAAATAGATGAAATAACTATATTTCTAAATGATCTGTCCCCCTCACCATCTCCAATCACAGTTTCTACTCCCTATTGTGAAGTTTTTTGGTCACTATCTTAATGTCACCTGGCAGGTTTGGCGCTGACCCACAGCAAAATTTTCCACAATTGATCCATCTCACCTTCCAATGAATATTAATAACAGAGCATGAATCCTACTCAGTAGAATATTTTCTTCCACAAAATAAACTTTTTCTGTTGTTTTTCACTTTTCAATGCCATTACCCATGTCATGGATGGGACTTAAGACTACTCTGAAGAGCTATTGTGATATCAGAATATAGCATTCTTCTCAGGTCACCTATGAAAAAGCAACCTGTCTTAATTATTCAAATCAGTTTTCTGCTTCTGATCTTGAGTCCATCTGACAGTTGGGCTACTATGTTAGGCACTATAACGTTCACATCATTTTCACCTCTTTTGTTTACTTTTCACAATGTTTCTGTAAGGTTCAGTAACTTTGGGATTATGTTGTTTTTGTTGGCATTTTCATTTGGTAGTTCTGGCTATGTGCCTCAAAATCAAAACAACCTATTAGTCAAATGAAAAAAATAGTTGAAAGTTGAAGACTGGTCCTGAAGTACAAAGACATGAGTTTACCTCTGGATTCTTCCAATTACTGGATGTGTGACTTTTGTTTAGGATCTTGGGGCCTCAGTTTCTTTAAGTTTAGTAATACTGATTTAAGAAGGCAGTTATGAGAATCTGTTGAAATCATGTAGGCGAAAATGCTGTGTAAACAAAAAGAATTATCTTTAGCAGCTTGGTTGACTCCTGTATTTCACATGCAAATGCACTTTTTGAGGTATATCGAGAGAATTCCCAATAATTGGTTTGTAATTTGCTCAGGGTCGCAAACAGTTTCTGTAATGGTGATATACCAATTTAAGATTTTAGATTTTTTCCCTTTCTCTAGAAGTTGACTTCCATGTTAGTTTCATATTTATTCCAAATGTCCTGATTATCTCTGCATTTCCTTTTAATAGGGACTAAGGACAAAAAAGGGGCCATTCTATAAGGGTAAATACAAAAGAATATTTATGGCTAATCCTTTCCTAACTTACACTCTCACATTCTGTTGTTTGACCAAAGTAATATATTTCAACTGGGATGCTCTTTGCTTAACCGGTAACTTAGAAGCATAGAATTGTAGAATGTCAATCAAGGAAAGAACCTTAAAGATCAACTCTTCCTTTGGTTACTAGGGAGAGAATGTATTCTCTTGCAGAAACATAAGGGCATTCCCCTGTGTGGCAACAGTATATCTGCTACCAAAGAAATAGTTATAAAAGCACTGAGTTACATTTATTTTTAAAAATCAGAAAAATATAGTAGCCTTTCAAAGTATTGCTAATTTTCTACCTACTCTCTGTAATCCTTTCTGGTTATTGCCAGCTTGACTATGCAATTTCAGAGTTATTATTCACTTCGGGAAACACACTTGCTTTTCTTAACAGAGTACTTCTTAATTCCCTTACCAATGGCAAGGAATTATCCCATCTTTGTTCATTTGTATCATCATTCTAACGTTTTCCAATGCTGCCCCAAAAAAATATCCCACATATTCAAGATGTTAGAATCTCTTTTCTTTTTCATTGACTTGGAGCATTTGAGGGATGAATGCTGTCTGCTCTTGTGATCGTGACTCTCTTCATGCTGTCCATGCTCACAGTGCTTTAACATACGTATGTAAAGCAATATTATCACAGCTCTTACAAGTCTAGGCAACATTTTACTGTCACTGCAATAAATGCAAACCTTTTAGAAGGGCTACCAATCTTGGTTCCTTTTGTAAAGACATATTTATGCATTTACTGTGCTCATGAGAGGCTATTACACTCATTCTAAAGAAATAAGTGGTCATATACAAATGCTTTATTTTTTTCCCCAATGAATCATAAATTTTTCCCTTCTTTCAAATGAAAACCTTTTCTTACTACTAGGCCTGGGGAAAGGAATAGGCCATCAGAAATTCTTAGTTTACTATTATTTCTTCTTTAAAATGAAGAGAAATGGTACCGATTGGACTTGTATTTCCATGACTGATACGGATGATCAGATGATTTATTAAATTAGGCTAGGTAAAACTAATTTATCCACTATGATGTCAATAGTTATTCTGTCATAAATATTAATCTATAATATTTTCCTAGAAATGTGACAGCAGAATTCATCCTTTTATTTAAAAAATATTGAGTATGGTTCTGTCAGTTTTCTATGGCTGCTTTTAACCAATTACTACATACCTAATGGCTTAAATGAACAAAGTTGTCGTTTTATAGGTCTGGAGGTCAGAAATCTAAAATAGATTGGTGGGGCTTTGCTCCATCTGGGACTTTAAAGGAAAATCTGTGTCCTTGCCTTTCCTTGTAAATGCCACCCTCATTCCTTGGCCCATGTACTTGTATTACCTCAACCTCTGCTTCCTGTTTTCTCATCTCCTTCTCTGATTCTGATCCTCTGCCTTCCTCTTATGAAAGTCCTTGTGATTATGTTGGACTAGTCCAGGGTAATCCCCCAATATCAAGGTTCTTAACTTAATTACATCTGCAAAGTCACTTTCGCCATGTAAGGTAAGATATTCACCTATTCTTGGAATTATGATGCGGTCATCTTTGGAAGCCATTATTCTGTCTACAACAATGGTAATAAAAATATATGTTTATAAAAGATAACTAATTTTTTATTTTTTTAGTATTTTTATATTTTTTAACTTTTAGGTTCTGGGGTACATGTGTAGGTTTGTTATATAGGTAAACATGTCATGAGGGTTTGTTGTACAGATTATTTCATCACTCAGGTATTAAGCTTCATACCCATTAATTATTTTTTCCTGATCCTCTCCCTCCTCCCACCGTCCACCCTTCAGTAGTCCCCAGTGTGTGTTATTTACCACTATGTGTCCAGGGATAACACTAAACTTAAGTGGGAAACTTTTATTTCAAATTATCACCACTGATATGTCAAAAACAGTAGTCAAAATGTAAAAACCTTTCTTTTTTTCCTTTTTCTGAGACCATTGTAGTAACAAGTTTAGGCAAAAGCGATTTTATTTAAATCAATCTTGATGAATAAGATTAGGGAAAAAAGGCATAATTATCTTACCATATTCCAGGCCTTGCAAATCGTAAAGGAAAAGTTTGCCACTTTTTTTACACAACGACTAGAAGCAAAAGGCACTTGCACAGGCTGACTACTTCCAGAGGGAGAAAAATGAGTGTAATTTCGGTTTTGTAAGATATCGACTTTTTTCTGTCTTAATGGAGGCCTGTACACGTGAACCACCCTGTTCATGTGGGCAGGATTGTGCTCACCTGACTGACCACTAAAGGAAGCACTTGCCTCAGGTAATTATATGAACTAGAAAACACATTCAGCCCTCTGAAAATGTTCCAAACAACATTTTGAAATGATCCAACTATGTCTTGTAATTGGTATTTTCAAAAACCTTGAAAATGTCTCTGCCACTATGGCAACTCACTGCAGCATCTGTAATAACGACCTTCTGCAGAACATGATTAATGAGTTTTACTTTTTCCTTTACTTAGAAGTAAAATAGTCCACAGTTTTAAATGGCTCTCTTATATAAACATGTAATTATTCTATTGTCACTGTTCAGTTTTGAAATGATATCTGAAAGTATGTACTAAAATAATTCAATGATTTTGGGAACCAAATGAAATGAAGGCCATAAGAAGGGTACATTTTCATAAAGATTAAACACAAAAGTATTAAATCTTTATCATAGTTAAGCAGAGGAGGTGGAAAAGATAGTTCAAGACACTTATACTACTCTCTTTTAGAGGGATTTTTGTGGAAACCTAAGACAACGTGAGATTAATGTATAGGAGGTGTGAGGTCTGCCTTGATGGAGTTGGGTAGGGTCAAGATTGTGAGAGGGAGCTAAGTTCTGTCTTGGTTATATGCAGTGATAACCCATTCTGGATTTATTTTACAGTGATGTATAATCTTCCTGACATATAGTATGTAGTTAATGAGTATTTCTACAATAAAATAAGAAAATAATATAAAAATAGGGGATGGGCTACTAGTGCTTAGATCACTCCAAGATTTACTTTTCAATACATGGTTCATAAATATATGTGAATTAAGCTGAGGCTTCAGAAGGAATGTGTTTAATTTGTCTAAAAATAGTTAAAATTATATAACTTAGGATTAATTATTTGTTTCTGACTTCTAAAATTCTATATGAAAGAAAGAAGTAATATTAAAGGCTAGAGAAATAAGGATGGATTTTAAAATGAATGTAATATAACTTTATATTTTTATCCTTATATAATGTGGCTCTATGTTCTTTTAAGAATATAGTCAATCAGAATTGATTAATACGAATACAATATAACTGTTTGTCATACTGCTGTTGGGCACACAGGTATTTTTATAGTTCGAATTTGTAGCAGGTGAGACAGTAATGCTATAAACATAGAATTTTGTGAGGTCACCTAGATAACTTCCAAGAGGATCTGGTCTTTAAAATCCAAATTTAATGTACCACAATCTCAAAGGGACTGTTTATCTTTTTCTTAGACATCTCTGGCCGCAAGATCTTTTTCTTAATGGATTACTCTGTTCAGGATTATTTGAAATCTCACATATGCTTTCTTTTTTTTGCTGTATGACATGCCCAGAAAGATATTCAGCCCTTTCCTTATATTACACACATACATTAACATATTTTCTTTAGATGAGGTTTTTAGATGTAGGGAGCGAACACTGACATTTTGAAGAAATGGAAAGGGTTTTAAACCACAGGGCTCAAGCACCAGACATTTCTATTTTTTAAAAAAGCAGTCATTTTTTTTTTTTTTTTTTTGCCAATTCGTTATCTAGCCTGATTTATTCTTATCAGAGTAACTCAGAGCCCTTAACCCCCAGTCTTCAAGCTCAGTTTTGACCTCTTTTTCTATATTCAGATTTGGTGAAATGCTTTGCTCAACATCAGCTTTTTAGCCCTGCGTCCCCTATTTTCTTTCTTTACTATTTGTCTCTCTAAAGAGAAAGGAGCATATAGAGATTTTATGCCATTAATATGAGTTAAATTCTCTCCCACAACAGAGAGAATTACTACAGGGAAACTCATAGATTTAAATATTAGGCCAGTGCAAAAGTAATTGTGGTTTTTGCCATTACTTTTGATGACAAAAACTGTAATTGTTTTGCACCAACCTAATAACATTTCTGTTGTACTATATAGTATTAGTTGAAGTGATGGTAGTGTTGTCAATATTAGACCATAAATGGGGAAGATAAGAGAAAAAAGCCTGGGAAATTCAATCAAATGGTTCAGAGCTAAAGACACATGGCAGCTCTTTTCATGTTCCTTAAACAGCTGGAGTAAAGATTAAATAACAACGACCTTGTTCAGGACTCTTGGAAAATTGAGTAATAGAACCCATGTGCAGGACTAATAGAGACCTGAGATAGAGCTGTTTGGTTGGGAATTCTTAGAAAATCTGGTTGCTCATGTTCTTAAGACCACATGTAAAGGGGAGTCAACTTGCTCAGAGAGTGCAACACTATTCCAGCTACAGGAAATGCCACAGAGTACTGCGCTTTCTCCTCAAGAATACATTGCATTGGGGTCCATGGTTACCAGGGCAACAGTGAGCTGGGATCTTTGTTTGAGTACATAAAAAAAAAATCTGGCATTGAAAGTTAATAGTGTTTGAGAGTTTCAAAAGCTTCTCCCTAGAAAGGAGTTATGATGGTGTGGATACACAGTGAACCAGGTTTTAGATTTTCTGTTCAAATACTCCTGAGGACAGGGGAGGTAATTCTTTTTTATTATACTTTAAGCTCTGGGGTACATGTGCAGAATGTGCAGGTTTGTTACATAGGTATACATGTGCCATGGTGGTTTGCTGCACCCATCAACCAGTCATCTACATTAGGTATTTCTCCTAATGCTATCCCTCCCCTAGTTGTCCTCCCCGTGACAGGCCCCAGTGTGTGATATTCCCCTCCCTGTGTCCATGTGTTCACATTGTTCAACTCCCACTTATGAGAGAGAACATACAGTGTTTGGTTTTCTGTTCTTGTGTTTGTTTGCTGAGAATGATGGTTTCCAGCTTCATCCATGTCCCTGTAAAGGACATGAACTCATCCTTTTTTATGGCTGCATAGTACCCTATGGTATATATGTGCCACATTTTCTTTATCCAGTCTATCATTGACGGGCATTTGGGTTGGCTCCAAGCCTTTGCTATTGTGAGTAGTGCCACAATAAACATATGTGTGCCTGTGTCTTTATAGTAGAATGATTTATAATCTTTTGGGTATATACCCAGTAATGGGATTACTGGGTCAAACGGTATTTCTGGTTCTAGATCCTTGAGGAATCGCCACACTGTCTTCCAAAATGGTTGAACTAATTTACACTCCCACCAACAGTGTAAATGCGTTCCTATTTCTCCACATCCTCTCCAGCATCTGTTGTTTCCTGACTTTTTAATGATTGCCATCTTTGACAAACCTGACTAAAACAAGCAATGGGGACAGGATTCTCTATTTAACAAATGGTGCTGGGAAAACTGGCAAGCCATATGCAGAAAACTGAAACTGGACCCCATCCTTACACCTTACACAAAAACTAACTCAAGATGGCTTAAAGACTTAAACGTAAGACCTAAAACCATAAAAACCCTAGAAGAAAACCTAGACAATGCAATTCAGGATATAGGCGTGGGCAAAGACTTCATGACTGAAACATCAAAAGCAATGGCAACAAAAGCCAAAATTGACAAGGGATCTAATTAAACTAAGGAGCTTCTGCACAGCCAAAGAAACTATCATCAGAGTGAACAGGAAACCTACACAATGGGAGAAAATTTTTGCAATCTATTCATCTGACAGAGGGCTAATACCCAGAATCTACAAAGAATCTAAACAAATTTACAAGAAAAAAGCAAACAACCCCATCAAAAAGTGGGCGAAGGATATGAACAGACACTTCTCAAAAAAAGACATTTATGCAGCCAACAACCATATGAAAAAAAGCTCATCATCACTGGTCATTAGAGAAATGCGAATCAAAACCACAATGAGATACCATTTCATGCCAGTTAGAATGGTGATCATTAAAAAGTCAGGGAAGGTAAATTACTCATCTAGTGTGTTCACCTATTAAATGATACTCCTTAGGTTTTGAAGGAGTGAATGCAATTCTCACAGGTACACAAAATTACTGAAATGGGAAGCTTTCCTTGAGTGGTTGTGGTCTAGAAAAAGTCTTGCCTACACAGTTTCAGAGTATGTGGTAATTTGACTCAAACAGGTTGTTTGAAACTATGTAGACAAGATTGTTTAATTATTTAAATATTCCATTGTTAATGCATTGTTTTGATGCCATTTGAGAATAACTTAAGCCAGAAACCTCCACCCTTAGTCAAAACCCGTGAAGACAGAATAGCACGGTGGTTCTGATGCTGGACTTGGGAGCCAGATAGCCTGGCTTCAAATCTTTTCTCTGTCACCCAGCTGTGTGTGACTTTGGTGAAGTTAACTTACTTTCTCACTTTTTCATCTGTAAAATGGAGATAGTAATAGGCTCTCCCTCAGGTCGTTTTTTATGAAGAATAAGCAAGTTAATGAGTAAAGTGCCTGGCAAATATAAGCTTTAAAAATATTTTCTAGAATCTGATTACGTAGTATTTCATCTAAGAGCTTTCTTACGGAACAAACACGTGTGTAAAACATGCATGGGAAATACGCTAATTTTAATCCATATAGACTTTAAAATGTTCATTTACTCTTAAAAATGAGAAAGTGAGTGTTAGTGTGGAATTTTAATTAACTATAATTTAAGTGAATTTTTACTTTTTGGTTATATTTCTAGCTGGAATGGCATGTAAATACTGATGCATTTTAGCACACAGAATATTATAATGAACATTGAATATAGAAAATCCATCTGTTAATTAGCCAGGGCTGAATAAATTCATGCAGCAGTGAGTAGAGTTCAGCATTAGGTTGTTTTCCTGATATTTGTACTTTGTAATAAAGTCTTGCTCATTATCTGTATTTTTATTGGAAAAAATTGTTAATTTAAGGAATAGGAGAATGACAGTTTGTAATGGCAGTAAGTAATGAGGAAATTAGTTTTGCAATCTTTATGGAAGTGAAGCTATTCTTCTCTTTATTCTAAAATTCTATTGCATTAACAGAAAAAACTGTATTTAAGGGATAGCTGGTAAATTCTTCTAAAAGCCTTGAACTATTGAGATTAAAATAACTTCAAAGGTTCCAGAATGGTTGCTTATTTTGGAAAATTAACCTATGGCAACCATTATAAAATCATACATCTATTAATAGGTGCATTGTTTAAACTGAAATAAAACATAGTATGTCTTAACTATTAGTTAATAAAGGAACAAATAAAAGAGTTAAATCAATTAAACATTGTAGATATTCTTTATCACTGACAAATCATTGTAAAGAATAAGAGGCTGATCCTACACTTATGTATATTTCTGTAACATTTATTTTGGTCTCAGGGAAGAAGCTTCTCCTATCCTTATTCTATCTTGACCTCATTTGCTAGATTCTTGTTACCAATCTCTACACTTCTCTGAGACTTGCCAATCATATTCTTGTACTTTAATTTTTTTCTACCTACTTCTTTTTCTTGAGCTTTAAGATAAAACCTGCTCAAGAAATTTTGTCAATCTTCAGAGATATGTTCTTAATTTTGTCAATATCTCAAGCTACCAAGGCACCTCTTTCCTGTCAATCATCTTAATGGACAGTGTGCACACTTTGCCCCTATTTTTCAGCTCCTCCTTTGCTATTCACCACAGTATGATTGACTGCCACTCATCACTGTCCGGTCACTGCTCTCACAAGTCACTAGAGATCAGCCTGTGTCAATTTAGTTGACCTCTTATAATCTGAAATCTGCCAATCATCTCTGCTGCATTGGACAAAGTTTTTCATATGGCTTCTCTCTGAGTCTCTAGTATCCTATGCCTGCCTTACCTTTCTCAACAATTTTAGTATCTGTTATTGCCCTTACTGACCCTAAAATTTTGTCATCCCTTAGGAATTTACCTGCCTGTCTTAGAGGAAGCATAAGCTTTATTTAACCAAACTAAACTCACTCCCTTCTCTTGCCTTATATGTTTCTCTTCATTTTTCTGTATCCCACTGTGACTTCATCACATGTGCCATCGTTTAAGCCAGGCATCTTGAATTCTTCTTTGTATACTTACCTCTTGTTGGTCTTGAAGTTTCGGCATTACTTCTCTTCTTTCTTTGCATCTTCATCCTCAATAGCAGCCTTCCACACTATGCTATCTATGTAGGCATAGTTACAATTCAAAAATCTTTCTATGATCCTTCTAAGGAATCTCCAAATCTTTGGCTGGTTCTCTGATTCATTTACTTTTGTTTGATTCCTGAATTTGCCTTCTAAAGGAACTTCAGGGTCAATATTCAAGTTTTCTCTTGCTTCTCTAGGCATCAACATCTAGAGGAAGTAAACATCAGCATCCCTTCACCGTTTGCTGGGGACCTCTAGGCCTACCCTCTCCCAGAATCAGACTTAAGGTCTCTTCCTGCAGAGCCAGTGAGAAGGCAGACTATTATTTAAGCTCACACCTGATTCCCCCAAAGTTACTGCTTCTCTGAAAGCAAAGTTCACTCATTTTCATTGAACGAAAAATTTGAACTAGTGAAAAATTATCTCTATCTTTGCAAATGATTATATATATTTAAATCTGTAATGTTGCTAAAGGCATGCCATTTTGACTCTTTAGAATAAAAATGCTCAAGTCACTTATTTAGGCACAGAACATTCTGTGCTTGAAAAGAATTAAGCCAATGCGTTAATTTTTTGCACAGTGACAGTGGGGTGATCTGTACTATATTTTGTTGAGAAAGGAAAAAAAAAGATGATATTTTCTACCTGAAAATCTTATTTTTGTTAGCTCTCCACTTCTTTTTTTATCCTTGCAAGTTACTTGTTAACTTGTGTTATCCTCTGACCATTTTAACGTAAGTAAATAATTACTCAACAGAGATCACACAGAGGAAAAATTGCAAAAGCTCTTTTGAAACCATATACTATAAATTACAGTAGTGGCTGCTAAATATGCATAAAACTTTTTTTTTAGGATAATGCAGAGCATGTTCACATGTTGCATCCAGGTCTGACTCCTATCTAATTGTCCTCTTTATGAAAATATCTTAGTTATTAATATAAATATTAGGAAGCAATAGAGCAATTTTTATTATTACAAGGAGACAGAGACTACCTTAACTTTTATCTCTACCTTGTGAAAGCTTTTTTAAAAGACTTATTCTCAACATTGAGAATTTAGAACTTAGACAATTTCATTTATAGTTGTCTATGTTTCATGGATTGAACTGGAGGTCATTATGTTAAGTGAAATAAGCCAGACACAGAAAGACAAACTTTGTATGTTCTCTTATTTGTGGAATCTAGGGACCAGTTTTAAAATGCATTAAACACACTTTCTGCATTAAAATGTTTACTAACCATGTCATAAATTTAATGACTACACAGGGCCCATTTGATTTTCAGTTACCCTCTGGAAATTTATAATTACATATTTATAATTCATAATTAAAGATGGACTATAAAGACTATAAAGTTTTAACATACATTCATTCAGCTAGTAAACCTTTTAACTTAGAAAGATTGATTCATAGAAGAAAGAGGTCTCTCCAGGCCTCTTATTTCCCCCAGGTGATCCTAAAGTATGCAGCAACAGTTAAAGTATTGAATACATTATCTCTTATCCATTTATTTATTTATGCTAATATTGGACAATTGAGTTGTTCAAGAGAACCCAATTCTCTTATATTAAGCCAGTGAATGTCTGTCATAATATAAACTTGTAATTTTTTGTTTCACTTATTGGGTTCATATTTTTTAATTTAAAAATTTATATATAGAATATGGAATATATTATAAATATATTAAATATGTTATAATATAATATATAAATAGGTAATAAATTTATATTTATATATGTAATTTAAAATTAATATATATTTTATTATATGCTAATTAATTTTTTTGAGATGGAGTCTTTCTAAAATCAGTCTCACTTTCTAAAATATAAAATATATATATACATACCTATATACAGAACATATATTAAATTCCACAGGCTATGCTAAACACTGGAGACACAATATTGCAAAGGACAGACAAATTTCCTGCCCTCACAGAGTCTAATAGTAATAATATAAGGATAATCATAGGGAGTGTCCTTTCAGCTCTTTGAAGGCAGTAATAGCCAAGCAATTGAAAGCATTGCAGACAGATGAAATGGAAGAAAATATGCAAAGGTCCACAGAAAAGAAAGTATGGTGAACTAATGTTCCCCATGACCGAATATGTGAGTTGGGGACCAGAGAAGCAAAGACAGGTAGGTCTTGATGGATTTCAGACTATGTTTTTATGAAAATAGGGAACCACTTAAAGGAGAATATCACTGAGGACATAATCTTATTTACATTTTAGAAACAAACTTATTTCAGTGGAAAGTTTAGCTGAGTGCAAACAAGGAAGGAGAATAGCCAATTATGATTCTCTGTGATACAGCCAAAAACTGATGGGAAATAATACCAGAGCAGTGGTAATGGGATGCAAGGAAAGCAGAAGATACTTGGGAGGACAATCAATAGGACAGTCTGAGGATATATGGGGTATGGGAATGGAAGGCAGATTGTGCACTGCACAGCTGAAGAGACTGTCCTTGCATAGCCACAAGCAAGCCACAGAGTGGGCCCTCAAAGATGATACTCAGGCTTCTGGTTTGAGTTACTGGGTAGATGGTCATCCTGTTCACTGAGTTAGGGAGAACAGGAGGAGATATGGTATTAGGCAGGAAGAAGATAATGAGTTCAGTTTTGGACATACTGATTTCAAGTTATCTATGGGATATCAAAGGTAGTGGGATGGATATACGAGTCTGGAACTCATAGAATTTTTCTTGGCATTAGCTTTGGGTTTGGCAATTTCCGCATGTAGATAGTAATGAAAGATATAAGAATATATGGGCATTTTCTGGGATAATTTATAAAGTGAGAAAAGTGGAGGGCCAGGACACCCAATTTCAGAGATGGAAAGAAAGACTAAGATCCTGCTACTGAGGTAGGGGGAAGCTGGGTGTAGGGTGATGTCATGCAATAAAGGGGAAAAGAGTTTTTTGGTTTTATTTTGTTTTTATAAAGGAAGGGGTAGATAATTGTGTCAACTACTGCAAAGAGGTCAATTACAGTAAAAATTAAAACTTAATCATGGCATTTTGCAATGAGATAATTATTATGAGTCTGGTAGTGGCTCAATTTCTTGTGAAAACTGCTGAGGTTGGGAGCCAGAATGTGATGGGTTAAGAAGAGAATCAGAGATGAAAAATAGAGACATGGCATGTAGAATATGCTTTGGAGCATTTGGCGTATAAAGTAGAGGGGAGTAAGAACGACAATAAGTTAGAGGAATATGAATTCAGAAAGGATTTTGTTTTAAGAAGGGTGGGACTTGAACATGTTCACATGTTGACAGGAAAGATTATGCTGAGATGGAAGGATCAAAGGTGATTCATTTCTGAATAGAAAAACAAAAAGGTTTTAGAGAACTGGTGGGAAGATCCTTTTGAGGTTAGAGATCATAAAATTACAATGGCACTAAGCCAATAAATCTTGCACCTTCGTGACAGCCTGAATGTAAATTTCCAAAGCAACTATCATAAACATAACTTGAAATCAGGTATTAATATATTGTTTTAAAATTATCTAATTATGTCTCCATTTCCACAAGAGAGAGGATTGTGGGTCTTAAGTATTGCAGTACTCTCACAGGTAAGGTAGCATCCCAGGCCCATAGTTAGCACCTATAAAGTTTATATTGAATCAATTAAAAGTTATTTTCATTCTCTTGCTTTCCAGACTCATTAAGTACTTTTATTCTTGGTTAAACATTCAAAATTTCTCCAGCTTCTCCAGATATAATTTTGTTCTGAGTCTTTTAATGTCCCTACTAATACTCTACTGCAAAAGCTTGGTTTTGTTTATGTCTTTAACATGCAGTGTCCACACATGAAGCTACACTTCAGGTATAGCTGAGAAGAAAGAGTCTAAGGTGAAAGTTACAGAAACCTCTTTTTGTAAATGAAGAAAAAAATAGCAATCTTCAGAGATCATGATTATAGTTCAGGTATGTTACTCTCAGGCACAAAGACAGTTACCAATTTCTTCCACTGAAATGATATGATGGTGAGCCCTTGCCCATGGGGAGATGAACAACCATCTTAATAAATGCTTAGTCTAGATGTATGTCTTTTTCTAAAGTTTGGGAATCATCTCTACTTCTTCTCCAGCCCCTGTTTGTTGATATTTGCTTATAGAAAGAAAACAATTATAATATTAGAATAATAAAAACTGAAAAAGCCAGCCCTACCAACATCTTGATTTTAGCTTGCTGAGAGCCATGTCAGACTGTTGACATTAAGAACTGCAAGACAATAAAGTTGTGTTGTTTTAGCCTCCTAGTTTGTAGTAATTTATTATAGCAGCATTAGGAAATGAATAATGGGAACTAGAAGTTGAAGTTCTAAACTGGGACAGAATTAATGATAAAGTACCAAAACTCCTTAATAGAGATGATCATTCCACACTGCCCAGCATATTAAATGGGTAAACTAAAACAGCTACTTCAACATTAACCTTCACAGATCCACTTTTCCCCTATTGAATTATTGACTTGACTTTACAGCTCATAGTAAGTGATCAACACATAAATTATCAGCAGGTTTATGTATACTTTGAAGTGAAAACACGAGCTCAGGAAAAATGGCAGCTGGCCTGCTTACAAACTACAGGTCACTACATAGCAATATAGTTAAATTTAGCTGCCCCACAAAATGTTGCAACTTATGTGTCAATTTGTTAAGGACATTTTCTTTACTAATAACATACGGATAGTAATATTTATTTAGCAGTTACACCGTACCACAAACTACAGTGAAGAATTTTTCGTGTTTTATTTCATTTTACATTAATACATAAGAGATATTATTTCCATTTTACAGATTAAATTTAAGTAAACTGGTCCCTGTCGGTGGTTGGAATATCTGGTCCTGAGGTCCATGTTCCTTAATGAAAGCTGTAGAAAGCTACTTTGTCAGCATCGAGTTTCTTCTCTTAATCTTTAAAATAATCGGGTCGACTCTACTACTGCTTTTGCATATCTGTACTTCTGCATAAAAATCACTGAAACTCGATTTTTGCTCTGCTTTCCTTTGCAGAACATGACCTATTCTAGGAGGAAAAGTGTCCTTTTTGAAGTTTTTGCTGTGGACATTGAATTAAAAGGGAAGACGCAGAACAAAATGGTACTCTGTGTCCTAGATTCTATCAAAAGAGACTACCATCAATAGTTTAAAATTTGGCAGCAAACTCTGCTTTAGGCCTTGCTATGGCATGTGAGAATTTATCTATATGGCATATATTTTTAAATTAACATAAAATAATTTGTTAGACTTCACTTGCACTCAAGTCCATAGGTACATAGATAGGTCATATTCTTATACATGTGTTATGGTGGGGTAGACATCAAATATTAGACCATTGGCAAACCACTCAACTTAATTTTTGACTGACCAATTTAAAGTTAGGTAAAAATAATAGGCTTCCTGGTGAGTCAAACTGTGCTGAATATTTTAGTCTTTACTGAAGATTTAAAGGTGATGAAATTGAAGAGACTAAAGACTTGAACTCTTGATTTGTCCTTGCTGTTGCTTTATAGTGAAGGCACAAATCTATCTGACATAGCTAGAAAATAAACATGTCATGACCTAGTTGAAAAATTAAAATTACACTGTTTTATTTTAAGTGCTTGTCAAAATAATCAGATTGGAGAAATCAGTATTTGGGTGTTTCTCTAATATTATTCTATAATTTTGTCAAAACCTGGTACCTAAAGCTCCTCTCTGAAACTAAGAGGAATAGTTGAGTTGTCCTCCCCAAGAGCAGTCTACTTGTCACTGTAATTTATGAATAAATCTTCCTCACTGCCTACCACAGCTCTAACTTCATTAGGATGTCCTACACCTTTATTTTGTTGGAAAATGTCTCTTCCCAATGCTTATTTGTGATAGCTATCCATATGAATTTTGACCAATTAAGTTTGATTACTAATTAAACCAGGGGAGAAAAGAATACAGAAAGGAAAAGAGACATCAATTATTGGTAAAGCTGATAAAGCCATTAAGAAAAATGTGAAGAAAAGTTACTAGAGTTAGGAAAAAATTTGAGAACATAAACAATCGTTCCCACTGTGCCTTCTCCAGCCTCAGTTTTGTTTTTAACACAGACACAAAGGGCCATGTTATGATGAGTAAAGAGGGTATTCTTATTTGATATTAATCTCAAAGATTAGAAACATTGATAAAACCCCAACTTTCTGAGATGTATATAAGGATTTTGTGGTGGACAGAATTCTAAAATAACCCCTAGGATGGTCTCCATCTGCGGTATGTGCATCTTCTCCCAGTTACTCAATGAAACGAACCTAGGGCTCACGTGAAGGGATTTTTCAGATGTAATTAAGTCGCAAAATATTAAGATGTTCTTAAGACAGGGAGATTTTAATTAGTGGTTGTAATCACGCCAGCCCTTAAAAGGGAGTGGGCTCTTTCTGGAAAGAAATTGGACGCATGAGAATTATTTGATGCAAGGGAGATTCTCTGTGGCTGGCTCTGAGAGTGGAGGGGCCTACATGGCAGAGAATGGCCCAGGACCCTAGACCAATGGCTAGACTACAGCCAGGACCCTAGAGCAACTGCTAGACTAGGTTGCAGCTCAGTCCTGCAACCACTAGGAACTGGATTTTGCCAACATTCTGAGTGCTCTAGGAAGTGGATTATTCTCCAGAGCGTCCAGATAAAATCACAGTCTGGCTGATGCCTTGAGTGTGAACTTCTAAGTGGCGAGTCCAGCTAAGCTGCTCTTGGACTTCTGATTCACAGAAATGGGAACAATAAATGAGTATTGCCTTAAGCCACCAAGTGTGTTGTGATTTGTTACACAGCAACAGAAACTGAATACAGATTTTTTAAGAAATAGAAAAATCCCAACCTGTACTGCTTATTGTGATCATTTTCGAAAGTTGACTGTATACTACAGAATTTAGAGCAGGCTATTTTATCCAAAACTTAGCTCTTAGTTTTAATTCCTGTGATCACTGCTAACTGCTTAGGAATTTGGTAAATGAATTATTCATAGCACTTAATATATTTGTTAAACCTTTATACTTTTAGTCCCAAGGATCCTAATCACTTTAGTCCATTTGCATATGGCAGTGAGTCCACCTCCTTGATTATTTTTGCTGGTCTTTTAAAAACATTTTTCCTGAAGAACAGTGATTAGACTTGAACAGGAATGCATGTGGTAGACAAAGGTAGTATAGTTTTCCAAAGTGAACAAAGTAGAAATGAGGCTTTAGGTGGTTATTTACGTCATAAGTTGTTATTTGCAGCATGAGGTTATTTGTAGTATATGCCTTTTACATTTACTATTGTGCTTCTGGTAGGATAGCTTATATATGCAAGCTGTCTTCATTATATTACAATTGGATATTTCTAATCCAAAAAATAGTATTAATAGCAGATCCCAAAAACCAGTACTGGAACCTTGAAAAGACATCTCTTTATGTCTCAGGAAAAGAGTAATAGTCTATGTCAAGAGTCTCCCATTTGTTCACTTTGGAAAGCTGTAAAGAAATTACAATGGAGGGGGCTCGGAGCCTGGGTGCTCTGGGCTCCTGTGGATTCTTCTCTTCCACAGGGTTTCTTTCTTCACCAGTTCTATCATGTGACTGTGCCTAGAAGTATTTCCTGGTAAGGGGATGCCTCTAAGGAAGGAATTATGGAGTGGAATGCAGGTTGGATCAGTTTTGGGGTGGGGAACACCCCATATCCTAAAGAAGAGGGGCTAAACAAAGTCATATATGGTCTAACTTGGCTCAGTAAAATTGAAGTACAATGTTTGGCGCATAGTAGATGTTCAGTAAGAGTTCAATGATTGCTCAATCAGGGCCCCCCAAAAACACCTCTTCCCAGGTTAGATGATTTTTTAGCAGTACTCATAGGACTAAACATATAGTTTTACTCATGGCTACAGTTTATTTCTGTGAAACTATGCAGAGCAAAAACTGCAAAGGGAAAAGGGTATGAGGTGTAATCTGGAGAAAACCAAGCCAAAGTTTTCAGAATCCTTTCCAGGTGGAATCACACAGGACATGCTTAATTACCCCAAGAAAGAACTGTAATGTGTAAAATGTCATCTTCCAGCGAAGCTCATTAGAAACTCAGCTCCCAGGGTTTTTTGGGAGGTTTGTCATATAAGCAACCTTTGCCTAGCATTCCTGACTTCCATAATGAAAGTAGATGGTTAGCATAAATCATATTGTTTGCTCAATCAGTTTACGCACAGTGAGATACTTTTATCAGGGGGGGTTGTGAGAATCTTCCCCAAATCTAAGTTCCCAGATGCCAGTTGAGGGTCAACCTTGCAAGCAGGTGTCTAGTCTAAGGATAACGTCTCAGTCCTGCTATATTAACTCTCTTTTTTCACAGTGCCAAAGTAGAGAGATGGAGTCAAAGACCTATCCAGGGTCTACTTGGCCAAGTAGTTTTGGCTTTTACCTTGAGTAATATGGGAGACCACTGGAGGGTTTTGAGTAAAGAAATGACATGACCAAACTTTGTTAAAAAGATTACTCTGGCTGCTGTGCTGGGGATATATTGTAAGGGGCAATGGTGTAAGATGAGACCAGTTCAGAAGCTAAAGTACTGAAATGATGATGACAAGGATCAAAGTGATAATTTGGACATAGTGAGATGTAGTCCAATTCTAGATATATTTTGAAGATAAGGCCAAATTTTGCTGATGGATTGAATATGAGGTACAATATAAAAAGAGGAGTCAGGAATTATGCCATGATTTTTGGTGTGTACAACTGGAAGAATAAAATTATCATTTACATAATGGGGATGAGCACCAGTACAGCACATTTTGGATGGATACTTGGGAGTTTAGCTTTGAATAGTATAAGATGCTTTTTAGATATGTATACAGGTACCAAGTAGGCAGTTGGAATAAAAGTATGGGATTCAGGGAAAATTTCTAGCAGGAGGTATAAGTTTGGGAGTTATGAGCCAATAGATAATATTTAAAGCCAGCCGGACATGGTGGTTCATGCCTGTAATCCCAGCACTTTGGGAGGGAGGCGGGCGGATCACGAGGTCAGGAGATCGAGACCATCCTGGCTAACATGGTGAAACCCCATCTCTACTAAAAATACAAAAAAATTAGCTGGGCGTAGTGGCGGGTGCCTGTAGTCCCAGCTACTCGGGAGGCTGAGGCAGGAGAATGGTGTGAACCCGAGAGGCGAAGCTTGCAGTGAGCCGAGATCTTGCCACTGCACTCCAGCCTGGATGACAGAGTGAGACTCTGTCTCAAAAAAAAAAAAAAAAAAAAAAAAAAAAATTTTAAAGCCGTGAAATTAGATGAGATAACCAAGTGAGTAAGTGTAGATACAAGAAAGAACTGATGTGGTTTAGATCTGTGCTCTTGCCCAAATCTCATGTTAAACTGTAATTCTTAATGTTGGAGGTGGGGCCTGGTGGGAGGTGATTAGATCACAGGAGTGGATTTCTCAGGAATGTTTAGCATCATCCTCTCTTGGTATTGTCCTCACAATACTGAATGAGTTCTCATGAGATCTGATTATTTAAAAGTAGGTAACACGTCCTCTCTGGCTTTCTTGTTCCTGCTCTGGCCATGTGATGTGTCTGCTCCCCTCTTTGCCTTCTGCTATGACTGTTAAGTTTTCTAAGCCAAGTGGATGCCACCACCATGCTTCCTGTACAGCCTGCAGAAATGTAAGCCAATTAAACTTCTTTTCTTGATTAATTATCCAGTATTAGGTATTTCTTTGCAGCAGTATGAGAAGGGACTCATGCAAGTACCAAGAATCCAACCTTGGACATCTTTGTTTAGAAGCCAGAGAGACTGGCAGTGGAGATTGAGAAGGAAATGCCTGTGAGGGAGGAGGTCAACCAAAAGAATGTGGTTTTGGAAGACAAGTGAAAGAAATGGTTTTAGGAGGAAGAAATGCTCAACCCTATCAAATGCCAATAAGTCAAGTGAACAAAAATAGAATAACCATTAGATTTTTTCAAACTAGAGGTAACCTGAGAGGAGATGACTTTGAGAGGGGCAGCTTTGCCGGGTGTCTGTGAGTTTTACGTAGTTACTAGGAACAGAGGCTCACTCTAGCTGCTTAAGTAAAAGCACCAAGAACAAAAACAGCTCCAGGGACTAGATTCCACATGGGCCTCAAAGAATTCCATCTTCCTTATGACTTTGGATTGCCACAGCTCATTTGGTACAGAATCTACAGCTGGACGTCATGGGATGCAATCTTTCGGCTTGTGCTCTTATTGCTAACTTCCTCACTATCCTGGTTTTTGATTCCAGATTTCTTAAAAAAACCCTATTTTTTCACTCAATTGTTCATACCACCCTATATGGCTCTTAAGATATAAGTCACCACCAGCCTATAGAATGGCTTATTTTGGATTAGGTTTCCATCCCTGTGTGGTCACCTATAATTTATTGGGGGTGATGAGAATTGGAATCTTGTGATAGAAAATATGGACATAGGCAAATGATGTGCTTTACATCTACTGAGAAAATGAAAATCCAGGGGCATTTTTGAACTTCATTATTCTGCTAATATTTCATCTTCTTGTGAGCTGTGCTGTTGGATGGAATAACTTTATTCTTAATTCTTGCCCTGCCACCACAATGACTCTGGAATTATAGGGTTACTATTTATTCATTGATGAATGCTATTGGGCTCTGTCCATCTAATCCTAAATTGTCTCTGGTTGCCACATTTTTGTGTCACATATATTTGCTCAGATGTAGTTGCAGCAGATCATGGAGGATGATGTCTCTCTCTAGATTAATGGAGAGTACGGTTTCTCTACTGCCATTTGTCCCACTTAATACAGGAGAGGAATGAATTCCACCCTGCAAATATGTATATATATTTAGAGTGTTTCTTTATTCTTGCTTGTATTGTACCAAATTGGCCAAATTACTTTTTAGTCAAGTTTTTATTGTGTTTATCTTCTAAATTTAAGGACTATGTTAAAGAAAGAAAAAAAGCATACAACTTTATGAGAAAAAAAGCAGATGTCTATTTTTAAAAGATTCTGTATGAACACAGAAATACACATGGACAATTGGTTGGGATCACTTTTAAATAAATGTGTAATTCAGTTAATGATTGGAAGAGACTTAAAGACTAATATTAGACATATCTAATGTTAAATCATAATAAAATTTTTATATTTTAGAAGCTCTTTAGAAATTATTTTTATTAGTTACATTTATAAATGTTAGCTTTGATTATCTAGACCACTTCTCATACCTTCATTATTGGATTTTAACTTCTTATGTTGTAAGTCTTCTTCTAAATTGTAACCTTTAATTATCACTGGAACATTGATTTCTTGAAGCCTCTGGGCTACCAGTGACCTTTACATTTAAAAGATGAATTTTTTTACCTTCTAAGAAGAAGGTGATAGAGAAGAATATTAAACCACAAGAGAGAAACATCAGTTTGATGCTTCTATATTAAATACAAATTCAGCAAGTACTAAGTTAGTTGTGATGCATCATATATCATCGTTATTTTATACAATTGGCTGCTACTTATTTAACCTAGTAATGTTCAAAGAAAGGGAAGGCCTTCAACACAGATATTGTCTAACACTATTTTTTTAAAAAAATCCTCAAGCTGAAAGATTCTTTACTTTAAGAAAGGGATACAAGTATTTTAAGCATGAACACTGGATGTTTTGGTTAGAATAGATCTTTGTATGTTGTCTAAACAAAGGAGCAAGAGGAATAATTATCTGGTAAATTGGAAAAGATATGCAGTCTATGTGAATTACCTAAATTCTCAAACGAATGTGACTGTTTCCATTTAAAGATTGATCACACAATTTTGCATTTTTCAATAGACTAAGTTCTGGACTTGAGGAAGATATCACCTATCCAAACAATTACAAAGGGTACAGACAAGGTACTTTTACAGAAGTATAGAACTCACAAATTGTGGTGTGGAGAAGTATTTTGGAGAGCATCTACTTATTCAATCTTCTTATTTCATCAGGTGAAGAAATGTGTCCCAGACAAGTTCTGTGGAGTCCCTATCTTATAAATTAAGCAGCAGAGAAAGATCCACAACTTAATTGATCTTTTGATTCTCAATCCAGTGCTCTGTTTACTATAGAGAGAGGCTCTTGCTAAGGTTTGAAAAGAAAGCTTTAGGTTGAATTTTTAAAAGCTCTATTTTCTACCACAGAAAGTAATCATTTGCTTCCCAGTAAATGCATGCAGATACGGAATGATAAAAAGAAAGATAAACAGAACTCTAAATTTAAAATGCTCATGAGATGGTGAAAATTTAACATTAACTGCATATTTGTTGATATTATGGAATTAATATAAATGTACTTTAAGGATAATAATGGAATTGTGGCATTAACAAAAATCCTTATAGAGAATATACTGAAATATTCACAGAGAAAATAAAAAATAAATATATACATTCTAAAGGTGCTCAAGAGAAAGTTTGGCAGGACAGAAGCATACTGCTTGACTGAGAAGTTGGCAGTGAAGAGCTGTGTGCCTGCAGTATAGTCAGAGCCTCAAGGGAAGCCACTACCTTGGGGGGCTCAGCAAGACACCAGGTCTGGTACTCAGTTTTCCTTGTTCAGAAAGTTATATTTATTTATGAGACTCTGGGGAATTGCTCAAAACTATCCAAACTTACCAGTTTATTAATTCATAGTGGGGAACTTCATTTCCTATGGTAGGAATAATTATATCTGCTACTCAGGACATTACCTTTGAAATATCAAAGTACGTGGGAAACTGAATGGGAAATCAAAGTTTCCTAACAAGCATGACACCAGAGCCAAAGGAGTTGAATAGATTGTGGGATGTTTCATTCATAAGTAGAACTGCCTGGAGACTTGCTTTTGCTCACTCTATGTCTTTCCTTTCTAAAAAAGGACTTCTTTTGTAAGGGAGCTTTCTCCTTAAGAGGCCCATGAAAATGAATTTTCTCCAACTTCTTCTTGATCTTCAAGAATGTTATGACTAGCCAGGCATGGTGGCTTATGCCTGTAATCCCAGCATTTTGGGAGCCCAGCGGCAGGGTGATTGCTTGAATTCAGGAGTTCAAAACCAGTCTGGGCAACATAGTGAGACCCCATCTCTACAAAAAAATTTTTAATTAGCCAGGCGTGATGGTGTACCTGTCTTTCCAGCTATTTATGAGGCTGGGGTGGAAGGATTGCTCGAGACCTAGAGGTTGAGGTGGCAGTGAGCCATGATCACGCCAGCCTGGGTGGCAGAGTGAGACCCTGTCTCAAGAAAACAGAAAGAAAAGAAAAGAGAATGTCACATGTTGGACAAGTTTCATGCAAAAATTTCAAGGTTACATTAGACTGGTCTTCCATAACGTAATCCTTAGTCATGTAAATTGGATTTGGTGGATCCCTTAATCTCATCATCAACAACTTTATAAAACTATCTTTCTTATCCTGGTCTTTCCAATGCCTTACATGCAGGAAATCAGAGGTCAGCAAACAGGGGCCATGCTAAATCTAGGCAGAGACTGCTTTGTACTGCCTGCAAACTAAGAATGGCTTTTATATTTTGAAATGTTTGAAAATAATCCAAAAAAAAAGGATATTACATAACAAGTGCAAATGATGTGAAGTTCAAATTTCAGTGCCCATAAATAAAGTTTTATTGGAATGCATTTAGCACAGTTATTTATGACAGAGTTGAGGAGTTGCAGCAGAGACTACATGGTTTTCACAGTCTAAATATTTACTATCTGGTCCTTTACAGAAAAGGTTTGCTGACCTTGAAGTAGACAATTAATATTTCTTTAATACATTAAAACCTCTTTGTGAGTGGCTAATCTCAGTAGATGTTGGTTCACAATTTCTAATTATAGAGGATGGATGTTATATTCCCAATATCTGAAAGATGGTATTATTTACTTTACTCACTCATTCATTTAATCACTTAATTGTCATCAAATTCTTACTTCATGCAATTATGGCTTATTGTCTCAAGTAGAGAAATTAAAATGGTCAAATTTAGGTCTAAATTTTAGAGGAAATGACATAAAGGAAAATCTTGCCTTTTGCAAATAATTTTGAATGAGACTTTGAAAGGCATCATAAAGCAGGGTAGACCACAGGTTTGATGTATTTGTTTTAAGTCTTGGCTGATTGGCTGTTTACAGTTCCCAAATTAATGAATAAGTTTATATAGACCTGCTGTGCTAACAATGCCTACTCCTTTATATTTCATTAGTAAGATTAGTGATAGGGTTAAGAGGAAATTGGAAAGAGAGGTATGTCTGAATCTCTGGCAAATCACAATTACATGACTCAGCCAAGTTCATAATCCTCTGACAAAGCCCCATCAACACTGAAAATCAGTTGAGGTAATACATGTTTAGTGCTTCTGAAGCCTTCTTCTCTCAACTCATCAAAGTCATTCTCCATCCAGCTTTGTTTGGTTGCTGGTGAGGAGCTGTGTTCCTTTGGAGGGGGAGAGGCGCTCTGATTTTTAGAAATTTCAGCTTTTCTGCTCTGTTTTTTCCCCATCTTTGTGGTTTTATCTACCTTTGGTCTTTGATGATGGTGACATACAGATGGGGTTTTGGTGTTGATGTCCTTTCTGTTTCCTTCTAATAGTCAGGACCCTCAGCTGCAGGTCTGTTGGAGTTTGCTGGAGGTCCACTCCAGACCCTGTTTGCCTGGGTATCAGCAGCGGAGGCTGTAGAACAGCGAATAATGCTGAACAGCAAATGTTGCTGCCTGATCATTCCTCTGGAAGCTTCATCTCAGAGGGGTACCCGGCCGTGTGGGGTGTCAGTCTGCCCCTACTGGGGGGTGCCTCCCAGTTATGCTACTCGGGGGTCAGGGACCCACTTGAGGAGGCAGTCTGTCCATTCTCAGATCTAAAAGTGTGCTGGGAGAACCACTACTCTCTTCAAAGCTGTCAGACAGGGACATTTAAGTCTGCAGAGGTTTCTGCTGCCTTTTGTTTGGCTATGCCCTACCCCCAGAGGTGGAGTCTACAGAGGCAGGCAGGCAAAGTAACTGGAGTAGTTTATCAATGCATTTGGTTTCTTGCATTGAAAAGAAACTTTTAATTATTAAACCTGTTCTCTGTCCTTTTATCTAGAAGATCAAATGTACTTGAGTACATTTTCTTTAGGGAAATACTGTAATCTTGCATTTATTTTCAGTTCTTAGAACTCCCAGTGATATGGTTTGGATTTGTGTCCTCACTCAAATCTCCCGTCAAATTATAATTATAATCCCCATCGTTAGAGGAGGGGCCTGGTGAGAGGCGATTGGATCAAGGGGCCGATTTTCCCCTTTCTGTTCTCATTATGTGAGTTCTCACAAGATCTAGTTGTTTAAAAGTGTGTAGCACCTCCCGCTTCTCTCTCTTCCTCCTTCTCCAGCAATGTAAGACATGGCTGCTTCCCCTTCGCCTTCTGCTCTGACTGTAACTTTCCTAATTCCTCTCTAGCCATGTTTCCTGTACAGCTTGTGAGTTAATTAAACCTCTTTTCTTTATAAATTACCCAGTCTCAGGTACTTCTTTATAGCAATGTGAGAACAGGCTACTACACCCCGTTACCAAATCTATACTTCCTAGATTTGGAATCTTTATAAACACAAGTTTTAACCAGACGAAGTGACTCACACCCATAATTCCAGCAACTCAGGAGGCTGAGGCAGGAGGAGAGCTTGATCCCAAGAATTTGAGACTACCTGGGGAAACGTAGCAAGACATTTTCTCTAAAAATATATTAAAAACTTAGCCAGACATGGTGGTGCACACTTTTAGTCCCAGCTACTCAGGAGGCAGAGGTGGGAGCATTGCTTGGGCCCAGGAGGTTGAGGCTGCAGTGAGCTATGATGGTGCCATTATACTTCAGCCTGGGTGACAAAGCAAGATCTCAAGTCAAATAAGTAAATACATAAATACAAACACTTGTTTTTCAAACTGAAGACTGAAAGGCTGACTTCATGTCTGAGAATCACACTTTAACCCCATTCATTCCTTAGAGCAGCTCCAGCTGGACTATTTTTTTCTTTCTCAAACCTGGTCATAGTTTTTTTTTTGCTCAAGACTTTGTGATGGTTTCCCATTATACTTGTAATAAATGTCCAACCTTAGCCCACAAGTGGCAGCATGACCTGTGTACCAGTCTCATGCTCTCTTTTCAATCCCATGTCAGTCACCCTGGTCTTTTGAACATGGCAAGCCCTTTCCAGCCACAGGGCTATGATGCTCACTGCTCCCTCTGCTTGAAGTACTCTTTCATTATTCTTCTCATTGCTTCTGCTTATGATTTAGGTTGGAACTTAAATGCCATCTCTTCACGGAATGGATGCCTTTTCTTCACCTCCACCTAAAGTAAGATGGCAGGGTTTTCTTTCTTCAATTGTCAAAGAAAAAATGCCCTGGACAAATATACTAAACAAGGAAGACTTATTTAAGACTATTGCAATAGAGGAGACAGACTGAACGCAACACCACTGAAACAAAAATCCAGAGAGTGTTTAAGCACTGAGGTGAGCTAGTGGAAAAGTCCTATAGAATGTTGAGGGGGAGGTTCTTAATGTGATTAGATCATCTATGTTTACTAATTGGTTAAGTTAGACTCCTACCCTCCCATAGAGACTGGGAAATAGGGTCCTACCATCCTTGATTATTACATTTCAAAGCTTTGCCCCACGTCCTTCAGAAAGACATTCCTGGGTGGTAAACTGTCAAAAGGCTGGGGGAAGATTGCATCTCAAAGAAGTAGAGAAGGTAATTACAATGGCAAGTTTTCTCAAGTAAATGCTCTAAGGAAAGGGAGGGAGGGGACCTATAATCAGGCAGAAACCTGTGTAAATTTCAGGCAAGCTGAGGAAAATCTTAAGGTGATATTGGCCACCATTATGCTCCATCACAGCATTCCAGTTATTTCCTTCATAACATGTATAAAAGTAGTTATTACTTAATTTGTTAAACTGTGCATTCTGTCTGCTCCACTAGAATATAAGTGGCATGTGAGAAGGCACTGTGACTGCCTTATTCTTTGTTATACCTTCAGTCCTATGGCAGTGCCTAGAACATAGTATATAACTGAAAGAATGTTAACTGAATGAATATGTGATTGGGTGTGAACACAGAGGTAAGTGGGTCCTGGAGAGATATTACAAGCATACTGATAATACTAACAACTGGGTCAGTGACTGTATTTTTTACTCTGTAAATGCCTATGGACACACATGGTATACAAATACAGAACTTGTGAATTGGTGACTACTAATTGTAAGTGCTTTAAATGAAAACCAATGTATGAGTAATAAACCATATTCAATGGGAAGGGTAATATGATAGTATGTTTAATTAGTTCATATATTCTTTTATGTGTGCTCTATATTCATCCATGGCAGAATTGCTGCTAAAGTGAGACCTTGTACATTTGTGTGTGTATTCATGGTAAACATGTGCCCATTCCAAGACTCGGAGAATATTAACATAATCAAATGCAGTTAAGAAAGTTTCACTTTACAGAGACATAATATCAGAATAAGACCCCTAAAAAACTTGGGCACCCTCCAGATTCATGAAATTACCAAGGCATGGGTGTGACTTTCATAATTAAACTAACTAAATTACAACATCCAAGTTGTAATATATTCATTTTATGCAAATGCATCAGTAAAAAGCAAAATGCTACAGTACTGGAAAATCATGTTTTTCATGAAAAACAAGGATGACTCATTAGGCATGCATCCCACAAGGTCTGTTCTGTATTCAGAGAGCCAAGAAAATATAGATCACATCTCATTTCTGAAAAGTTTATTTTATTAGAAACACTGGTTCTGGATGACTGACTCTTGAAAGCTGAGATAATCAATCAGAACATGATGACATCTTTTGCTTAAGGTTAATTGTACTCTCAATTGCCTTTAAAACATCATGATTTTATGGTAATGAGGGAAAGCTAATGTTCGAAAATTCAGATCACCTACAGTGAAGTTTTTAACAAGAAGTACGATGCCAGTAAAGAATGAGATGTTCTTTTAAATTCAATAATTTACATCCATCATATTTTGTTTCCTTAAACACATAGTATGTTTGATTGGGAAGTGGAGGACAACTTTTAAGATCTCAAAATCCTAAATTAAAAAAAAAATTGACAACTTACAGAATTTTTTAGGTATATTCAATTATATTTTGACCTGTAAAGATTTTTTCCTTTAATTATCTAAACACATGCAAATGCCTGGCTATTCTAGACTATTTATTTATTTATTTATTTATTTTTAAACATACTTGCCAATGGTCTCACCGTCTCCCTTAATTTCGAGAACCATCTGGAAATATATTTTTGCTTGTATTCTTATAAGGATCACAAACCCACTGTCAGCAAGATAGATCAAAATATGAAGGATAGGAATCCTGGCACTAGGGAGTAAGGCTATTTGTTCTGCAGGGTCTCCTTAGGACATGATATGAAAGAGTTGAACTGAATTAATGGGATATCTGGGAAGTTAAGTAGCAGATACTATGTGGAAATCAAGGTAGGTGACTGGCGTGGAGAAAGTCGAATGGAGGGTGGTTGCAGAAGGCCAGGGATGGAGGCAGGAATTTTTACCTTATTGGCCCAGATTCTTGGCCTCATTCAACAAATGTGCAGTAAGCAAGCTGAAAGATACTGAATTCTTTTCATATATTCTATATTTGGGTAATTGCTATAAATTCAATTACATATGCTGGTGACCCCAAATGTTCCACCCAGGCTAAATTTCCTCCCTGCTCCAAACCAGCCTATGCAACTGTTTGCTTGACATCTGCGCTTGGATGGCTCACATGTTTGTCAAATTACTATAATGGAACTCTTGACTTCTTTCCACTCTCCCCTCCCCAACCTGTACCCATCTGTTCCTTCTACTACCATAAAAATGTCTTCCCATCTCTATGTTCTAAATAGTTGCTCAGCCTGAGACTCATCTTGGATTCCTTACTCTTTCTGTCAATGCTTATATTCAGGCCTTCAGGACACTCTGGGAAGCTAATGGCTAAAATATTCTTGGATTTGCCTTTTTCTCTCCATCTCTGTTATTTACCTCTTGTTTCAAGAATTTAACATTTGTCTTTGGGATATTTTAAAAAACCTCCTAAATCTGCCTCCCATACAAATCTATTCCTCATACAAAAGTGCTCTTCTCAAAATCCAAATTGGATAATGTCACTTTCATGCCTATAATACTGCAATGGTCTTCCATTGTTCTTGGAATAAAATCCAAATTTCTTTTCCGTGACTTCCAAGACTATCTACCTCCCCACCCTATCCCACATCCTGCTCTCTTCACTCCGCTTGTTCATATTCACTGGCATTTAATTACGTAAGCACATCAAGTTTTATCCCGTTCAGAACCTTTGCACATGCTCTTTCTTCTGCTTAGATGCCCCCCGCCACCCACGTGCACACACCTTTTGCATAGGCAGTTCTTTCTCTTTCTTCAAATCTCAGTTTAAATTATTCCTTCTCAGAGAGACTTGCCTTGATTATACTACCTAAAGAAGTCACTCCTTTGCTCTGCTCCTTTGCAATTCCTCATTTCCTCATTTCTATCTCTCTCTCTCCTTTTTTTTTTTTTTTTGACAGAGTCTTGCTCTGTCACCTAGCCTGGAGTGCAACTCAGTCTCCTGAACTCATGTGATCCTCCTGCCTCACTTTCCTGAGTAACTAGACTAAAAGTGCGTGCTATCACATCCAGCTAGTGTTTTTTTTTTTTTTCTTTCATCTTTTGTAGAGACAGAGTCTTGCTATGTTGCCCAAACTGGTCTCAATCTCTTGGCCTCCAGCAATCTGCCTGCCTCAGACTCCTAAAAGATTGGGATTGCAGGCGTAAGCCACCAAGCCACCACTCCAGGCCTTTTTTTTTTTTTTTTAATCATACAAATTATTGTAATTCAAAATAATTCAATGTTTTTCTTTATTTTTCTTTCTTTTTTTTTTTTTGTTTATTCCTTGTAGAATGTAATCTTCAGCAGGCCAGAGATCTTGCTGGTCTTATTTGCCATTCCATCGTCCCTACCTAGCAGAGGGTCTGGCACATAATAAATGCTTCATAAGTATTTTATAAGTAAATGACTCTTGGGAATACAGAGTGGAATAAGTTATGGCCCCTGTCTTCAAGCTTCCACTGCTGGGTGAGAGAGGAACCCTAGAAGAGGGCCTATCCACAATTGCTATTGCTGAATAGGGGCCTACACAAAGTTCTATGGATGACAAAGGAACCTAAAGTGTGTAGAAGGAGGGAGTGCATGGAAAAATATGGAGAAATTAGGAACGCTTCACCCATAAGCTGATATTTTAATAGGAAAGAAAGTTCTCTTTGACTGAGATTCAGTCTTTAAGAGGAATCAGGGATACCCTCCCCTTCCTGGCTCCCCACCCTTCCTTCGGTCCTGGGAATATATATGAGTAGGTGGTGAAATCTACAGGGATGGACTACAGGGATTAGTCCTTGTTGTTCTAAACTCTCTTCCATAATTATTCTCTAATACTCCTTGCCTTTAGACATTTCCTAATGAGGGCAGCTGTTATTTCTAATTTAATTAAATTATTCCCTTCTGAAAATATCACATTTGGTTTTCCTTCCTGTCTCAGAAAGAACATTCTTTCAAATGTTTTTCAGGTCCAGTAATTGTGGACTCATACATTTTCTTCTTCTTGGAAAATCAGGTATAAAACTCAGTCTAGTCCCTTAAGATCCTTCCTTCTTTCCTTCCTTCCTCCCTTCCTTCCTTCCTTCCTTCCTTCCTGCCTTCCTTCCTTCCTTCCTTCCTCTCCCATTCTCTGTCTCTCACCTTTTCTCTCACTTTCTCTTCCTCACTCTTTCTGCTAATATATTTTACAAACATTAACATTTGTTGTAAGAACTTGTATAGAATCTTTCTCACCAGTCCAACTGCCTGTACATTTCCCCAAAATGGTCTGAATATATATTAAAGATCTTTTTCCCACTTAAACATATCAGTATCCTTTTTAAACATTTTAAGTTGTTTTTGGCATTAAATTCAAGTACCTGATTATATAATTAAAAATTTTCTGGTCGGGCGCGGTGGCTCACGCCCGTAATCCCAGCACTTTGGGAGGCTGAAGAGGGCAGATCGCCCAAGGTCAGGAGTTCGAGACCAGCCTGGCCAACATGGTGAAACCCCATCTCTACTAAAAATACAAAAATTAGCCAGGCGTGGTGGCACATGCCTGTAATCCCAGCTACTCGGGAGGCTGAGGCAGGAGAATCGCTTGAACCCGGGAGGTGGAGGTGGTAGTGAGCCGAGATCATGCCACTGCACTCCAGCCTGGGTGACAGAGTAACACTGTATCTTAAAAAAAAAGAAAAGAAAAGTTATCTGTGAGTCTTATTCATTCCTCTCAGTGTCTGCTACTGTACTTCTCATTTTCTCCTTTTAGGCCAGGCCAGTTTAGTGAACCTTGAGTACCAGGATGAGAAGAGAATGTAAAGAGAAGCAGATGGTATTGTTAATGTTATCTTCTGGTTGCCGTCAGGAGATATTTTCTGTGGTTAATTACGCTGGAGGGATCAAGCTGGTTTTAGAACTTCCAGGTCATAGATTTCAGCTAATCACAAATCCAAGGGGCTTTTTTAGACCAAAAGGTCATTAGATGTTTATCTAGGTCATTAGCCTTTGATAAATCATTTGAAATCCAGAAAATAGCCAAATCAATCTTGAGTTCTTAGGTTCTCAAGATCTAAGATAGCATAATATTTGTGTAGTAGAATTTAGAGCTCATCATCTCAGGTATGCAAAAAATCTCATATTATTTACTTAAAAAGCTTAGCTCTAAATCTCTATTCAACTAAAGGGAAAAATCAAATGCAGCTGGTGTGCCTCTACCCTCTTATGTTGTGCCAATGTTTCAGTGTTTTAAGAGATGCCAAGCCACTGAGTGAACCTCTTTGGTCATTGCTTATCCTGGAACCCGCAGAACTTAGTCCCTTCTCAACCTAAGGACTTTCACTTTGTTCTACCATGAGGCTGTCCTTCCTCTGACCTTCTCCGCCGGGGCATCTGGCCTACTCTCTTCAATGGCCCTGATGCATTTTCAAAAAACAAGCCAAGCTATTGACTACAGGCTTTTGTTGCCTTCTCCTGTGCCAAATTCCAGAAAGCAAGATTACAAAGTTTTCCTTTTGGCTTGAAATAAGAGGTGGAGGAGGAACTCAGAAACACAACAATAAACATTTTACCACATTAGTCTTGATAAGACTAGAATAGACCTGCTCATGGGAATATGACTTGCCCTTTCTTGAAATTGTGGTGATGTGAATGGTGCTTGCTTTGACATTCATCCATTTATTCTTTCTGAAAACATTTGTTAAGTGTCTACTATGTGCTAGAGAAAATCTGCACACTTGAGACTTGGGATATGTAAGTGAACCAAACGGAGTAAGATGTTTCCCCGTATAATGTTAGCATTCCAGTAGGGGAAGAGACAATAGACAGCATGGTGTGATGTGATCCAATATGATCAATGCGATGGGGAAAAGAAAGAGCAGAGTATGGTAGGGAGAATGGGGTGATGGTCCTCCTTTTCACTATTTAAAGCATTGCTTCCCACTTTGCCCCTTAACTCTGAAATAACCTCTCTCCTTTGCAAGACGGACTCCAGGGAGCCTTGGGCATGTTTTAGGCCCTCTAAAGCCTATGGGGAGAGTTTGGGGCCTGTGTGAAAGCATGTAGTCTCTGTGGAATTAGAAATTGCTAGGTTAAGGGAAATCTGAGTTGAATTGTTTCTCGATGTTTATAAGAGAAGAGGAATTAAAGTAGGAACCTGAGTAACCAAAGAGAGATCTCACAAGAAAGATAAATTATTACACCTCGTGCTTAGTCCTCATAGTTCAAGAAATGGAAGTCATAATCTTTTACACATCGAGTTCATATTTTTCTGCCCAATTGTTCTTTAATAGATTTTTTAATAAGGGATTTGCTTTAGACCCTGGAGATCTTAGGTGCCTTTGCCAACAATGGTCTCTGCAGAAAATGTGAGAAAAGAGGATAGTGATATTGAGACAATGACAAAGAGATCTGTGTTCTGTCTTTTAGTGTGGGTTAAATGACCAAAATAATCGTTTGGGAAACAGAAAGCCAGATTGTTACCAAGTAGCCAAATTAGTGACACTCTGTGGGCTGGGGGATTAATCACAGTGGCCAGGTGGCAAATTAAATATTCAGAATAGTTAGGAGGGCTGATTTATGTGGTGGGAGTTCAGCTCCTTCTACCATTGATCCTTAAAATAGCATATCATATCTGGTACAAGTCCGCATCAGGAAATTACGTATTAAATCCAAGATTACAATTCTTCTCATCATATAAAGCATAATTTAGACATCTCTTTTCAAAAAAGGCAAAGGTTTTTATGAACCCACATTTAAATGTCATATTACTTCAGCACTTTCCTCATGTGATAGCATATTTATTAATGGCATTTTTACCTTTCTTGCTTCTATATTTAATTTTATGTTTATTAAATTAAAAGAGTTTGTCTTCTGCTTATTATATCTCCCTTACACTGAAGGTTTCATAGGATATAATTATCGATGATGCTGACTTTTTTATACCTATTTATCTTAATGTGTTGATGGATCAATACCTGACTGTGTAAGATACGGTGATGATTTTTGCTGTAGCACTTAACTGTAAATTTAGCATTTTAATGTGATAAAACCTTATTCCCGACAAGCTTAACAATTCTACATTGGTGGTCCTGGAGGTAGGAACTTTCCTCCATGTAGTAAATCAGGGACCTAGGTTCCTTCTATTTTGTGGCTTTGACATCACTTGGGGACTCTTAGTTCAAGAGACAGAGATGATGGATAATTTTTTTTTTTTAATCCCAGCATGGAAGTGACTTCCACTGGGGAGAACTAATTACATGGTTCTTAGATGTAAGGGCAGTCTGGAAAATGTAGTGTTTTGGTGAGCCAATAGCTTACAGTACTGAATTTTCCATGTGGAAGAGAGTATAAAGTTTTGTTGGACACTAGCCATCTGTGCCACATTAACCAACAGTGTAACAGAAATATGCACTTCTTTACTTCAATGTAATTTCTGCATAACAATCTATACATATTAAGCTTCTTTTATTTAATGTCAATAATACATTTATACATTTTCCTACCAGTCTCCTAATAACTTTATATTATTTCTTATTTACCTCTTATATCATTTCTTTAGAGGACAGATGACTACTTTACCCTGTTTCTGTTATAAGGCATAGCAAGGAATGGTAGTCAGATTGGTTGTTTTTGCTTTAGCAGAGATTAGAAATGAAGTGCTCACTGTTGATGAATTGGGCACATCACTGTTGATATTGGGCACATCAGGCCCATTTTGTTTTCTTCTGGGTAAAACAGTCCAAGTGCACAAGACCATACACTGCTTGGATATTCTCTTCACCAAGAACATTCGTGGTGTGTTTCTTTGTGTTGCCTATCAGTTATGTGAGCACTTACTCTAAGAATGTGAATCTGTGCCCACGGGAATATTATGTCTTTCTGCGGTTGACTAGAAAGTTATTGAATTATGTAAAGTATCACAAGTTCATTTTGATGAAATGTATATTGTCATTGATTTATTTTCCTGAGTTACGTTTTTATTAGATCAAAATCACATGAGAGTTTAAGAGAAAAATATAAGACAAAACACAAAACAAATGACATTTGCAGTATCATTATTTTCAGATGTGATGTAGACAAAGGAAAAGAATATTTCACAAATGACAATATCATATTTTTATGTGGTCTTGGACTTCCCACACAATCTTATTAAGAGAAAACAAGGAATAATGCAATGTCTCCTTCCCAGTCTCAGAGAAGAGAACAAGACTGCCCCATTTTTCTTCGTTTAAATATCAGTACAAGAGAACAGCCATACATCAGCATGTTCTCTCAAAGTTGCTAGTCATTTGGTAAATTCCTAAAATATTTTATTCCCAATTTTTTGGATGCATACATATTATCAAATCACTTTGAAAGCTGCAAAGTGTGATGCAAAAAGTGAGCAGTCACTTTCATCCTCCGTCAAAAGGAAAAAAAAGATACAAGCTCATCTTAAATTGATATTCATCGAGAGATTTGTATATCCTAAAAACCATTACTACTTCATAGTCCCCAAACTTGGGGAGATATATGGTATTTATGGTTAAGATCAAATATTATCTTTGTAATGGGATTTTAAATTTAACTGAATGAATGTCACAGACAATAATGTGGTACCTCCACTTTTTCTGAATTGGTCATCTAATCCTGGATGGTAAGCAAACAGAAACATGTACTCTGAGGGTTTGCATCTTTGTGTCCTGACATCAACACTTAAAGAGTCTTGGCTTTATCTCTTCCACTGCTATTACAGTGAATTTGATGGGCTTGGATCTAGTAGGGTGGCTACTGTCAGGGGAGCAGTTTGGCATGTAAAATTACATAAAATAAAACCCATTTTGGCAATGGCAAGAAATGGAATTGCTCAACAGTAAGCTTGCCTAAGCCCGAACAGACGGAAGAAAAGTGGAGCAGACTGCTCCACAGATGATGATAAGCAACAATCAGACCCAAAGATGAGTGGCTCGATCCAAGGAGAATTAAAGAAGCCATTTGCATCAGATGTTGGAACAGTTAAGCCATGCTTGCAGTCAGTGAATGTCATTGGAAGCTGCTTTAAATAATGTGATGCAACATACATATATTATGTATTTGCAAAGCCAGATGGGATAAGGAATAAGAATTTTAGAGGGAAAAATCTGGCAAGAAACACTTACAGATGTCACTCTGAACTGATGCATTATGGAGAAGTGAGCTAATGGGCTTAGGAAAGAAAAAATTATCATAAATATTAAACAGAAATCTTAGATTTTATCAGGACTTCAAAGTTTATGTGAATCTTATTGCCTGCACTAAAGCAGAACACACTTCCTATCCCTGCCATCTCATGCTTATTAAAAAAGCTAATGTGTGTGTGTGTGACTATTTGTGTGTGTCTATCTCTATCTTTAGGGGTAGATATAGATGATATAGATATAGATATATACCAGAACTGAAATTCTTGCATCGCACTCTTGATATTTTACTTAGTTATCATGAATTAACAAACTTATAAATAATCTCTCAGACTTACAAATTCATTTTAAAATAAACATTTTATTTTGAAATAATTTTATCTTTATAGAAGAGTTGCAAAGATAGCACAGAGTATTTCTCTATACACTTCACCCAGCTTCCTCTAATGTTAACTTTCTACATAACCTTGATACACTTATAAAAGCTAAGAAACGAACATTGGCACAATACTGTTAACCAAACTATAGCCTTCATTAATATTTCACAGTTCTTCCACTGTGTTCTTTTCCTAGATAGCTAGGACACCACATTGCACTTAGTCATTATGCCTCCTTAGTCTTCAGATCCATGACAATTTCCTGCTCTTCCCTTTCATGGCCTTGGTACTTTTGAAGAGTCCTGGTCAAGTATTTTGTAGAATGTCTCTCAGTTTGGGTTTTTCCTTACATTTTCTCATGAATGTTCTGAAGTTATAGTTTGAAGAAGAAAGCCACACAGGTGTTGTGCCCTTTTCTTCATACCATATCAGGGGACATATGCTGTCGGATGGTTTATTACTTGGTTAAGGAACTGTCTGCCAGGTTTCTCCACCATAAACTTACTATTACCTATCTTTTTGAAAATCTGTGTATCTTTTATTCAGGAGTTACACATAGGAGAAGTAATTATTATCGAGCTACCTTAAATTATTAGTCACATTAGATGAACAGGAAGAGATCAATTTTAATGGCATTGACAAAAGCATATAATGTGGAGAAAATAATTCTTTGTCTCCTGAACATACAAATAGAATATTCTGCCAGGCTCGGTGGCTCATGCCTGTATTCCCAGCACTTTGGGAGGCCGAGGCAGGCGGATCATGAGGTCAGGAGATCTAGACCATCCTGGCTAACACAGTGAAACCTCGTCTCTACTAAAAATACAAAAAATTAGCCGGGCGTGGTGGCAGGCGCCTGTAGTCCCAGCTACTCGGGAGGCTGAGGCAGGAGAATGGCGTGAACCCTGGAGGCGGAGCTTGCAGTGAGCCGAGATTGCGCCACTGCACTCCAGCCTGGGCGACAGAGCAAGACTCTGTCTCAAAAAAAAAAAAAAAAAAAAAAAAAAAAAATTGAATATTCAGATAATCCCCAGATTTACATTTTAAAATGTTACATAGAAATCATCTTTTTGACACATCTTTTGTCCTACCATTGCTTATATGTATAAAGCAATATTAGGAAACAGAAAATGGCTCTTTCTTTATGACTGTCTTAGCTTTTGTACTTTGGCATTTTTTTCTTTTAAAGAACATGGCCATTTAATCAGTTCATTTTGGCACAGGTAAACAGTTGTTCAAATATCTGATAACATTTGTCTTTTAATCTATCACTTACTTGGGTGTGTGTAGACATAGGCTCTATTATAGTATCTTGGGACACTAAAGAGAAAAGCAAGAATATTGTAAATGGATATTGTAAATATGCAGAGACCACACTGCACTGAACAGACTGCCAAGATGAAAACAGAAAAAAATGAAATAAAATAGTAAACATTTTTATGATTCTAACATTTCATTATTTTAAAACATTTTCAATGCACATTGACCATGAAGAAGAAACATAGACACTTTATAGCATCACAAAGGTAACCTCCCTCATAACTTCAATGGTTTAAACAGTTGCACAATGATGCTGAGGTTATATGAAACAGTTTGAAAACTGGTATAAGGCAATTTCATAGTCCTATGATTTTTTTTTTCAACTTTTAGGTTCAGGGGGCACATATGCAGGTTTGGTGTATGAATGATCCTGTCACCCAGGTAGTGAGCATAGTCCAAAATATAAGAAATTAGAAGTAAAACATTTAATAAATTTACACATTTAACAATACTTAAATACTGTTTAAACATTTAAAAAAAGAATTTGTTACCTACCACCTAAGATTGCCAAGCCACCTTCTATAACCCTCGCCCCCTCCCACCTTCCCTGCCCTGGTAGTCCCCAGTGTCTAATGTTCCCATCTTTGTGTTGGTGTGTACTCATTGTGTAGCTCCCACTTACAAGTGAGAACATATGGTATTTGGTTTACAGTTCCTGCGTTAATTCACTTAGGAAATTAGCCTCCAGCTGCGTCCATGTTGCTACAAAGGACACGATTTCATCCTTTTTTTTATGGCTGTGTAGTATTCAAGGATGTGTATGTAGCACGTTTTCTTTATCCAGTTCACCATTGATGGGCATCTGGGTTGATTCTATGTTTTTACTATTATGAATAGTGCTGTGGTGAACATATGAGTGCATTTTTTGGTAGAACTATATATATATATATATTGGCAGGGGTATATACTCAGTAATGCAACTTCTGGGTCAAATGGTAGTGTTCCTACCATTTTTCCTAAGCCTGTGGTGCTAAAGGTAATAAAGGCTTGCTCTGTGGGCTCATTCATTCAAGATCTGGACATCTTTAAAGTCCCATGGGGAGGATCTCTGGGGACCTCAGAAGGGCACAAGACTTTCCTAGAGAAGGAGCAGAATAAGCAGTGGGCCAGCTGGAGCTGAGAACAGGACCTATACCTGTATTCCAGTCTAATACACTGTACATTTTGGAAGGAGGAGATTACATGTGAGAATAATAATAAAAAAAGAGCTGTTTTACTAAAATCACAGCAAGACAGAGAAAACATAGGCAATAAACCTGACTTGCTGATCATGTCACAAAGGCTTACTAAAGATGGGAAAAGGAGTACAGCTCAGGACAGCCTGAACAGGAAGCCTTGCTTATCTCCATTTAGAATCAAAAGAAGATGGAGCAGAGCAAGGAGCCCAGGCACAAGTCATGGTACCTTTGGTTGTAGCATCAGGATCCTCAGTGGCAGACATTGCTTCAGGGACCCAGACCTGAGCAGGAGAGGATGAAAGTGGTCCCTGTTCAGGTAGTTGCTGAGAAAAAGGTGAGATATGATTTTAGGAATTATTTAGGGGCATTTGAGATACATAGAGTTTTTGTCAAGCAAATAGGAGCAGAACTAGAGATATTATATTTTTGCCAATGTTACTGTGATCCCATTTTGTTGGCCCTGGCCTGGGAAAACATAGGATATAAGACATTAAATTTATGTGCAATTTTGAATACTTTGTTATATGTGTGAACAATGCCAATTCTATTTTGTCTGTTTCGAGTTAGAAACTGAAGTTCAATTCACAAAGACACATGAAACAATAACTAAAATCTGGGCTCTACACATTTACAGAAATACATTTACAGTAATATTCTTGAAAGGATCTGGGATTTTAGAAATTATAGATATACATTTATATGACCCAGATTTCCTCCGCTCCTACAAATTGGAATAAAATTTGAAAATTGGTTTTAGTGGTTATGCAAAAAAAGGAGGGAGGAAGGAAGAAATAGGACAAATGGAAGGAAGGAAGGTAGTCAGTTGTTTGACTCAGTTAGTTTGGACCACCTAAAATATTTTTATAGCAGACTTGACACTAAAGTCAAAGGATTCAAAATCCTTTGTTAGTTCAAATGTCCCTAAAGGGTATTACTTATTACCCCTGCTGTAAATGGCTCAGTATGAATATATATAGGAGGGAGAAGTAATCAGGGAAACACGTACAGAGACTACTATGAAAAAAAGGAAATTCCAAAACTTCAAACCATCTACTAGTTCTTTTGCGTTATTTGGAGCAGAAGACACTTAGCAGGACAGGTAGACATCTAGTATCAGATGTTGGATTGAGTCAGAATGGTAAGCTAAATGCTGTACAAAATAAACAGGGGCATCTGAGAAAGGAGAGAGCTTTCTAAAAGAGAGGAGGCTGAGCAGTGTCTAAGTGTCTATACTAAAATGTAAACATTCTAAATTGAATAAAAGCCCCCAGTGCTGCAAACCTTTAGTGCAGCAGGTTGGGACAAATCAGAGAAAGAGCCTCAGTTCAATATCTGGACCTTCACAGAGCAGAAGGAATGGCTACAAGACATGTCTTGGAACCAATAGGAAACAAGAAATTCAGAGCTGGAAGTGGCCACAAAGATTTAGGCCCCAGAAATTCTCAGAAATATAGGGAAAATATTCAATTTCAGTTTTAGTTTTATGTAAACCTTGAAGGAGAGGGTGGCCTTAGCTACCACTTTGGTCTTTCCAACAGCATATTGCTGGCAATAGTGGAATCAGGTAGGCGGCCAACAGCCCAGTGAGAGGACAGCTATTGGGCCCTGCTGCTAGTTATTAAACCGCACACAGATGGTAACAAGAATTTAGCCAGGGATCACAGCTTGAATCATTTTCTGATTGTATGTCACTCAGAATATTCTCCTAGAAGTATTTCAGCCCTGGGGAAGAGAAGGAGCAGGAACAGCATGCATTCCTTCACTGCTAAGGGGAATCTAGGGTGACTGATCTCACATGACATTTATATTTCCTTGTAAAGAGCAATGAGATACCTTGGTTATGAAGATCAATGAGATCAGCCACCATGTATCATTTATATCTCAAGTTACATATTTTTTTAGAACAAGTCACATGGACCTGTTAAAACTAGGATTTAAACACAACTGCAGGGAAATCATTATCTTAAGGTGAATTGCTTAAGAGGGAAATTGCATTTGGACATGGGGGGCTCAGTACAGTGGTTTATGAGTGTAGAGCTCTGTCCTGAACAAATGAAGCATTTAGCTGCCACCTCTATTATGTATTGATATTACTAATCCTAGCAAAGTTAAGAATAAAAATTGGGCATTTATACACACCAATCTGGAGAAAAGAGGAATTTAAATTACCTTTCAGACTGTGAGTTTAATTGAACTGCTCCCATTTATTTCAGTCTAATGATAGTGGGTTTGCTGGATCATATCACCATTCTTTGAAATTTGCTTTATTCTTTCACATAGCACAGGACCTGCAGTCTTCATCTCTGGAGAGCATTCCCAACAACAAGTAATGCTTACCTGCAAATTGGAATGCACCAGAGTCCTATTTAAAGGCCAGCCTCACTGACCTGCTGGCAGAATGGACGGGGAGAATGTATGTTTTATGCTCATACAGCTTCTTGAAAAAATGGACTGTGTAGAGTCAAGTTATTATTATAGTTATTTTCATTTATTTGTCAAGTGCCAAGGAATGCACTTGACAAAGCAAAAAGAGGAAGCTCAAGACAATATGTGTGTCTCCTAGATAATGTTGTTCCAGGAAAATAAAGTTTATTCATCCTCAAGGCAGATGTATGCATTTTTTTAATCAACTGAGTATTCCATGAAGTTCTTTTCATAATTTTTAGCACATAAAACTTTTCTCAGTTGAAATCATTGATTGTCCTTATCAGCTCAATATAAAATAAAGTAAATGTTTGTTCTTCAGAGAGGATTCCTCCTGTAGAAACTTCCAGAATCACAAAAATGATATTGTCTATTCACTCCTGTCATTTTTGAAAGTCATATTTCCTTCAAGATACACATGCCTCCTACACAAATTGTCTTTGCAAATGTTACTCTTTCTCTCTCACTTGATGAAAGAGAGAACATCTGTCTTTCTCTAGATGCCCTTTCTAGAACATGCCCTGAAACAGTCATACTAATTCTATCTGAATTTATTTAAATAAACACTGATATGGCACCATGTCCCTGACAATTCTATAGGTTAGTGCAAAAGTAACTGCAGTTTTTGCCTTGTTGGAATTTGCCATTTGATATTGGAATACATTCTTAAATAAATGTGGTTTTGTTATACATCATTTAATGGGTATTTCTTGCTTTATGTTTGGTTTTTTTTGCTAATGACTAATTACTTGCTGTTTATTTTATGTTTATTTTAGACTATGGAAATGACGTTAGACACAAAGCAAATTCGAGTAATTTTCTTTTTCTTTCTTTTCTTTTCTTTTTTTTTTTTTTTTTGAGACAGAGTCTCACTCTGTTGCCCAGGCTGGAGTGCAGTGGCATGATCTCGGCTCCCTGCAACCCCCACCTCCTGGGTTCAAGCAATTCTCCTGCCTCAGCCTCCTGAGTAGCTGGGATTACAGGCGCCTGCCACCACACCTGGTTACTTTTTTGGTATTTTTAGTAAAGACAGGGCTTCACCATGTTGGGTAGGCTGGTCTCAAACTCCTGACCTCAGGTGATCCACCTGCCTCAGCCTCCCAAAGGGCTGGGATTACAGGCATGAGCCACTGCACCCGGCCATTTGAGTGATTTTCTTATTCGAGTTGAAAATGAGTCCTAAAGCAGCAGAGACAACTCACAACATCAACAACACATTTGGTCCAGAAACTGCTAATGAATGTACAGTGCAGTGGTGGTTCAATCGTCAAAGCCAATGTTCTTACAACTACATGAGAAGCTGCTGAAGGACTCAACGTCTACCATTTTATGGTCATTTGCAATTTGAAGCAAATTGTAAAGGTGAAAAAACTCAATAAGTGGGTGCCTCATGAGTGACTGAAATTTTTTAAAAAATTGTTGTTTTGAAGTGTTGTTTTCTCTTATTCTATGCAACAACAATGAAATATTTCTCAATCGGATTGTGATGTGGGATGAAAAGTGGATTTTATAAGACAACTAGCCATGATCAGCTCCATGGTTGGACCCAGAAGAAGCTCCAGAGCACTTCCCAAAGCCAAACTTGCGCGCGCACACACACACACACACACACGCACAGCCTTGCACTGTGGTGGTCTGCTGCCGTCTGATTCACTACACCACTACAGCTTTCTGAATCCCAGAGTAACCATTACATCCGAGGAGTATGCTCAGAAAATCGATGAGATGCACCAAAAATTGCAATGCCGGCAGCTGGCATTGGTCAACAGAAAGGGCTCAATTCTTCTTCAGGACAATGCCCAACCACACATGGCACAATGAATGCTTCAAAAGTTGAATGAATTAGGCTACAAAGTTTTGCCTCATCCGCCATATTTACCTGACCTCTGGCCAACCAACTACCACTACTTCACTTCAAGCATCTCGACAACTTTTTGCAGGGAAAACACTTCCACAACCAGCAGAATGCAGAAAATGCTTTCCAAGAGTTCATTGAATCCTGAAGCACAGATTTCTATGCTACAGGAATAAACAAATTTACTTCTCATTGGCAAAAATGTGTTGATTGTAATGTTTCCTATTTTGATTAATAAAGATGTTTGAGCCTAGTTATAATGAGTTAAAATTCATGGTCTGAAACCACAATTACTTTTGCACCAAAAGTTATTGGTCCTTTATAAATATTTACTCATTTAAAGTCCAAATAAGTCCAATATTAACTCGTTTAAAGTCCAAATAAATCAAGTAAATATTTACTTATTTGTAAGTACCTATTTGTAAGTCCTTTATAAATGTTTACTGGTTTAAACTCTCATAAATAAGCCTTTGAGAGATACACTATCATTATCCTCATTTTACTGATGAGAAACAAACTAAGGCACTCACTTCTGGGAATTTATCATAAATCAGTTTGATTAGGATCAAGGTGTGGCTCCAAAGTTCACACGCTTAACTGGTAGGCTCTAGTCTTCTTTATGTATCACAAACTGAGTTTCTTTTTATCAAAGATATGCAGTTCTTTTTCTTTTTCTTTCTTTCTTTCTTTTTTTTTTTTTTTTTCAGATAGTCTTGCTCTGTCACCAGGCTGGAGTTCAGTGGCTCAATCTCAGCTCACTGCCACCTCCGCCTCCTGGGTTCAAGCCATTCTCCTACTTCAGCCTCCCAAGTAGCTGGAATTACAGGCATGCACCACCACGCCTGGCTAAGTTTTTTTTTCTTTTTTTTTTTTTGTATTTTAGTAGACACGGGGTTTCACCATGTTGGCCAAGATGGTCTCGATCTCCTGACCTTGTGATCCACCTGCCTCGGCCTCCCAAAGTGCTGGGATTACAGGTGTGAGAAAGATATGCAATTCTTTAATTTCAAAATTCTGCTTTCTCATAGAGCTATCTGTTTCTTTTGCTTTTTTGACTCTTTCTTTATGTCTATCATCAGCTCTAAAAGCTAACTTTTCAGTGTCAGGAAAGGTGGTGCGGTTTGTATCACTGCGTAAGCATTATTACACATGTGTAACAACAATCATTGCCAGGCAGTGCTTAGGTGCTCAAACAGACTGCAGGACTGTGTCTGACACCTCAGTGTTTCAACGCATGCAATTCAAATAGTGCCTCATTAAAATTACAGATTACTGCATGCCAGGGACTCACATCACTCAACAATAGTCAAAACTATGAATGTTAAATCCATAAATGTCACGATTTCATTACAGCAGGAGCTTAGAACTAGTAAAGTGTTTCATTTTCTTAGATATTTTCTGGTGACCACCACTCCCATATACACACACATAGTTTTCTTTTGTGTCATTCTGTTGTGGAAAAGATTTCAAGAGGATTGTTTTATCTTTGAAAAACATTGCTCTGAAAACCTATGCCAGATCAATGTGAGTTACATATTTTCAAGGAAGCTTACTCTTCTACTTTTGTCTGTGTTTCTTTCAATCTACTTCTCTCTTTTTCTCCCTCACATTGCTTTGTTTGTTTTGTTCATGCACAGTATTTATATTTAACTGGAATTTTTCCAATTAAATTTTAATTATTTTCACAGCTAGAATTTTCTATTAAAAAATTCAGGAATCAAATTTAAAAAATATACAATAATTAAAGGACATTCATGTGCATTCATGATTTATACAAAGCAAAACTTACAAAAATGTGTAGGGGAAGTGATCTCTGGTATGTGTGTGATCGATGATCAATTGCTTTTGTATTTCTTTACTACCTTTTCCATTTTCATTTTTTCCCTTCTCAGGGAGGTATTTTATACCAGGAAGTGTATGTTTTTAACAAAGTTCTATAGAAAGTGTTGCCTTACTTTATACCTGTAATATTATTACATTGTTTTGGCTCTTGCTACACTGAACATTGCTTATCTAATGCTTTTGCCAATAGTTGAGGGGTTTCTTTTACTCTAATATTTTCCTTTTTTACTGTTTCTAAGGCAGTGAACTCAATGAGAGTTATAACAGCAAGTTAGTAATTCCCTAGCGTATGAATCAGCCTGGAGCTATTAAAAATGCAGGTTGCTGGGCTCCAGCCTTGGAAAATTTGATGCAGAAGGCTTAGGCTGGGACCCAGAAACCTGCACCTTAATAGCTACTCCAGCTGACTCTGATGCTGTTGCTCCATGGAACACACTTTGCAATATAGTGTTTCACAGTATTCAGTACTGAGTTAGCATCACAATATCATCTTCTAAAGGAATTCCAATACATGATATGTCAGTTGAGAAGTAAATTAAGCGCTATGGGAGTAAGAAAAGAACAGACTGGTTTACTTTGAGTTATATTTTGTCAATGATCAAGAAATGATTGCATCCATAGAGTGTTTACCATCTCCTGATTTCTTAATGTAAAAGAACAGGGTAGAGTAGTTAGAGAAAAGCATGTAGCAATTTATTTTGAGTATGAATATTCTCCCCTCCAAATATTCTATGTAATTCTTGTATTTTGAGAATTCAATACAATTTTATTTAAATAATGGGAAAGTTAATTTTGGTTATAAAGTATTTATTGAGAACACAGCATATCTTATCTGCAATTTATACTGCCTAAAATAAAGACATTTTGTGGGCCATTTGTATCCCTACCTACCCAAATTACAGAAGAGCACCTCTAGGAGCAACTCCAGAGATCTGAAAACATATGATACAAATCTCTAAATTAAAGTTTAATAGGAATTTAATTCAAGCTGCCAATAGCAGTCATAATCTACAATGGCTAATGTGACATCAGTGTCCCATGTTAATGAATGGCTTGTGTAAAGGAAGGATTTGAGAAGGAAAAATATATTTTATCTGTGACCTGTTTGGTGATTCAATCAGGAGTCTTTTAGCACTGTATTAGCTTTTCTGCCTCAGTTCCCCTATTTCCTTAGCACTTAATTATTTTCCTACAGTCTTCACTAAATTAGGGTTCCAAAAAAACTGTTTTAAAAACACACAATGCATAAATGCAATTTTGATTTAATCAAATTCAGTCATAAAATATTTATGACAATTTCATCATTTATTAATTGCTTTAAGAAAATCTTTGCCCCTCATCTAGAAACTTTTGTGTAATAAAAATACATTATAACTTTAAAAAATTTTAGGATTGACAACTAGAATTAGCAAAACCAAAGCTAAAACCAAACATTTGTTAGGACTGTAAGTTCAGACCCTTCTAATTGGTAGGTATTTCTGGAACTAATTACTGGGTACTCTGTTGATTGCTGTCCTGCATGCCAGATTTCTGTTCAGATGAGTTGGTTAGAGCATCTTATTGTAGAAGGTCAAAACACTTGGTCACCTCTAGGTCTTATGTAATTGCTGATCTTACATAATTAATTGAATATTTTAAAAAAATCTTATTCTGCAGGCATAATGAAGCTAGGGATTTGTGGGTGGATCAAAGCAAATCCATCATTGTTTCTGGAAAAGGAAATCAAAATATAAGTCCTGCCAGTAGTAGGTGAGTAACATCACCTTTCCATATGAGGCCGATATAGCACCAAGAGCCCTCCCACATGGTTCTTGGGTATGATTCATCACTAACTTGCTCTGTCACCCTGGACAAATCACTCAACTCCCCTACATGAGGGCCAAGAGAAACTTGAGGTTACCATGTGAAAGTACTTTCAAAACTTCTATAAAAAATGCCCCCATTGCCTTACGAAGAGGGTGCCATTTTATTATGACCGACATATGCAGAAAATTACTAGGAAGTTTGTACTGGGAAAAGACACGAAAATCATGGGAAAAATAGCAAGGAAACTATTTAGCTTAGTAAAATCATAACTGTAGAAATTCTGTAAAATTTTCTTCTAGAGTTTATTAGATTCCATAGAGTCATAAAAATCTTTAATCAAAAAAAAGAAATAATACACATTTACATAATGCGTACTGTTTGCCTGACACTCTTCTAAGTATTTAACAAAAGGTAGGTCTCATCTCTCAAGAAGGTTAATTAGTTTTTGGTTTTGTTTAGTACCTAGCACTGGGGAGATGACCTCCTAGAACTGCGATTTCAGGGTTAACAAGACTAACCTAAAAAAATTTAGCTCCTGTTCATTCCTGTTGATGTTTTGTAATCCATGGCAGAATTTTAGCATTCTATTTTAAGATTTTAATCGCTGGAAAATTCAAATCCTCTCGAGATTTAGCATGCATGAATGTTTGATGCTTTCTGAGAGTTTTCCACAGTAGGTAGAAGGCAAGAAGTATTTCCATGAGTGTCTAATATAGAAGACGGGGCCAGTGAGCAGAAAGGGATTCACTAAGAATATCAAACTGAAGAAAAAGTATACAGAATACTGATTACAGGAAATGAAAAAGGTATCTAAGGTGATGTATGTATGAATAAAAAACTGAGGCTCAAAAACCAATTTCCTACTTTATAATGTTTCCTAGGACCCCTGCCTTCATGCTATAAACAGAATAACCTACTAAGTATGACTCTTTAACTTACATATATTTATCAGTTTTGTCCCATTCCAAGTTTTCCCTGATAACAAAGGAAGAGAAAAGTTACAGGGATGGGGGTGACAGGAGGTAAATTAAAACTGTTAATTAGCCAAAAGAAGAGACTATTATCCTATAAAGAGCATAACATTAAATATAATATTAATTCAGACAACATATTTATTAAGTGCATATATACAAATGGGAAAGACAAGTAATAAGTAAATGCAAAATTAAATAGATTGCATACAAAGGAGATAGAGATGATTGCTAGAGAGGAAATTAAAGAAGAATAAAGCTGAAGTATATTGTTGGTGGTGGAGTTATTTTAAATGGAGTGACAAGAGAGGGTTCTGTAATCAATTTGTATTGAAGCAGACCTAAATGAAGTGGCAGAGGTTGATGTGCAGATGTGTGAGTGAATAGATTGCCAGGCAGTGAGAACTGTAAGTGCAAAGGCTGTGAGGCAAGTGCATGCTTGGTGTATTCAAAGAATGAAAATACAGTCAGTGCAAATGGAGTGATGTATTAGATGACAAAAGCTGGAGGAAATGAGATTCATGAGGCAATGAGCTCCTGATCACTCATGCCTTGAGGACACTGTAATGACTTTGAGCTTTACTTTGAAAGTATTGAGAAGCCGTTGGAGAGTAAAGTATATTAGTCTGGCTGCTTTGCTGGGACTAGACTTAAAACCAGCCCAAATGTCCCATGGAACAGATGCTCATGGTTTATTTTGAATTAACATAGAAATTGACCCTCCCAGTTTTACAGCTTGAGAAAGTTAACATTTGTCTTATCTGAGCTCCTTTCTCAGGAAACCAATTATCAGGCCTCCCAGCTAGCATCAAGAAACTGAAATTTACCAGATCACTGCATCTGGACAATGACACTCCAGACCCTTCATTCATCATGATTACTTCCGTACCCCTCCCTAATTCCCGTTTTCCCACACACGGTTACTTTTTTTTTTTCCTGCTGTATAAACCCCTAATTTTAGTAAGTTGAAGAGATGGATTTGGGACTGATTTTCTATATCCTTGCCTGCAGCACCTGAATAAAGCCTTCTTCCTTGGCAATACTTGTCTCAGTGACTGGCTTTCTGTTTGATGAGCAACAGGGCCTAGACCAAATCCCTGGTGTTTTGGTAACTGTATTAGTCCATTTTCACACTGCTATAAAGAACTACCTGAGACTGGGTAATTTATGGAGAGAAAAAGGTTTAATTGACTCACAGTTCTGCAAGGCTAGGAGGCCTCAGGAAACTTCCAATCATGGCAGAAGGCAAAGGCGAAGCAAGGACCTTCTTCACACGGCAGCAGGAGAGAGAGAGAGAGAAAGGGAAGTGCCACACTTTTAAACTATCAGATCTTGTGAGAACTCACTCACTATCACGAGAACAGCATGGAGAAAATTGCCCCATGATTCAATCACCTCCCACCTGGTTCCTCCCTCGACACATGGGGAGTACAATTACAGAAGAGATTTGGGTAGGGACACGGATTCAAACCATGTCAGTAACAGACTGTGGGAAGCCAGATGGATGAAGAGAAACCAGCTAGGAAGCAATGATGGTTAGGATCAAGGTGGAGCAATGTAAGTGGTGAGAACTGGTAAAAAAAAAAAAAAAAGTCAATAAATATATTTGGTTATGAATTTTTTCATTAAAACAAATACTAGTTAGCAGGTACATGGGTCAAGTAGAGTGTTCAATGCTGGGGAAATAACAAACAGGACAAAGTCCATGGCTGCCATCAGTAAATGCATAGCTTAATGGGGGCAGATGTATAAACACGGTTTTAATTTCTTGTATGCTAATTGAACTGAGTAAAAAGGAAAGAATGATTACTTTTGCTTAGGGAATGGGAAGCATCCACACAAACTACCCAGAAGAAAAGATGCTTGGGGTCAATAAAGAGGAGCACAAGTGTGGCAGAAGGTAAAGGAAGGCAAAGAGAGGGTTGCCAACAGCTTAGACAAAGGAACATGGCCATGGACAAGGGGCAGTTAGTAGTGTCGTATGTCAAATGTATCTATTCCAGCCCAGAGTGGTAGTGAACAGAGCTGGGAAAATATGCAGTGAGGGCAGGAAAGATGATGAGATAATCTGTGTATCACGATGAGGGTTTTGCACACTTTTGGCAAAATTATGGGAAATCATTGAAGGATTTTATAGAACGAAGTAGAATCAGCTTTACATCCTAGAAATATCAAAATTCTTTGTCAATAGGAGCATTTCTATTTAACTCTAGTTACATAATTAAATTTTGGCAACAGAGAACTATATATAGTAAACAATATTATACTGCTTACTTTTCAATGGCAAACAATCTTTTATTGACCAGTTACTGTGTCAGGCATTGGGTAGAGGGCATTGCTCACACAAATTCATCAGATCCTCACTAATGCCCAGTGAGGTTATTACTATTCTTATGACCCCTTTTTAAAGATAGAGAAACAAATGCTTAGAGTTTCAGCAATTTACCAAATTCGCACATAGATAGTGACAGGAGGGGCAGGCTGGGCTGGGCTTCCAACCCAGCATCACAGGCCATGCTTTTCATCACTCTAGATAGTGCTTTGATATTCTTGAAAGGGCAACAAAGGTGACTAGGAACAGGCTCATCTAAAGACTGATTACATTAAATAAAATCTCTTCACAACAGGCTGACCTAAATTATAATTTCTTAATTTAATTATGTACGTTGCAAAGAATGAAAGGAAATTAATAATGTTCCAGATGTTGGGAATGAATTCATTAAGTGTTTAGAATGAATTTACATATAGATTTGTTGAGTGACACCATTTTCATTAGAGCTTCCTGGTATAAATTTTGACTTGTAAAGACAGATATTTAAATCCACTTCGGCTATGTCCACCCAAGCCAGGAAAGTTTTCTTGAATGAAATGTTCTCACTCCTTTGCAAACTCTTTTCTCGATAATCTGCAGAATTTGGCTGCAGTTGGAGCTGTCCAGTCCCTGCTGCTCAATGCAATGAAACTTTCCTGCCTAAAGAAATTCAAGGAATAAAGAATTAAGGCTGAAAGGAAGGAGAGAAAGTGATTATCAGAAGTTCAAATCCTGTTGGCAATAATTTGTTAGAGGTTGAGAAGTAATTACTGGTACATTGGATTTGCTACTAGCAATCCTTTTAAATACATTCTATACTGGAAAAAATAATCCAGACTCAAAATTTCTCAGAGAATTACCAAGTTATCTGGAGAATGTCCAGAAATGTGAAATCAAAGATCAAGTCCAAATGTCCAGGGTCAGTTTCTAAAAAGCAGATTAGCTGGATGCAAGGGACAATTTCATGTGAAAAGATAAAATTCCTAATCCACTGGCAAAAGTATCTATAAATAAATCACTTAAACAAGTTTCTTTTGTACATTTAAAAAATAAACATAAGACAATTATCTGGCTTGCTTTGAAAAGTTTGTTGAAGGAAACTGTTGCAAACACTAAAGGAGATTAATCATGACTTGAGGTCATGATTAAACAGAGGTAAGGGTTTAATTCAGTTTAGATTTTTTAATATTCAGTAAGATAGATAAAAGGAACAAAAGTTAATTTCAAAACATTATTTAGACTTTAATATCAAGTTATCAAGTTATCATGTACAGTACTATGTCTAAGATAAGACATATCTTTGATAATATAGTAAGTCTCGACAATGCACCAATCTCTTAATATTTACTATAATATTTTATTGTCTCATCTTTTACATAGTATATACTGAAATTAAATTACTTTTAAAATCCTCATTCTCCTGTTTTACATTATTCTTGCACTAGTTTGCTCAGTCCTTTCAAGGTTTAATCTGGTTCAGCAAATGTGTCCGTGCATCAAAGTCTTCACTCCTCTGAAAAGGGCAAGTTTTTACCTGGCCCAATGCCCTGTGTTGTTCAGACATCAGACGTAGTTTGCTATGTCACTCCTCATTGCTCTGAGGTTAAAACTGATTTTGTGGAGGTGGCTGGCAAGGGTCTCTTGTAATTGTTCTCATCTTTGTTGTTATGGAGATGGAACTCATACAGTTTTCTCCCTGCTTAGTTTATCCTGCTTCATATCCAACAGCACAGTAAACAACCGATTAGGTGACCTACTTAGGTCTGCCAGCATGAATTCACAGACTTCTGTTATTTAAGGTGTGTGATTACTTGAATCTTCCCCTGTGGTCCAGCTTTTTATTTCTACTAACTTTATATTTTCAGTATGTTGTTTATAAGTGGATTCATTTGGTCTAAATACTTTGTTTATTGCCTTCTGTTCAGAAAGAAGTAAGAGACTGGGTCCTAGGCTGAAAATGTGAATTTTAGATCTATTATATTGACATAATCCTAAAATCTATACTTCTTCAAGGACACAAAATCGTGCAGCATGCCAAAACAGTGCCCTGATGTTGTCAGGAACACTCAACACCACTTCTCACAATTACGAGCAGCTGAAGAAACAAAGAGGCAAGAGGAAATAAGTGTGGTTCAATTTGTCTTTCCTGGCTTACATTACAATAAATGAGAGGGGAGAAAGCAAAAGAGGTTGAGTTAAGGTGTAATGAGAAGGGGGAGAGGGTAAAGTATCCTTTGGAGAACATAGCGTACTATAAAGAAGGTTTGTAGAAGTCTGGCGACATGAGTTTAAATTTTGACTCCATGGAAGATGCTGTTGGTGGCCTGCCCAGAATCCCATTACTGGATTGGTATACCAGCTCTCAATTTCAGAGTTGGCTGCAAATGGCTCACAGCTGTCCTGAAAGCTGCCTCACCCAGGAAGTTATGCTTATCCTCCTCCTCCAGGTGGCCTACATACAATGACCTATGCATGCAAAAGTCAAGCCCCTTTTTCTTGAATTGGGGTCAGTTCTGTAATAGGCATTATGCTTCATTGTCCTCTCTAACGAAATGAGGGAGATTAGTGACACTCATTGTTTCCTTCCAGCTCTAAAATTCTGTTTTGGAGTAGTCAAGACCATTGGATCATTTTTATCAGTAAGTTCTTTCTGCTTCAGATGTTCTGTGTGTTTTTTAATGTTGGGCATTTTGGTATTTGATGCAGGCTGATCATGACTAAGTCGTCATTCAATTCCAGTTTTCTTCTTTAGCTATTTTTTCCTTTGCCTTTGAGTGTACATGCACTGGAATGGGGAGACAAATTACCTAAAGCAATGCGGCTATAAATGTATTAATGATTCCTAACTTCAGGAATGTGTGCCAGCATATTGGCCTTGTTACTGGGAAGCAGGTAAGCGTTCTCATCTTAACTGTTCTTTAACTCTAGAAAAGAAGAAACAATTCACCTTATTTTCTTATCTTGCACAACTATTAAACAGTGCACAAAAATAACCTCCTTTGATTGGGAAATAGTTCAGCAAATCATCTGAATTAGCATCCATGCACAGGATTGTAAAATATTAGAAAAACATTAGAAGAATGTTCTTAAAAGCAGGACAGATAACCTCCTGGATGCGTTCTTGCTAAAGCAAGGTCTATGCTGTCTGATTAAAGTCACAGCCTGAGGCATAATGGCACAATTCACCTCACATCCTTAACAACCAAAACTGTCTCTAGTGAGTATTGTGAAGATGTGTAAATTGACATCATCTCCGATTTTTAGCAATTTCCAGTAAGAATTTTGAAGTGAAATTGTGACTCTAAGCTCCAAGCACAATCTCAGACAACACAGCAACCTTGTAGGCCAGTGAGAAATGTACAGAGATCTCTGTCAGGTACAGGATAGTCAGGTATGTCACTTCTTGTTGAATAACAACGAGGCACAGTTGCATGCATCTTGGCCCTCCAAAAAGTACTTGAGATCTGGAATAAAGACCAGCAAGTAATGTTTGAGACTACTCACTGGAACAGAATAGCAATTTCTTCAAACCCTCAAGGCAATATAACAGACATAGATAAATGTACAATTAAAAAAAATGGTCTGTACAAACATGCAAACCCCCTCTTTGGAATAGTAGATTAAAAACATCTAAATTGCTTTGAAGCTTCATAGGCATTTGAATTTTTAATCAATTGAAAAATATCATATTGACTGTTTACAAGTTGTAACATGCTTACATATTTATTTGATCCTTGTTAAACATTACTGCTATAATTGGTGCTGGATTAAAAGCCCAATAAAATATAAATGAAATAAGGTCTTATGAGGGTGTTAGTGTTTCTCTATTTGCATCTCTCCCTCAACTCCAATTCACTTCTACTCGTCTCTGTGCCTGCAAATGTTGAGCCCTGCAGTGTAAATTACCGGGGCTCCTTGTCTTCTGGCTTCCAGGTGAATTGGGCCAATAGGAGGAACTCACAGGAAACAGGAGGGTCGGGGGAGAGAGAGGCTGGGCATTGCATCCCCTTCTTTCTTTCTGTATCTCCAGTCTGGTAGGGGCTGCCTAATCCACAACTGTTGAGCAACTGACTCCTGTTGCATGGCTGCAGCTCCTGAGACTCTTGTATAATAAAATCATTTCCTCCTCTCACGCTGCAGGTGGTGGTTTCATGCTGTGCTAGCCTAGCTGCTGGCTGCCCACTCCTCTGTAGATACTCCCTTACTCAAATCCTCTTAACAATCCTAGTGGAGTGTGTCTTGTTTCTTGCCAGGCCACTGACTAATATATGAACTCTCCTTCTATTCAGACTCTGTTAGGTTAAAATTAGGAAATCTCAGTCTTTCTCAAATGCCTGCTTATAGCAGAAAGGGTCAGGGTACACAGTATAGAAGGAAAGAGGGCTGATTTCTTCATGTGGAAGTATTTCAAAAAGAGATTCCTACTGCACCGTCCACCACACCAAACCCCTTCGCTTGCACCTCTGCAGCATTCTCCCTTCTCATTATTTATCCAGTACACTGAGTACTCCCCTGCCTCAGGTCTTCATTCTTGCTGTTTCCTCTAAATATTTCTCTGAAATGTCTGGAGGAATAGTGTTTGTTTGCCTCCTCACTTCTGCAGCATTATGCCCAAGCTCACATTCTCGTAGAGGCTCTGACATGGTTTGGATTTGTGTCCCTGCCCAAATCTCATGTCAAATTTTTATCCCCAGTGTTGGAGGAGGTCCCTGGTGGGAGGTGATGGGGGTGGATTTACCCCTTGATAATCTCCCGATAGTGAGTTCTCACAAGATCTTGTTTAAAAGTGTGTAGTAGGCCAGGCACGGTGGCTCACGCCTGTAATCCCAGCACTGTTGGTGACTGAGGTGGGAGGATCACTTCAGCCTGGGAGGCGGAGGTTGCAGTGAGCTGAGGTGGGTGGCACCACTGCACGCCAGCCTGGGCAACAGAGTGAGGCCTTGTCTAAAAAAAAAAATTAATAAAAATAAAAGTGTGTCACACTTCCTTCTCTCTCTTCCTCTTGCTCCACCTTGTAGGAAAGATGTGTCTGTTTCTCTTTTGCCTTCCACCATCATTGTAACTTTCCTGAGATCTCCCCAGCCATGTTTCCTGTAGAGCCTATGGAACCATAAGCCAATTAAACCTCTTTTCTTTTTAAATTACTTAGTCTCAGGTAGTTCTTTATAGCAGTGTGAGAACGGACTAATACAGGCCGTCTTTGTTTGCCTCAGATAAAATTCCCACTCCAGACCCTCTATCCCTTCACCCCAGTTAAGTTTAATCATGGGACTTATTTTCAACCAATGTTATTTATTTACATGTTTCAAGTATGCTTATCTTTACTAGAATATTTTTTTCATGATGGTATTTTCATCATCAATTTACTCTGCAGGGCTCAACATTCGCAGGCATAGAGACAAGTAGAAGTGAATTGGAATTGAGGGAGAGATGCAAATAGAGAAACACTAGCACCCTCTATCAGACTGTATTTCATTTATATTTTATTGGGCTTTTAATCCAGAAGCAATTATAGCAGTAATGGTTAACAAGAATCAATTTTCTTGCACACATTCGTAGCACAATATACATTTTTTGAATGAGTGAATAATGAGAAAGAAACACATGATAAGATGTTCCACTGAATGATAAAATTCAATGGAACATCTACACCCTCTTTTCTGGGGGATAAGGGCTAATTTATCTACAAGGTTCTTTGAACTCCTTAAAGATTAGAGACTGAAAAAAGTGCCCCAATTGCAAATTAAAGTTTTACCAATGTACCATATGAAATCTACTTTAATCTGTAGGTGAAGTAAACTATAGGTTACGTTCTTCAAGAAAATTTAAAAATGTCATTTCATTGTATTTCTGCTTCTAGGTAAACATGAAGAACAACAACAACACAGTTTCTAGCTCTAGCTCAGGGCTAAATGTCCTGAGGATAATAGCATGAAGTGCAGAGGGAAGAATAGCCCAGAGTCCTGATTCAGACTTACCAAGTAGAATTTCTTCTTTCTTAACAATGCAAGGGGCAGCACTAGATAATTGGAGGACTTGGGGAAATTGAAGAAACTTGGGAGCAGAAACCACAACAAAATCACAGCACGGTAAAGCTGTAACACATTGTGGTTTCAGACAGATGTATCTGTACTTGGTTTTAAACATTCCAGTTCAGGAGAGTCACAATCTTCAGTAGTTTCTATTTAAGGGCTGAAGATTCTTCCACCCCAAATATTTTCCTTAACACTTGCCTACGTTCCCTATGACATATACTGTGCTTATTTCATCCTATGTTGAGGAGGTGTATGTAAATGTTGGTCACTATTCTTGGTAAAATAATCCTATCTAGTGAGATCATTTAATTACCTTATTTACCTCCATTTATCATTCAACCGAAATAGAACCTGCTGCATTTAGTAGGTGCTCAAGTAATCATTTGCTGAATTGAACTCAATGTCCTGTCTTCACAGTTGTTTCTTTTATAATTATTTTACTTTTGCTATTTGGTTTAATGTCTCACTTTTTAACATACTTTCCCCCCCCCACCATTGTTGTAATATAATTGACAAATGAAAACTGGGTACAGTGGCACTTTCCTGTAGTCACAGCTACTCAAGAGGCTGAGGCAGGAAGATTCCTTGAACCAAGCAGCTGGAACCAAGCCTGGGCAACATAGTGAGAACTCATCCCAAAAATAATAAATAAAAACTAAAAAAAACCCAAGTGTATATAATCAAGGTACACAACATAATGTTTTGATATATGTATACATTGTGAAATGATTACCACAATCAAGCTAATTAATATACCCATTGTTTCACACAGTTAATGTTTTTACTTTGTGTGTGTGGGGAAAAACACTTATGATCTATTCTCTTAGCAAATTTCAAGTCTACAACACAGTATTGTGTGACTAACTATATCCACCATGGTATACATTAGATCTGCAGAACTTATTCACTGTATATTAGTACTCCTTGATCAACATTTCCACATATTTCCCTCTCTTCATTCTCTGGAAGCCACCATTCTATTCCCCACTTCTAGGAATTCAACTTATTTAGATTCCACATAGAAGTGAGATCATGTAGTATTTGTCTTTCTGTGCCTGGCTTATATTACTTAGTATAATGTCCTCTCGGTTCATCAAGATTGCTGGAAATCACAGGATTTTATTCTTTTTTTTATGGCTGAGTAGTATTTCATTTTACATATATATCATATTTTCTTTATTTATTTTGGCTATTATGACTAATGTTGCAGTACAAGTGGGAATACAGATACCTTTTGAGATACTGATTTCATTTCCTTTGAATAATGATATAGATTTTGTGACCCCGCCCAAATCTCATGTTAAATTATAATCCCCAATGTTAGAGAAGGGGCCTAGTAGAAGGTGACTGGGATCATGGAGGCAAACTTCCCCCTTGCTGTTCTCATGATAGTGAGTTCTCACAAGATCTGGTTGTTTAAAAGTGTGTAGCACCTCCCCTTCTCTCTTCCTCCTGCTCCAGCCATGTAAATTGTACCTCCTTTCTCTTCTCCTTCTACCATGATTGTACGTTCCTTCAGGCCTCCTTCAGTCATGCTTCCTGTACAGCCTGTGGAACTGTGAATCAATTAAATCTCTTTTCTTTATAAATTACCTAGTCTCAGGTAATTGCTTTACAGCAATGCTAGAATGGACTAAAACATGTATATCTATATGCCCAGAAATGAAATTGCTGGATCATGTTGGTCTTTCTATTTTTAAATTTTTGAAGAACCTCCATACATTTTCCATAATGGCTATACAAATTTACATTTCTACAGACATTGTATAAAGATTCCCTTTTCTCCACATCCTCATCAATATTTGTTACCTTTTGTCTTTTTGAAGCCATTCTACCAGGTATGAGATGATATATCATTATGGTTTTAATTTGCATTTCCCTGATGATTAGTGATGTTGAGCATTTTTTATATACCTGTTGGTCATCTTCATATCGTCTTTTGAGAAATGTCTATGCAGGTCCCTTGGCCTCTTTTAAATTGGGTTATTAGTTTTCTTGCTATTGAGTTGTTTGAGTTTCTTACATATAGCTTTATATTAATGTCTCATCTGATGTATGGTTTGCAAATATTTTACCCCATTCCATAGTTTGTTTTTCACTCTTTGGTTGTTTCCCATGTTGTGCAGAAGGCTCAGTTTGATGCAATCTTATCAGTCTATGTTTTCCTTTTGTTACCTGTGATTTGAGGCCATACGGAGATATGGTTTGGATTTGTGCTCCCACCCAAATCTTATGGCAAATTGTAATCCCCATTGTTGGAGGAGGGGCCTGATGGGAGGTGATTGGATCATGGGGGTGTATTTCCCTCATAGTGAGTGAGTTCTCACAAGATTTAGTTGTCTAAAAGTGTGTAGCAACTCTCCCTTCATCTTCTTCCTCCTTCTCCAGCCATGTAAGACATGGCTGCTTCCCCTTTGCCTGCTGCCATGATTGTAAGTTTCTTGACACCTCCCCAGCCATGCTTCCTGTACACCCTGTGAAACTGTGAGTCAATTAAACCTGTTTCTTTATAAATTACCCAGTGTGAGGTAGTTCTTTACAGCAGTATGAGAACAGAATAATACATGAGGTCATATCCAAAAAATCATTGCTCGGACCTATTTCAAGAAGCTTTTTTCCTATGTTTTCTTCTAGTAATTTACAGTTTCAAGTCTTACATTTAAATATTTAATTCATTTTGAGTTGATTTTTGTATATGGTGTGAGATAATTCCATTCTTTTGCATGTGGATATTTAGTTGTCCCAATACCTTTTATTGAATAGGCTGTTTTTTCCCCATTGTGTGTTCTTGCCATCTTTATTGAAGATTAGTCAACCATATATGAGTGAAATTTGTGTATATGTGCTTTATTTTGTGTTCCATTGGTTTATATATCTGTTTTTATGTTAGTATTCTACTGTTTTGATTATTATAGCTTTGTATTATATTTTGAAATCAAGTAGTGTGGATGCCTCCAGCTTTGTTCTTTCTCCGTATTTCCTTGGTTATTCAAGGCCTTTTGTGCTTCCTTCTGGTTTTAGGATTGTGTTTTATATTTCTGTGAAAAATGTCATTGGAATTGTGATAGGCATTGCATTGCTTTGGGTAGTATGAACATTTTAACACAATCAATTCTTCTAATCCATGAACATGGGACGTCTTTTCATTTACTTGTGTCTTCTTCAATTTCTATTATCAATGTTTTATAGGTTTTGGTGTACAGATCATTTACCTCCTTTGTTAAACTTATTCCACAGTAGTTTGCTTTTGGTTGCTATTGTAAATGAGATTATTTTCTTAATTTTGTTTTTTGGATAGTTTGTTGTTAATGTAGAGAAATGCAATGATCTTTACATGTTGATATTTTTCCTGAAACTTTACTTAATTGGTTTATTAGTTCTAACAGTTTTTTGAAGAAGCCCTTAGCATATTTTATACATAAGATCATGTCATCTGCAAACAGCAACAATTTTACTTCTTCTTTTCTATTTGGGTGTCTTTTATTTATCTTTCTTGCTTAATTGCTCTGTTCAATATTTCCTGTATTATATTGAAAAGAAGTGATGGGATTGGGCATCCTTGTCATATTTCTGATCTTACAGGAAAAACTTGTTGCTTTTCACCATTAAGTATGATGTTAGTTATGGGCTTTCATATATATCCTACATTATGTTGAAGTATATTCCTTCTATAACTAATTTGCTGAAAGGAAGTTGAATTTTGTCAAAAATGTTTGCATCTATTGAGATGATTATATGATTTTCATCCTTAATTATTTTCATGTAGTATATCACATTTATTGATTTACATATTTTGAGCCATTTTTGCATCTTTGGAACAAATCCCACTTGATCATAGAATATGATTCTTTAAATATGCTGTTGAATTCATTTTACTAGCATTTTGTTGACCATTTTTGCATCTTTGTTTATCTAGAATATTGGCCTGTAATTTTATTTCCTTGTCATATTCTTGTCTGGCTCTGTTATCAGAGTAATGCTGGCCTTAAAAACTAAATTTGGAAGTGTTCCTTCCTTTTCAATTTTTTTGGAAGAGTTTGAGGAGGATCAGTATTAATTTTTTATTAAATATTTATTAGAATTCACCAGAGAAGTCAGTAATTCCTGGGTTTTCTTTCTTGTTGGTGGGAGGTTTTTGGTTATTGGTTTAATCTCCTAACCCATTATTGGTCTGTTTTAATATGTATATTTTTAACTCAATCTCTGAGACACTGAAAATGCCCTGTAAAGTTTACAAAATATGAGATTTGTTTGAAATTTGACCATATCAAGAGTATTAATCTTAAAATGAACCTTAATCTTAGGATTAATACTCTGACCATAATGAGTATTAAGATTAAGAGTACCTGAGCATGTTAAGAGTATTCTTTTTTATTTTTATTTTTTTTTTGGATGAAGTCTCGCTCTGTCATAAGGCTGGAGTACAGTAGCATGATCTCGGCTCACTGCAACCTCCGCCTCCTGGGTTCAAGCAATTCTCCTGCCTCAGCCTCCCAAGTAGCTGGGACTACAGGCGTGTGCCACCACAGACAGCTAATTTTTGTATTTTTAGTAGAGATGGGGTTTCACCATGTTGGCCAGGATGATCTCGATCTCCTGACCTCGTGATTCGCCCACCTTGGTCTCCCAAAGTGCTGGGATTACAGCCGTGAGCCACTACGCCCGGCCAAGAGTATTCTTTAAAGCTTAAAGAAAATGGTTCTCAAAACTGCTTGCACTTTTAGAATCCCTATGGAAACTTAAAAGAAATGATGCCTAGAGTCATACCCAGAGAGAATGATTTAATATGTATTCAATAGCACCTGAATATTGGCACTTTGCAAAACTTTCCCCTGCATTTTTGTTTTGTTTTGTTTTTTGCAACAAAGGATTGGCACCACTACCTTAGAGGATCCAGGTTTTTGGATTCATTTTTGTATTAACTTATAACACACCTGTTTAATTTAAAAGAAACCCTGATAACAACATGACCCAATGGGCAGATGGCTGGATACTTGTCTGGATATCTTCAATTTTTGTATGTCATGTGGATGCAGCCTTATTTTATCAGCCAACAAGGAGGATTAGTTGGAAAAAATACAAACATATTTATCTCTATCAGAGTAGGAAGAATCACACAATTGGTAGAGTTTATCTTTGACTCTCTAAAGAACAGTTCACACAGTTTCAAGCCTGCCTTCCAGCAGAGATGGAAACATCAGACAAACTGCCTATCTGACATATCCATAATAATTTACTGTACCATGCCTTTCCCTGCTCTGTTGTTCATTTGTACTGTCAAGCACGATAAGTGAACAAAGATAGACACACTGTTAACATTTAAATATTACAATGCTTCCCTGTCTTATCATCTATTTTCTTTCCATCCATCTCTTTTCCTTTTTTCTTCATTTAGCCTCTTTTTACAGCTTCCCTCCTCCATCTTAAGAAGCTTTTAAGAAAATTAGGGTTATTTTTTGTAAGCAAGTGACACTGTGATGAATTCTTCCATATGACGTATGTAGTGCAGATTGCCTTACTTAAATGATTAATTAAAATTGATCATAAAATAATGCTAACTTACTGAGCCCTCTCCATTACTTTTGAATCCTTTGTTTTTAGAGACAATCATGAGATGTGCTGCAGCAATAGTGTTAGTCTGTGAGCAAGGAATTCTTTGAGCTATGGAAGGCTAGAAGCTTCTCTAACATTTGATGCTTTCAAAGGAGGCAGCAGAATGTCCTTTGGGGACACCCTGCCAGGTTTTATAGAATTTGTTTTCTTTTCTATTGGGAAATGTGGCAATTGCATCCTAGGGACTTCGGTAGACATAAAAATGTAGCATTCTAATTATGTCTATATGGATGAAAGATTTATTTTTAGCTCTTTGAACATTTAAATGTGTACTTCTAGTGTTATCTAACAAATTATAAGACACTTTATGAAATGGTATTGTCTTATAATAGATCCTAAGAGACAAGAGAAAAATTGCTGAGGGCAGGATTTCAGGCCCTGCAGCCCTTATCTTTACCTGTCATCAAAACCCTCTGTTCTAACCAATTGACTGGAATCCAGCCTATAACATTATTCGGGAATAAAGACCACACAATGATTGCTGTAAAAAAAAGGTAAATATAAACAAATGTAAACTATTCCGAGGAATAATTAAATGTGGCTGAATTTTCCACATCTTCATGTCAGATATGTTAAACATAAATACAGAAGGGGAGAGGGTGACCCTGGTATTTTTACTTTATACAGAAGAGAGAAGTGTAGCACCTTTATGACCTTCTGGCTGTGTTTCCTCAATCAGACAAAAAGTGCTAGTAAATTCAGGGCAGTTTGAGGAGTCAGTTTTACTGATTATTAGGTAATTCAATCAAAATGAATGATCTCAATATTTCATTTAGATATACCCTGGAAATCTGACACAGAGACAGAGTAATCAAAGGCTCCTCTGTTTTGGCTACATCAACATCATAATCATAATCAGACATTAATTGATGTTTGGACAAGGTGGTAATCATTGGTGCTGTGAACAGTAATGAAGAGGTATTAGACACATCAGAATAATAATGTGAATAGAAGGCTGAAATGTTATTCTCCAACAAACAAGAAACAAATATTCAAAATTGTAAGCAGAAAAATGCTGCAACGTTACAAGATTCTATGCAGTGTTACTTGGTTTGCAGATGAAGTCAGGACTTAACTTGAATCAGAATTACTAAACCCCTAAATAGACCTATTCCTGCTTGCCATGCCCAAATCCCTCTTGGTTCAAATTTTACAATAAAGAAGGCATACTACACATTTTTAAGTACATGAGATCATGAGAAAGTATTTAATTTTTACATACTTGTGATTTGGAGAAAGAACTTACTTTTCATGAAGCATGAGAGGAAATTGAGGATGAGCATTTGGATTACTTTCTGACTTGAACACCTGGGAAAGTATATGTATTTTCAAGTATAAGTGAATAGCCCTGGAAACAGAAGCACAACTCTAGGAACAATAACTAGTATTTATTGAGTGCTTACTATGTGCAAGGTGTTGTTCTAAGCCTTTTGCATTAATTAACTCATCTAATCCTCATTACAATCCTATTTGGTAGGTAGTATTATTATCACCATTTTACAGAATAATTAAGACGCACAGGTTAAATAAACAGAGCAAGGTCACAGAGCTGGTAAATGGCACAGCTTGTATTTGAACCAAAAAATTCTGGGTCCAGAGTCTACAGAAAAACTAACACACTAGAGTGCCTTGACGCATTAGGGTGATTTTTAAAAAAATCTTTCTTGTCTCTGGCCAGGATGCTACCACAGCCTTATATAAAGATAGTTACTTTTTATTATGCATATTTCAGATTATCAAAAGTTCAATGTGTATGGTGAAAAGCTGAGCCTAGGTCAAAAAATAATGAGATGATCATCAGTCGCCAGAGGGCACATTTGTCTATGGTCTTGAAAGCCTCTGGAGGGAGGGGACGGGGTATAGGAAGAGGGGAGCTAAGAGTACATGGCCTAGCTGAATTTTCCTGGGCATGAATACCAGCTTGGACCGCAGTGGAAGTGCCAACAGATGACAAGCTTCACAAATCAATGATACAAGTTTTCTGTGGAGGTGGGGCGGGGGGACGTAATGTTTATCTATGAAGAAAGGCTTTATTTTTGGCTCATCTGAGGCAACGAGGTCATCAGGCTACACAGGGAATAGGTACAATTCAGGGAACAATATGGGACTGAATAAATAAGCCTGAATTTTGCATCTCATATGTTTACTCACTCTATCACAAAGAAGATCCTATGATATGTTCTAAGGGCCCTGGGTAGGGGCTCTCAGGCTAAGGACCATGATGAAACAAACCTTTGCATTTTAATAGACAGTGATGTTGAAGGGTGAATTACTGGTCTGTGTAATTCCAATATAATTAGTCAGTGCTTTCAAAATGGTTGACTGAAGAAGTCACTGTACTTGAGGTCCAAATTAACATAATCTAAATCCTCTAGAGAGGAGATATTACAATTTCCTTTCTCTCATAAGGGTCAGAAGTCAGAAGACTATTGTTCTTTCTAGGGTTTAGCCAATGACCCTTTTTATAACAAATATTTTGTAGTGCTCCCTTTTTCATTCTAAGATGAAATTTTAGATACTATCTTACTTGTAGTATAAAGATCAATATAAGAGTGGTGATGGTATCACAGGTGTTTTTCATATATCCAAACCCATCAAATTGTACTCCTTAATACGTGCAGCTCTTTGTGTATCAATTATACCTCAATAAAGCTGTTAACAATCAATATATCTGATTTCATTACAAAATAAAAATCAATGAAATAAATTTAAATGAAGTAATACACATTTCATTATGTAAATATTCAGTCAGGATCACACAAGAAAATAAAATGAAGTAGTAAGATGCTTGCACCTACACATAGAATTCCAGAAATGTGACTGTTCCAAATCCAGATTGATGTAGGTGTATTGAACTGGTTGTACAGGGTGACTCAACCTCCACCAAGTGACACTGTTGTCAGGGACATGATTTTACAAAATTGCAAACAAATCTTGGCTAAAATCCAGATAAAGCAAAGTAAAATCTTCCTACCATTTGGCAAAGACTGGTATTCCCAGAAAAATTATCTTAGGGAAAACTATGCTTATTGTAAAATGTGGTTAGATTCTAAGCTCAGATTATAAATATTTTTTCATCCACATAAGAGACCAGCAGGACATTTAAAAGTCATTTGGGACAATTCTTGGTCGGTAGGCCTCCTCCACACACTGCAGAACATGCAGTCCTCCCTTGTGAAAAGCAAGTGGTGCCCTCTCTTATGATAACCAAAAATACCCTATGCCTTTCCAAAATTCCTCCTATAGGGGGGCATCACCACATGGAGAACCATTAGTCTGGCTCAAACTTGCTTCAGTCAAGTTTTATTTTTTTCTCTTCTCTTTAGTGGAAATAATATAGCTATTCATCTGCACTCATATAGCAATGACTGCAGACTACCTGCTGTACATGAAGGTTATCGTTAAGCTCCTCTTTAACCTTATGAAATGCCAGGGAGGACATTAAATACAAATCTCTCTCTAAAACCGAAGTTGCTTTAAGAATGATTCAGCCATGGCAATAATGAAGTCAGTTCTTAAAAAGAATGTGTTCTTCAGCCAGTGTAAATTCCAAAAGGGAAAAAAGAAAAAAAATTAAGCAAGAGACCATCATGGTCATTTTGAAGGGTAAAGGAATCCAAACTAAGGATTTTATAGAGAACACAAGCACAAACACAAAGCAGTTTTCAAAGGGTCAGTGGCTCTTACAAAGATTATACAGTCAAGTCTGTTTAGCATGAATCTAGCAACAAAAATCAATGTTACATATGTTCTATCAGAATGACCCACACACAAATCTTTTAACTGCTAGACACATTGATAAATCAACCAAGCACTAATGTTATCTGACTCCTTCAGATAAAGATGCCACATTTTTTGTGGCATCCATAGATTACTTTAGACAGAAATAAATTCCTAGAGAAAAAAAGAATGAGAAAAAGAAGATGAAGTGTGTGCTATTAAATACATTGAGATTTATTTTCTTCTGTATTATTTGAAAAAGTGCAAACTTGGCGACCTTGTGTTTTGTCAAAGCAGTACTAAACCTTTATTTGTGAAAACAAAATAGAGAATATGTGTGGGATATCAGGACACTCATATACTGCAACAACTACATTTATAGAATATTAGGAGTATGCCCAAGTGAACAAGAAACTTTATTAGATACAAACAGTACAAATATTCATGCTTTTTGACTCCTTGGCAAGCATTGATATTATTAAAGAATCTCAGATCATAGGTAGATTTTTGAAAGGTTTAAGATACAGACCCCTCAATATGTCATTTATATAGATATGTAGTGACCATGTATGGTTAGTCTACTTAATGTGATATGTCCCCAAACTCTTTAAATTAGTAGTATGCTTAGATACATCACATTTGTAAGAATTCAAATAAGTGAGCTGCTTGCACAAGGTAAATATACTTAATACTACTGAACTGTTTAAGAAAACACTGAGCAATTAAGTTTTTTTTTTTTAATTAATGTCTGCAGTCAAATCCCTGCACCTCTGAATAAGTGTTAGCCCTGTATGGCACATTATGAACACTGCAGTACAATATCCATTGGAAAGTAAGTGCCATGAGTTCAGGGACATGCTCTCTTTTGTTCACATCTATATCCATAGTGTCTAGAAAATGTCTCTTATAGCAGGAGTTCACAATACTTATTAAATAAATGAATTACTAAATTTCAGTTGCTCCCATGAGCTCCAATATATTTAAATTCATAATATGATCACTAATAAAATACACTTATTGTTGAGATGAAATGAGATATGCAGAAATACTTTATAGACTGTATCCATTATGAATTATTATTGCTGTGACATGCTGTTATTTTGACATGTCATTTACCCTTTAAAATAAATTCCTATGTATTTGTCAATGATGAACAAAAGCCTAGAGTACAAAAAAACACATTTTCTGAAACACTGTCTGTTAGAAATTTTATGATGTCCGGTGTTCCAGATTTCACTGGCCACTTCCTGTCAGTCTCCTTTGCTAGTTTTAACTTTTTCCGAAGAGCTTGGTCTTACACACTCTTTTATCTCTTTGCATTCTTTCTTTTGGTGATAATGCTTATTACCATCACTTCATGTAACACCTACACGCTGAGGACCCCTCAGTGATGCCTATTTTAAATGTCTCTTCTTATCCATCTTTAACTGCCCACCTGACATTTCAAATAAGCTGTCTCCCAGGCATTTCAAACTCCACATTAGTGCAACTGAATTTCAGATCTCCACCTCACTCCACCCCACCTCAATTCAAACCTGTTGTTTCCAAACTTCCCCATCTCAGTAAAGGTTAACAGTGTCCACTCAATTGCTAAGCCAGGAACGTGGAAGTCATCATTAGTTTAATTTTTCTAATCCTTCTCCCTTCCTACAGCGAATTTATCAAGATATTATTTGTGTCTACCCTTTGAAATATACCTCAAATCTCTACTTCTCTCTATCTTCCCTGCCAGCGCTCTGGTACCGTCCCTTCTTGCTCGGAGAATAGCACTAGTATCCAACCAAACTTCCTTCTTTAACAATCTATTTAGTTGCCAAAAGGAACATATTAAACTTTAAATCATTTCAGTACCCTTTTGTGCCCTCCCACTGCACTTAGGATATAATCCAAACTTAACATTTCTTATGAAGTTGTGATGATTTCACCATGGTCTATTTTTGGTAATCCTATTTCATGTCTCTCTTCTCTTCCCTTCTCTGTTCCAGCTACTGTGAATTACCCTGTGACCTTTAATCAAACAGATCTCCTTTTTGTTTGTTTCAGGACCATTCTATATGCTTTCTTGGCCCTTAACATCATATCAAATGGCTGGATCCTTCTCATCTCTAAGATCTCAGCCGTGCTTCTCCCAAGAAAAGCTCCTCTTATCTCTTTATCTAAATCAGCCCCTCTCCATGTTGTTCTTCATCACCATGCACTATGTTTTCTCCATGAGAACAACTATGATTTAGAATGATTTATTTGTTTACTCACACAGTGTCTGCCCCCTAACTGTAATTTCAGTGCCTTGAGGGTGGAAACATGTCTATTTTTCACCATTGCATTCCTGGTGCCTAGAAGTAAACCTGGAATCTCAGAACTGAGTTTCTTAGGAATATTTCTCATACAGCATTCTTCCTTTCCTTCAGAGCACTTATCTCAATTTGTGGTTATTCAATCCTTAGTGTGATCATTTGAATAATGACTGTCTGTCTCCTTTATAAACCTAAAATCTCCATAAGAACAGGAACCATGTTTGATTTTGGCCACTAAAGCCTAGCACAGGGTCTGACATAATAAATATGCAATGCATACTTGTTGAATTTTATTGACCAAAAAGTAGCTTTGGCTTATTGTGATGATTGATTTTGGGTATCAATTTGACTGAATTAGGGGATATCCAGATAGCTGGTAATACATTATTTATTCTCAATAATTGCATTAATTATCCTCAATGTTTTAGTAGGCTCTGAGCCCATCCTTCTTTTGCTAAAAACGAAGCCCAAGTGGTTTGGCATTTGATTAGAATGAGTGGGCTGCCTCAGATGTGTCTGTGAGGGTGTTTCTGGAGGAGATTTGCATGTGAGTCAGTGGACTGAGTGGGGGAAGATTTGCCCTCAATGTGGGCAGGTACCTTCCAATTGGCTGGGGATGCAGATTGAATAAAAAGGTAGAGGAAGGGCAAATTCTTGCTGTCTCTCTTTCAGAGCTGAGATGCCCTTCTTCCCTTGCCCTTGGACATCAGAACTCCAGGTTCTTCAGTCTTTGGACTCCAGGACTTTAATTAGCAGTTTCTTTACCCCCTGCTCCCTCTCACCCTTTGCTTCCCGCTCTTAGGTCTTTGGACTTGGATGGAGCCCCCTACCAACTTCATCGGTTCTCCAGCTTACAGTCAGTTTATTATGGGACTTATCAGCCTCTATAATCCAGTGAACCAATTCTCCTGATAAATTCCTTCACATTTCTCTCTATATGCTATCAGTCCTGCCTCTCTGGAGGACCCTGACCAATATATTTATATAAAAGGAAATTCTTATCAGATCAACAATCTTAGATTAAATGCAATGATTTTAACCTGACCTGACCATTTTACATGTGTAATTGTACTGTATTTTTCTATTTACCTCAAAAGTGTGGTATTTCATCTGGTCCTCATTACGTTTAATCTCAATACTTTTTTAAAATTTTACTTATAAAAACCCTAAATATAAGAAAGTTTTCAGAAAAATATCCTGACAACTGCTCTACTTTCATAAAACCATAGCATGAAAACCTCTGCTGAACAATTAACATTACTCAAGCCTAGAGAGTTGTATGACTGATAGTTATGGTTACTTGTCCTGCTCATACAGAAAATATCAACTAAAGTATTATGGTTAGTCTGTATGAGTTTCATTTTGAAGTATAGAGCATTTTTGAAGAGCTGTCTCCTTTCATGAAAATAAAAGGAAGTTGGGTATTTTATTTATCCTTCAATTCTGGTACTTTATTATGGAGGTGGTATCACTACCAAATACTGCGGACTGTGCTTTAGAATGTGATAATTATTAAAAATTGAATTTTTCAATGTTATGATCAAGTAGTTCAGGGGAGGATTGAAAACCATATGCTGACCTAAGGTCCCATGGAAAATGCCACTTCTTGTATTCCAAGGGACTTAGAGTTTGAAGTTGCAATCCAACATCAGCTACACACTTCACTTTATTTTACAGAGATAAAACATCAGAGCTTCTTTTGCCATACATGTCTACTGACCTCTTTATATTATCATTATTTTAAGTCCATACTTGTGAATGACTATACCATAGGTAAGATTATGTTTTAACAACATTTTTGTAGCACTTCTGGTCATGGAACTCTGCTAAAATGTGAACTGTGAAAGGATTCTTGAAAAATTGGTGACATTTGCATAGGGAACAGAAAGGAACAAAAGGCGCTTGGTGGTGGCAATGAGCATAATATATTTCAGGTTAGTAAGAAGAATGACCCACATTGTTCAGAGGAAATTTGTGAGGAGGAGGGAGAAATTGGCTGGTTATGTAGAGAAATTAGCAAAGACTTTGAAAGCCCTCAGAATTTTTCAAACTTGATCCAGTGGGAGGTAAGGTGCCACTGAGGACGACTAAGCAGGTAAGAAAGTGCTCTGAAGTCATCCAGGGCCTTCTTATATAATTCATGTTACAAGATTTTGCTTTGAAAAAAGCCAGTGTTATGAATCTGATAAACACCATTGGGAAAGCAATGCTTATTAAAAGAGATACTTGTATGCAAAGTTAGCACATAATAGACATTACTTGTGAGCTTCCAACCCTCCTCACTAAGGCTTTGAGACTTTGTGTTAGTCAGATTTGTTCCCGCACACGGTCATTTTTTCAAAAATGGAACAGCTCTAACATAATACTTGCCATTTTTTCCGTCTCACAAAAGCTCTTGGTAAGAGAGAATATCCAGATATGAATGTCATTATCAAATTCCTGGAGGCAATATTGCTAAGAAAGATGTACTTTGTACAACTTTTAACTTTAAACCAACAAATGACTGACAATTCTGTATCCAACACATTTTAATAAAAAAGTTGAATACTTGATGAAATACATGCATAATTCACGGTTAGATATCCAACTGTGGTTAAAGTGTTTTGGGGAATCATTAAGGCAAATCCAATTTTCAATTGTAAATGACCACCTACCAAATCCTCTGTCCCAAATCTAGCATGTAGAATCTTCACCCTCGACAGAAGTGAAGAAACAATTCTGAAAAAATAGTGTGATGTGAAAATCTCAGACATTTTTGGGAATTGATATCCATCCGGACTGAAGCTTTAAAGCTCTTCAACTGTATTCCCAGCTTGCCTAGAAATGAGAGTGCAGCCTTGGACTCATGGGTGTTTCCTAGGCAGACAGTAACCTGACTGAGACTTATAGGTCCAGGAGTAGACAGGCAAAGGCTCTTTAAGGACTAACATGATTGCCACGGGGGTGGGGGTGGGGGGGTCACTAAGCAAAGGTAAGAAATCTCAACTTAGAATCCCACCCAACTGTTCTCTTCTCTGTCCATCTCAACTACTTAAAGTTATTGTTAATTTTTTTCCTATAACATCCAAAGAATAAGAAGTCCTCCTGCGCTCAGGATTATCTACTCTCTATAGACATTCACACACAGTTTGGGGAAGATGGCTTGTTAAGATAGCTTTTCTAGGAAAGTGAGAGTCAGAGGAATCTGTAGTTTTTAAGCCCACTTTTCAGCGTCCCCTCCCTTAATGAGATTCAGCAACAAGGCCTGGTTCTAATATTGCCAACATGTGTGAGTCCTAACGTCTCTCTCTGAAGTCCTGATGGTGTCTGACTTCTGCTTCCCTGCTTTCAGATTGGTTGCACTTGCTGAGGATCATAGTCCTTAGACTATAGGATAACTTAGACTATGGGATGGCAGCTTTTTGGATACCAGCTTAATCCTCCAATTCTAGAAATGCTACTTTTCCGATTTTCCAACAATGAGACTGATAAAGTTAGCCACTGCTATATGTCAAATGGCTTAGTGGCATCACCATTAAAATAAAGCTGCACCATAAACTACGCTAATGCTTTGGCTCATACCCAGTAGCATATGTCTACTCTCAAATTACCTACCTAATCCACAAACACTAATTGACCATCTACTATATGCCATTAAGGCAGGTAAATTCATGTTACACCATAGGCCTAGTGCTTAGGGCTTGAACTCTTCAAAGGCCATTGACAATTTAAGAACTGAAAGAAAATACCATCGGTTCCAAATTATAAAAAGAAAATAAGCCTAAAAAGCAAAAGTAATCAGTGTCCAAGTGTCTACAAATTTTAATGTTGTTTCAACTTCATGAATTGTTAAGTTTCACGTCCATTACCATTTCATGACCAATGAAAAAAATGTAATTTGGATTATTTTCCTTTGCAAGAATTTCAAAGAGTGCATTATGAAGCTAAGACTATGAAGAAGTCAGAGCCAATAATAAAATATTTGGCTCATGGCCAAGTTTCAAAAACCAAAATTACAAATATCTTTAAAATGTTGTGGTAAAAATAATCTTTTAATGAGCCATAATCTGGCTACTAAAATTTAGTATGCTTCAAATGATATGGAGTGGGACCGCTACAAAATGTCTAACCCCTGCAATGCCCCTAAGGCAGTTCTGTGTGTCATGCTTAGTGCTATGGAATACAAAAGAGAAAAAAACTGTGCCTGCTTTTGAGGAACTTATAGTCAAATGAGAGTCATGAGTACAGAAGCAAACACGTAAGATATAATGGGGCAAGTCTGAAGATGCATAATCTGTCCATGCAAAAATAAATACTGTTAAACCATTATTTTGTAAAATCAGTATTGTATACACATACGCGCACACACACACACACACACACACACACACAAACGAGAGAGAGAGAGAGGAAAGAGAGATTTATCATGAGGAACTGTCTCATACAATTCTGGAGGCTAAGAAGTCTCACACTCTGCTGTCTGCAAGCTGGAGACTCACCAAACATGGTGGTGTCATTCAGTCTGACTAAGAAGGCCTGAGAACCTGGGGTGCTGATGTCCAGGGACAGGAGGAGAAGACATGAGATGAGATGAGATGTCCTATCTCACGCAGTGATGTAGAAGAAAAAAACCCAAATTCCTCTTTCCTCCACCTTTTTTTCTATTCAGACCCTCAAAGGATTCGATGATGCTCACCACAGTGAAGAGAGCAATCTCCTTGACCGAGTCCATTGATTCAAATGCCAATCTCATTTGGAAATATCCTCACAGACATATCCCAAAGCCATGTTTAATCTGGGTATTCTGTGGTCCAGTTAAATGGACACAGAAAACTATCCATCACACCCATGCTGATCTCCAGGATTTCTGGAGTCTCTTTGAGGTTATCTCTTACATGATTACTCTCCACGGAATCTCCTAAAGACCAAAAGAGGATTTATTGAGAATGGTGTATTCATAGTTCAACATGAAATAATGCATAATACCTTAACTTGAACATAAAACCATATTACCTAAAAAAGTAGATTCTGATATACATTTCCATTCTCCCTAAGGAACTAATTTTGACTAAGCTAACAGAGCTAGGAGATAGACACACCTTACCTGTATGCATACTGGGGTCCTCTTTTCTCAGTTTTATTCATTTTTTTCTACGTCCTACATCATTCTTGCCCCACAATGTTCTGTCATGAAAATTTCCCTTCTTTATGTCAGGGTCCCTATTTCTATCTAAATATTATTCTAATTCCCTGTCATATTACCCAAGATTTCCTTCAGTAATAATAAAGTCACAAACCATCTCTTAGTGAACCCTTACCATATGTGGGCCCTGTGCCACACACATCTACTTCATGCAGTTCTGATATCTTCTCAAGGTGATTATTAATATTTCCATTTTACAGATAAAACAAAAATAGTCTCAAAAAATTGCTAATGGCCACATAGTATATCTTGACCAAGATTCAGACAAAGGATTTGCTGGTGTTATATCCCACCATATTTTCCCTAAAAGATATCCCTTCCCAAATCTGTATCACTTACTTCTTATGAAATTGGCCCTTCAGTATATTCTATAGGGTGCTGGTGCCATGCAGGACTCTCCAATGATTCATGCTCTACTCAGTGTGTCTGTCTGCTGCATTTTGGCTATGATAAGAGTTCTATCTGTTTGTGAATTTCTCTGTTATGCTTTTAACACAGAGAGAGTTAAATGATCTCCTCTTGGTAAGAATAATCATTTACTTGCTGGAGTCTCAGCTGGAGACAAATTTTCTCTGACTACACAGTATAAGGGCACTTTCTGTTTAATGCCATAACAGCAGCTCATAAGTCCTATTGTCCCATTATTTCCTTTTCAATACTAAATATATTACTGTTTAATGGAAATGAGCCAATAATACTATGAGCACAAAAGGAAGGGGCAGCAATCCATGTGGTTTCTTTGTTGTGGGGTCCTTACTACCATTTACAGATTTTTCTAATTGCTTGCTAATATAATTGCTCAGAGTTTGCTTTCATTTAACAAGGCTTTATCAATTGATTTCTACAGCAGTCTGTTCCCTTTAATGTGCTCTGTAAAATGCCTGCTGCTATTTACTTAGTATTAAGGAGGGAATAGCTTGTTTCTAATCTTCATGCTCTGTCCTATGTCTGTTTTTCCTCTTTCTGTGTAAACAGCAATCTGTCTGCTGTTTACTGCAGCAGTGAAAAGTTATAATTTGTTCCTTTTAGTGGGAAGAGACACTTGCTGATTGGGATCATGATTAAATATAAATCTCTTATAGGACAGAAATGTATACAACGTGTTTAGTGATTAAACATTTCTCAGAGGGTAGTCTGGTTTTTCCATCTTGTATTTAAAATCACATGCATTATACAAAGTTGAATATTAAGAAAACAATTAGTAAATTACTTCCTACTAATAGGTCAGAAAAGGAAAAGCAATTGGGTAATTTCAATAAAATGAGAAAAAAATCTAGAAAAAGTATATACTCTTATTTTAAAAAGTTTTTTTAGAACTCACATGAAATTTAACATGTTGTTTCTATATTCATCTCAAATCAATAGCTGACTTAATTCTTAAGAGTATCCAAATAAAATCAGACGGAAAACAAAATACTTGTTGTTATCACTGCTATCTAATTGTCCTAAGAACACTAATCCTTAAAGCCATAAGATACAAAACCGAAAGAAGAGGTATAATTTTTAGAAAGGAAAATATAAGATTATTATTATTTTCAGATGGTATAATTACTTACAAATATATACAGAAAAAAATGACCAAAAAACTGTAAGAATTAATAAGAAACTAAAATAAGATGTACCAATGCCAGATGAATACACAGTTGCCCTCCTGTCCCATCCTACAAGTTACCTACCCAGACAAACCTTTTTACTGTTACTGTTACATCTTTATGAAAATTGAGCTCTCAGGGGTCTCCTCACCCACCAGTGGTGCTTCTGCTAGTGGTGAACATGGGAAAATGGATCATGTCCTGAGTGTCACGCCACAGAGTGAGCTCATATTCTGAAGTCCCTTCATCAAAGTTGTCATCCTCATCCTAAAACTTGGAATTTTGGCAGATTAAAGTGAAGATCCTGGTACCACATTGATGTAGAATGGTGGGTTGATGCATCTGCAAAGTTATAGCCTTTCACTTTGGATCCTAATGAGAAAAGTAGACACGTTTATGGTCTGGTTTTGCATTTGCTCCCACTAACCTTCTGATAATGAACAAATGGAAGCAATATGTCAGGAGGCAAAAGCAGAAGACATAGATCTCAAACTTAGGTGTGTTTGATTTGCCAGCAGAAAATGACTAACCACATGATGTAGAAATATATAAAATACATCCACAACTGGGTCAAAGACAGATACACCAAAAGTATCTAAACATCTGAGATCTTCAACTTTGGAGGATGCAGAAGTTACGAGATGGCTTAGGAGGTTGCTGGTGAAGTTCAGAGATGACTAAAGGAAAACAAACAATCAAAAGAGATGAGTTTCAAATGAAGAAGAAAGAGCAGGGCAACAGCTTAGCTTCTGCTATAGCCATAACTCCTTGCTCTAGGGGTTTCCTTCTCTATTGTTGGGTAATATTAAGGAAAATCACTTGTAGAGACAGCACGCAAAGGACAAAACTTTGTATTGAAGAAGTTGTCATATCTTGAGGTTTAAATGTATCTTAATTATGTTTAAAAGGAATTTAATGATGCTGACATCTCATAGGTCTTGCTTTTAAATTAGCCCTCTCTGTACACCCATAAACACACACACACATGTGTACACCAAACCTTTTAGACAGTTTAAAATGGGCAGTAAATTATTTGGGGTGGGGTTGAGAGTGGGAGGAAAACGGTCTTTATTAAATGACAAGGGGAACTATGAATAATACTACAGTGAAGGTTGCAAAGGTAATTTTGACTATTTGTGAGACTTGGCATGTGTTACTGGATTACCAAGTCATTCTCCCTTGCCCATCATTGCTTGCCTTTGGGGAGCTGGAGCCCAGAACTGTGGGGGTTGTAATCGCCTCCAACTGAGTAGTCCACCACATTGCTCATTGACTTCAGAGCTTTCTTTTCCTTGTCTTCAGTGCTGTTCAACCCATCAATTTCATGAGATTGACAAACAGAAGCCCCCAAAAAATTCCACTCTGGCAACATGAGATGTGCTAACCATGAATGAAAGGCATATAGAGACTGATTTACCCAGCACAATGAAATCAGTCAATGCTTTGTTCTCTTAAAGAGGATCAAACTAATTACTGTGCGTTCACTTAGTAAAATTGAATAGTGATTCAGAGATGTGTAATGAGTGTATTTAATATATTTTACCTCATGTTTTCTTATTGTCACAAGATTAAATGTTGAAAAACAGCTGTCAGAAAATGTTTTTCTGTGTAAAATAAACAACATCTACCACAGGAGGGACATTTTTAGTAGTAATATTATTTTTTTAATGGAGAGACCCAGCAAGAAGCTCATTCTAATAAAAATGCACACACTGCTTTTCCATGACTTCTCACCACCACTCATGCTTTCAACACACTTGCCCCCAAGTCTGTCCCTGACTTCTCGGTTTGGCCTCAGTTTGAAATCATCAAGAGTATATCTTCAGGCTGCAGAATGGTTAGGAGAGAGGGCAACGAGATTTGGGAGGGGGAAGGAAGGAAGTGGAATATGAAAAGGATTCTCCAGATATCCAGCAAGTAGTAGTTGAGAGTTTGACTTTGAAATTTTTATGCCATAAAAGTCCAATCCAATCATATTTAATTATGTAGCATTTTAAGATGAAAAAAATGTTTAAAGAAGCTCCAAAATTGAGTTCTTTTGCCATTTTGTCACATTGGCTAACTGGAGGTTATTATTATTGTTGTTGTAGTTCTTATTATTTTTCACCAGAAAGTTGATTTAAAAATAGGCCTCATCTGTGATAAAGAAATATGGTTAATAATTTAATTCTATTTTCATTGGTTGGTGTCAACTGACGGTATGAAAATAACACAAAGGAAAATCTTTTTAAAAGGCAAAATCAATAGCCTTTATATATTTTAATAATAAAAATAAGTAAATAAGTATTTCTATTTTTATTTACGTAAATAAAAAGTATATAGTGTGGAAAATTCATTTTCAATGCCATTAAAAATAAACTACAAAGAAACTACTTAATGAACAATCTGAAACTCTTATGAGGAATACTGTAACACTCCACTTAGATAGTTTTTAATAAATAGGGATGCTTATCATATTAGGAAGAATTAATACATTTAAGTTATCAACCATTTCAAAATCAATTATAGTTTTTATGAAAATCCCAATGAATAATTTTACAAGTTGGCAAAGTGTTTCTAACAGTGCTCTGAAAGAATTAAAAGCTATTATAATTAAGAAATTTTGTAAATCAGAATAATATGGAGAGATTATTTCTATCAAATATTGAAATATATAACTATTTGTAGAAGTTCTACTGGCATAGAAAACAACGAAATATATTAAACAGCCCCCAAAGATAACTTATTATGTAATTTAATACATGATATAGGAGGTATTATAAACAACTGTGAAGGAAAAATGTGTATCATAAATGGATTTTATAAACCTAGTTAGCTATGCTGAAATAACACTGTTTAGGTTCTTTTAATACACTATACACTAAAATAAATTACAGTGAAACTAGAAAGCTAAATATTTATTCTTTCTTTCATTCAACATATATTTATTGAATAACTATTATGTGCCAGACTCTAGTCTTGATGCCTGGGATAAAGGATTAAATAAAGTAGAACTCTTTATCTCTCAAGATCAGTGGAGGAAAGAAAATAAACAAACAAGTAGATATAGAAATAATACCATGTAGTCAGAAGAATCAAGAGGAAAATTAAAGTAGGGGAAGATGATAGAAGTTAAGGAAGATTCTGTGTTTGATGTGGGGATAGGGAGGAGTGAAAGTAAGGGAAGAGAACGTTTGACCAGAGACCTCAATGAAGCCAGGGAGCAAGCCAGAAAGACATCTGGGAGAAGACCATTCTTGGTAGAGGGAATAGTAAGGGAAAAGATTTGGAATTAGGAACATGCTGGTTATGTTCGGGAGAAACAGAAACATCAGTGTGGCTAGAGCAAAGAGAGAGAGGAAGAATAAATCGGAAATGAAATTGGTAATTTGGCCAGGGACCAGCTCATGTAAAGCTTTGTATGGGATTTTAATGTTATTATAAGTATGATAAAAAGCTATTGGAGAAGGAGAATACCTAGTTCATTGGAAAAATATTACTCTGGCTTTCAAATGGACAATAAACAATGAAGGGGAGGCATGGTGATGGCGTAAAGGAGGGAGATCATTTAGGAGGCTAGCAAAATTCCTAGAGACAGAAACTGATGGTTTTGATCATGCTGAGAGTGGTAAAGATTGTGCTAAATTGTCAGATTCTGAATTGTGCGAGTAGGTCCAGTTGAATTTACTGATGGATTGGATGTGCACTGTGAGAGAAAGGGACATCAAGGAAAGGAGCAAAGATTTCATCCTAAGAAATGTTGGTGCTATTTGCCAAGATATGGAATACTGGAGGAAGAACAAGTTGGGTGATAGTTGGGGATGGTTGGGGAGGTATCAGTGGTTCTTATTTGGGCATCTCAACTTTGTTATTCCTACTAGGACATCTAAGGGAGACAATCTATATATAAGCTGTTTTTATAAGATTCTAGAGATTAGAGGAGAGGTTGGGACTTGAGATAAAAACTACTGAACTCACCAACTTATAGATGATATTAGCAATTCATTACCTGGGGGTGAGTGTAAATAGAGAGGAGTCCAAAAGATTGAGCCTCAGGGGGCTCCACAATTAATATAAGATGAGAAAGTGAATCCAGCAGAAAATCAAGAAGGAGGAGACAGCAACATACAAAGAAAACTAGGAGTCCCAGAAGCTAAATAAGGATTTTTTTTTTAATGAAGACTGGCCTATTCTTAAGTAAATGAACTCAGAGAACTGGATTTGATAATATGGAGATGATGGGTGGCCTTAACCAGAGTAGACTGAAAGCAGTAGTGTGAGTGGATTCAAAAGAGAATGGTAGGGAGATGAAAATGTGGAAAATGAACAAAGAAAATTATTTTGAGTGGTTGTGTAATTACAAGCAATAAAGTGGAATTGTGGAGAGAGTTTTAATCTTTTTTAAAGAAAGGAGTTATTACAGCAGTTATTTTGTGAGGATGGGAATGATAGAATAGAGAAGGACAAATTAATGATACAAATGAGAGAAGAGATCATTGTATGAGCAAAGTCTTTGAATGTACTGAGGGTGTAAGGGATGCAGGGCAAAAGTCGAACTATCTTAAGTCTATGACAAAGGGGTATAGTTGTATAGCAAAGTTAAAATAAGGTAAAAATAGAAAAAATGTAGATAACATATATTAATACATGTAAAAAAAGGTTACCCCTTTTTAAGCAGTATATCAATGAGGAAAAAACACATTCCAGTTAAATGTTTGATGGATAACTGGATAAATAAATTATGATACATTCACAGTAATAATATTTGATAGTTTGAAGAATGGGTGCAAATATGTAATAACGAATTTAAAATTTTTAATTTCTTTACTTTTTCTTTATTTCACAGTGGGTATTCACAGGTGGGATTATAGCGTACTATAGCCCTTAACTCCTGAGCTCAAGCCATCCTCCTGCCTCAGCCTCTTGTGTAGCTGGGACTGCAGGCACACCCCACCACACCAGGCTAAAAAATTTGTTAATGTTCATTAATTATCCTAAGTTGAAAATATCTAGACTTCTGGGACGCCATTCAGGAATAATGTCCTAAAGCTTGGAATACGTAACAGTGGCTTTGAGGACGTTGTCCTCTTACCGTTACTTTTGTCTATTCCTGAAAAATAATTCAAAGACGATTCTTTAAAATTAAATGGGGTTGGCTAATATTGATTATTAATGGGAGAAAGAGGAGGGAAAGGTGGGTAGAATGGTTTTCTTTGTAGTCTGACTTATTAGAGGGGAAACTCCTGGAACCAGTGAATGATTTGCATGCAGAGTTTCTCATGACCTAGGCAAAGAAGGAAAGGACAGCTAGTATGTCAATTCTATGACGCTGCAATTTGGAAAAAGAAAGGATGATATGCTAAGATTTAACTAATATATTGTAAATTCAGATCTTTCAGTCAAATTTTTTCTCAGTAATAAAAGTGTCAATTAGGTATGTTTTTCTTTACACAGATTGAATTTTTGAACACTTTATTTTATTTGCTCTCTTTATTCCAGTGTAAAATTCCAGAAATGAGGGCATATTCCAGGTGGGTGAACTGCACAGTACTTATTGTATAGTTCTCCTTGTTTAATAAAAAGTAAACTTTTTAAAAAGTTACTGAAAATTTTTTGTATATCAAGAAAATTAGCCGGGCATGGTGGCTTATGCATGTAATCCTAGCACTTTGGGAGGCCCAGTTGGACGGATCACTTGAGGTCAGGATTTCAAGACCAGCCTGGTCAACATGGTGAAACTCCGTCTCTTTTAAAAACACAAACTTTAGCCAGGCATGGCGGCACATGCCTGTAATCCCAGCTACTCGGGAGGCTGAAGCAGGAGAATCATTGAACCTGGGAAGCGGAGGCTGCAGTGAGCTGAGATCATGCCACTGCACTCCAGCCTAGGCGCGACAGAGTAAGACTCTGTCAAAAAAAGAAAAAGAAAAAGAAAATTAGCCCTTTTTTTTCAAATATTTGCTCTCACTTTATAAGTTTGTCTTTTGACAGTTTATAATTTTTTTGCTTTGCAGAAGTTTCTAAGGTATCATTTTCTCAGGCTATATTCAGGTATATAAAAAATTAAAAATAACATTTTCCTCCATTTCTGAGTACTTCAATTTTGTTCATATTCTTGGCATTTCTCCAGCCCTTCCTCTGTTTCACATGATAACAGGTGAACTGCATTCACTCCAGTGTAACTCCATCCATTTCAAGTTTAAACAAGGTCAGCTCAGGATTTCCTCTACTCCTCTACCTCTATTTCTCCCTGGGGATACTGTAAATTCTGGGTGTTCTCTGAGGGTCATGGTGTTGGGGGAATATGATTGGTCCCTCAGCTGGGTTCTGCTCCTGTTTGCATCTGCTGAGGTGGCAATTACACCCACCGATGATTGGCTCACTAAAATTCCCCAACCCTGTGGCAGCCACCTGCTAGTTTCCTATTGTTACAACCATCTGCTGCCATCTGCTGGTGTATGCGCTTGTTACAACCAATGAGATCCCTTCAGGTCCCATAGGTCTCTCTCAGAACTTACAGCTGTGTACTTCTCAGGGTAATTTCATCTTCTCCTCCGTTACTCTCTGGAGCTACAGCAAATTGGTGGGATTGCCTCAGCTCTCCTACTTCATCTTCACTGGTCCCATGATGCTGTGATGCCATTCGCAACTCCTGTGAAGGACCTTCCCTCCTGGTGTTCCAGACAAGAATGGGGGTACAAGTCTCCCGTCACTCTTAGATCCCCAAACCTCCTTCTCCTACCTTTGAGAAAATTTTTATTTCCCTTTAGATAGACTAAAACTGGCTCAGAGTTATCTCCCATAATTTTTTGGTATTTAAATTGGGCCACAGAAAGGCCAAGAAGCTGATATAATTATCTTTGACTAACATGAGGTGTCTCTTCACTTTGTATCAATGAAGACTAGGTTCAGTTCTCATGCTTAAGTTAATACTATAGAGAAGTCAAAGGGAACATAGGAAATAATCTACCTGCTCATATTTGATATCATTATCATTCCATACCCATGTTTACGTAGTGGGATTTATCTGGCCTCCTGCTGCTGCTTCTGGTTTATGCCACGGTTATTTATTCTGAGGCCTTTTTTACCTAAAGATTTTGCAGAATTTCAACATATTTTCTTCTAGTACTTTTATAGACTCAATATTTTAAACATTTAAATCTTTGACTAGCATGGTATTTATGTTGCAGTGAGATGGGAATGCAGCTTATTAATTTCTCAAAATGACACAGCTACGTAGCAGTTTGGATTTCTTGGAGGAAGATTAGGCCTGAAGAACTACTCAGAGATGCCGAAAATATTCATTAATTTTATGACTGGACCTATGAACCTGTCTTTAGAGTCAGAGAATTGGCTCTCAACTTTGACTGCCTATCAGAACACCTGGGAGTTTTAAAAAAATATTGATAACTGGTTCTCAACTCCTCATGCAATTGCTCTGGGGTATGTCATGATTACAAAAGTCTTCCTGGATGATTCCAGTGCACAATCAAGGTTGAAAACTTGCCCATGCACAGTCAAGGTTGTTTTTAGGGCAAAAGAGAGCGTGAGTGAGACCCATGTGATACCTATTTTCCAATGGAGTAATGTGGAGTGTGCATCCCAACACCTACAGGGCTTGTTGAAACCCAGCTTGCTGGACAACTCCCTCAGGGTTACTGATTCCCTAGGTCTGATGTCATGCCTAAGAAATTTATTTATCTGATCCTTTTATTTGGACAGAAATTATCAGCAGTCACATTTATACTAGTACCTATCATTTCCCTATTGGAATTTTAAAAGATTGTAAATGAAAACAATTCTATATGCAGAACTTATTTATGTACACTCATTCTTGTTTAAGAGATGATTTAAGGGGCAATAAAATAAAACATAAAAAGGAAAGGTGAGAAAATTTGAACATACGTAAAATAATACTTGAAAAGATAAAAATCAAAAGATAATATACATATATACATATGCTGATGTTGGACCATAAATTTGGCTAAGTTTTCTAGCAGTGAACATTAAGCAGAGAAAGAAAATCACTGTGAGATTTATAATGTGCCCTTGATAAAACTAAGCCAGTAGCTTCAGATAAAAACACTTACTTTGTCCTGGCATTAGAGGAAAATCTTCTCTGTGTTCTTACAAATATGGTTCTATACAACATTGGGAATAAAATCTTCCCTTATCCTTATCATTACAATGAACCTAGAAATTCTACTGATTAAAGTTGACAAAATTGACAAATGTCAATGAGTGACATTAATATAATAGGTCATTTGGTCACTAGGTAATTTCAAGTTTTCACCTGTAAATGAGGGTGTATTTACATAGGTAGTTCCTTAGTCCTCAGTGTGAAACATTGCTGTCCACCAAAATACTGTAGAAGGAATTATACAAAGTGCAAATATAATACTGTTCACTCGTGATATCCTCAATACGCTTAGCCTGAGTCAAATAATCTAGTAACTTTAACTTATTCTGGGTCTTGGTTTTGGCCTTAAGGAGTGAGAGGTCACAGACTTTTTTAAGGATCTGGTGATCACTAAGCATCTTCTTCTCAGCAGATAATACACAATTGGTCCTCATTATTCACAGATTCTGAATTTGTGAATTCACCTACGCACTAAAGTGCACTTGTAACCTCAAAGACCATAGGTCCTTTCAAAGTCATTCTCAGATGTATGCATGTGCAAAGCACCAAAAACTTTGAATTTCCTGATGTGCAAATTCCCAGCTGATGTGGAAACGGGTGACACTGTGCTTTTTCGTTTCTGATCTCAAACTGTAAATGAGTATCCTTTAGTGCCACATTTTTTTCACATTTTTGTGCATTTTGTTAATGATTTCTCTGTTTAAAATGGCTCCCAAGCATGGTGCTGAAGTGCTGTTTAATGTTCCTAAGCACGAGAAGGCTGGGATGTGCCTTATGCAGAAAATGTATGTTAGATACGCTTCATTCAGGAATGATTTATAGTGATGTTGGCCATGAGTTTATTGGTAATAAATTAACAATAAATATTAAATATGATGTCTTTAAACAGAAACACACATAAAACAAGGTTATGTATTAATCAGTTGATAAGAAATGTTGTTCCCAGACGCTTGCAAAAGCTTATCTCTGTATTTTTCCAAGGAAAATACCACTAAATTTCCTCTAGGAGCAATGATTCAGTATTTGCTAATTCTGTGTTCATGGTCACTTTATAAAGCACAACTACTGCAAATATCAAGAACTGAACTGTATACACATAGAAGTCTCCTTCAAATTCAAGGATTTTATGAAGTCATGAGGCCTATTCAAGTATGTTAGATAAAAGCTCTTGATGAAAAATGAATATACTAAATATATTAAGATTTATCTTACATAAGTAATGGTTTCTCTCAATGAGCTTTTTATAATGGTTATTGGCTCTGAAGTCAAACTGCCAGGGTTCAAACCTTGCCTCTATGACTTTCTAGCGGGCGACCCTGGGCAGGTTTCTTAACCCAAACTTCCTCATCTGCAAAATAGGGAAATTAAGGAAAGGGATTAGAACATCAAAGAGTACATATGACATTACTAATATTTTTGATTGATTGATTGAATATTAACCAGATACATATAAGAATAATTAGAATTTCTGTTACTTATCAGGGAGGGGGTTAGAGAACAGTCAGTGGGCAGCAGATACAATACAAACAAATACTATTTTTAGACCTCAATGAGTATAAGGTTTCTCAATTAAACTGTCTACTATTCAGCTCCTCATGGTTCTGTTCACAAATGAGTTTGGTGAGAACTAATAACTGAAAGACTAGCCCACAGGGAAGTCAATTTTTTATTCCCAAACTTTGGGCTAAAAATAATAAGACAAAATAGTTGGGCTTTAAAATGAAGGGAAAGAGATTAGCAATTAATGAGATTAAAATATTAAAATGAAAGTTAAAAGACTAAAATAAAAGGGTAAAGTAAAGGCAAGAAGCTTAGAGATTATAAGAGGAAAAAAAAATCAAAAGGAAAATGCACTAAAAGCAAATAAGGGATGTGCCCAAAACAAAGCTCAAAGTATGTCCGGTTTCCACAAGGGTTGGGTCCCTTGTAACAGTGGGGTCAACTACAACTCTGATAAACAATTCTTTAGGGATCTACTGTAACAAAGCTTAGGACCACTCAGTTCAATCAACTGGAGGGATTTAGGACAAGCAGCAATTTGTCTAAGCTAAGTAGAACATACTGATAAAATAAATATGATAGTAAAATAATTCTGATGTACTAAAAAACTTCAAGTTTAAGGACCTCTAGCTTTGTTTTTTAACATTGTCTTGGTTATTTTTGGCCCCTTATTCTTTAAAATAAAGTGCGAAAAATTAATTCATCAATTTCCACTGAGAGTGTTTGGAATTTATTGATTGCATTTGATCTATAGCTCAGCTTGATGGTAATTGGTATCTTTACAGAAGTCTTTAAATACGTGAACATAGTATAGG